>NW_009649187.1:5509161-5512114 GCF_000708025.1 Charadrius vociferus
CCTGCTGATTTGCAGGGTACAAGTTCAAGCTCAGAGCCCTCATTTCTGAAGAGCTGCACCTTAGGATGTCTATCCTTGGGAGCTACAGAGCCTTTCCCTAGATGAATCTCTAGATGCTTTAGCACGAAGGGAAATATCCCTGAGCTGTGGCAGAACTACCTGATCTGAGCCAGAAATACAACCTCTGTCCCTTCACCCTCAATCTGATGCTCTTTGTTATCTCCCAGACCGCAGCTCCAGCAGAAAATAAACATTTACACCCGGTTAACTAGCGCAAAAGAGGAGGGAAACCAGAGATCAATTTGTAGAAGCTGCTATTAATTTTGTCCATCTGATTTTTCAACTGTTCAGAGATGCATTAACAGGGCTGTAGCTGCCGGGGATCTCAGCTGATGTGGGGAGCTGGGTCCTGCCTGCCTTAAGTTAACCCCTCAAAATCACCGTCAGAGCTACTGTGAATGAGACACCTGGTTGTAAACCCCTATCAAACAAGTTCCACAATCCTAAACCTGAGAGCCTAAGAAACACTTCTGTCTGTAGGATACAGCACGTATGCTGCTCTCTTTCATGTAGCCTTGATCCTGCAAATTACTCTTATGAAATAGATGCATTTATTTGCTACTTGGGGAGTTTCAGTGGGATGGCATGGGCGAGAAGGCTCAGCGCCTGCAGAGCTGCCTGCAAAAACTGAAAAAGTACAAAGATGAAATAAAACGAATGACTTGGAGTTCACAGTTACTTTCGCCTCTTCTCCCTCTTCATTCCTTCTTCCCCATAACCTCATTTCAGGCAGAAACACAAACCCCCCCATTGCCTTTTCTCCCCCTTCCAATGCTGGCATTTATGCAAGTCTATTTTTTTAAAAAAAATCTAATTATAAATGACCAGTGAGAAGCATAAGGATTTAACTGTAAATCAAGTTGACCTGTCTGTGTGCGGACATTTTTATTTACTCCTCTTTCTGAAAAACAAATAAACAGAGAATCCCTCCCAAATAAAGCAGCTCCCCACTTAGATTTGAACACACTTTAAAAGAAATCTCTTTTGTTTTAGCCATTTTTATTTCCTGTTTGTTTCTGAGCTTAGACTTGACAATGAAAACCACATGAAATTCCCTTTTTGTTCCATCAGTTTTATTTTTGGTGCAACAATATCCCAATTTCCAGTTCTAAAAGTTGGGGTTTGGTGTTTTTTTTGTTGTTTTGTTTTTTGTTTTGTTTTAAATCTTTTGCATTTATTGCAAGATTATTTTTTTTAGAGTAAATTAATGGAAGTTTTCCTCCAAAATAAAATAAGTAAGACTTTGAAGAGGACTGGAGGTACCAGGATGATTAAAAAAAACAAAATCTAAATCTTTAAGCTAAATTAATGGACCCATAATGGTCAGTTTGGGTATGGATCCATACCTAACCAGGGAGAAATTCCAAAGTGATGAACACTACACGCTTTTGTGTCTCATTTTAAAAGGTATTGCAGCTTAATTTGTGTTGGGTGGTTTTTGATAATGGTGCTTAAAAATCCCAGCGCTTGCGCTCAGATGTGCCCCTCGTCCCAGGCTGGGGTGGGATGCTGTTCCCGCTGCCCTGGAGCTGCAGGTGGCCTTTGGTGGCAGGCTGTCACCGGGTCTGGGGGTGGCAGGGGGGTGTTTCTGGGTGTCGGGTCCCCGTCCCTGGAGCGGTCGGGCTGACCGGGCGGCTGAAGGGAAGCGGAGTGACCCAGGCGGTAGAGTTTTGAGACGGTTCTCTTCCCTCCCTGAGCCCCGGCCCTTTGCTCTCCCAACCGCTTTGATGGGATTGCCCGAGGGCCAGGCTGGATGAGTAATTAGTGCTCTGCAGCTCGCTTGCCTACCCGCCCAAACTGCCTACCTCCCAAGGCTCTGCATGGGACACAGCCTCTAGCAGATGAAAAAAGTAAGGATTTGGGGGGGGGGAAACCCAACACAAACAGACTTTGTACGCGGTCCTTAGGCAGCACAGTGCATTTCAGGAGCCTGAAATTCAAACCTCTTGTTTCGCTGCTTGCGGTGTCTGTCGTGCCCCCGAATTCAGGGACACGGGGCGGTTTGCCGTGGCCCCGAGCGGGGCACCTGGGCGAGATGCTGCGGGGACGGAGGGCTGCCAGCCCTCTCTGCTCACCCACCCGCCCCTTCCTCCTCGTTGCACCCCGATTCACCCAATTTAACCATTCGTTGTGATCAACACGGCGTGAAAACCGGGCGATCTGCGGGCCCGCTGCCGCCAGCACAGGCCGCTTGCAAAACGCTGCGGGATGGGACCCTGCAGTGTTTGCAGTGGGGAGGGCTAATCGCCTCCCTCCGTCCCCTTCAAACAATGTCTGGGTAAACAGGCTGACCTTCAGGGCATGTTGCAAGGTCCATAAAGGCGGCGTGGGGGGGAAGAGCGAGCTCCAGCATCCCTCCCAGAGCCACCCTCCCTCCTGCCCCCAGCCGTACCAGCCGCAGTATCCCGAGGAAGAGGGGAGGGATGCTTGTGGGCTCCTGCCCCAGCCCTACCCGCCGCAGTATCCCGAGGAAGAGGGGAGGGATACTGTGGGCTGAGATCATCTGCTTGTTTTATTCACGGTAGCCTAAGTCCTGCAAGGGTTTTCCTGCCAGAGAGCTTAAAAAAAAAAAAAATTAAAAATAAATTGCTTGGGGAAAAAAAAAAAAAAAAGACAAATCATCAGGAAACCTTACAGCCAGGCGCAGCAGACATCGGCTCCCTCCGGCGCTGCGGGTTTGCACTGTGAGACAACACATCCCTTGGAGCGAGCCAGCCGCTTCTGGGCTCGCATTGCCTTAACCAACAGAGCCGCTTGTTGGCCACGGCGGCTGGTGGGGCTGTCACAGCACCCTCAGCAGTTGCTACTTTTCCCTTTGCTGCCCTGCAGCCCCCTGGGCTCTGCCAGGTTGGTTTAAAACAATGATCCAGCACCGTTCCCCCCCCGCCCCCCC
>NW_009649187.1:5512152-5515299 GCF_000708025.1 Charadrius vociferus
ACGGGGCACGGGGGCCGGCCAGCCGTGAGGGTGTGACATGCTGACGGCATGGCAGGAGCCTTCCTGACCTTCAACCCCCTGCATCACCCGCTTGATCAGGGGCTTTCTTGAGCTTGTTTACTAATTGTGAGAATCATTTACATCTTCGGTAACTGCCTGAGTCATCCATTGCCCTCCATCTGCATACAAAACTCCTGACAGCAGCTGGAGTCACAGAGCTCCAGTCCTTGATCTCGCTATCTGAGCCTCCCTAAAATGGGCCAACTTTACGGCCGCAGAGATACAGAAATGACCCGGCCGTGCTGCCGCGAGCACAGCCCCTGCGGGAATCGGGCCAGTTTCCTTTGACTGCCGGAATAATTAGTCAAATTCATACAATCGCCCGAATAAATACAGCAACGCATACCGATCTGCTGATGCCAGGCCCTGCTGCCCTTTGCTGCTGCGCGGGCAGCGCGTGCCCGGCCCCCGAGCTGCCGGCAGGATGCCCGTGCCTCTCGCTCCTGCCCAGCATCCTGGTCCGCAACTGCCTCGTCTCCCTCCCGGCTCCGCTCCTGCTCAGCCTGCGGGTGCGAGGGGAGACCACGGTGCACCGTAGGCTGCGGCTGTGCAGCTATTTCTGCCGTGCAGACGCAGACAGGTCCCACAGCGCCGGGATGGGTCGCTCTGAAGCCATCCCGCCGGGGCCCCGGCCGTGCTGCCGCGAGCACAGCCCCTGCGGGAATCGGGCCAGTTTCCTTTGACTGCCGGAATAATTAGTCAAATTCATACAATCGCCCGAATAAATACAGCAACGCATACCGATCTGCTGATGCCAGGCCCTGCTGCCCTTTGCTGCTGCGCGGGCAGCGCGTGCCCGGCCCCCGAGCTGCCGGCAGGATGCCCGTGCCTCTCGCTCCTGCCCAGCATCCTGGTCCGCAACTGCCTCGTCTCCCTCCCGGCTCCGCTCCTGCTCAGCCTGCGGGTGCGAGGGGAGACCACGGTGCACCGTAGGCTGCGGCTGTGCAGCTATTTCTGCCGTGCAGACGCAGACAGGTCCCACAGCGCCGGGATGGGTCGCTCTGAAGCCATCCCGCCGGGGCTGCAGGAGCAGGCAAGGGCAGGCAGGGACCAGCGGGGTCGGTATGTCCAGGCCAGGCCAATGCCGGCGCTCCGCTTTAGCGGGTCTTTTGTTTTGGTTGCGAGATTGTCCCAGGCAGAATTTCTTACTGAATTCAGTCTCTTTTCTCCCTTCCCCAAAGCAAAGGGATTAATTTCCCTGAAAGACTTTTCTCCCCTTGCAATTGCAGACCACGCTCTCGCTCCCAGCGCCCCTGCGCTGCGGGGCCGCACCGCGCCTGCAGCTTTGCGCCATCGCAATTCGTTTGGGCAAAACTGTGCCTTTGCTGATTTATTTTGTTCCAGATGCCTAACAAACAAAATGAGCCATAACAAAGCATGGCTTTATTAATATAACTGCACAGCCTGTCAGAAAGAAAATCCCAGTCCTGGCTGATGGAGCCAAGGTGCTGGAAGCCCCGCTGAGGCAGAGCATCCAAGGGATACTGGAAACCCAGCTGGACATGGCGAGACCCGCAGTGCAAAGCTTACAAGAATGCAAGAAGTTTAGTTTAGGAAGAAAAACAACTTTGCAGAAAGTCTAGCCAGACTTTCCTTCTGTGTTAGGATTAGGTCTTTGTTTCCAAATTTTGGGTGCCACTTCAAAAGCTACCCAGGTAGGCTAAGGGCAGCACTGGGGTCCAAAGTTACTAATGCCAACAGTTTGCTTTAAGCCAAGCCCAAGTGCATCGCCCTGTCTCTACAGACCCCCGTGCATTAGCTCAGCGGGGTCTGCACCAATCCAGTCTGGGGACCGCAGAGTCACCCATCAGGGAGGACGACGCATTATGTACTGGGGAACGGTTACATCAGGGCGCTTCCCCAGCGCAGGGGCATGGCCCATCAAATAAGCGAACGGGACACATTCCATTGTGGGCTTTTTTTGCTGCGGACATGGGTATGGAGCTGTCAATCCTTGGGACATTTCCATTGTGATAATCCTCGGGAATACAGGCAATTTATTAACCCTCTGTTGCCCAGAGCAGAGGTTTCGGCCATCGCCCTCCTCTGCAGCTGCAGGCTGCTGTCAAAGCGGAGGAAGCGGGCAGCTTGCTCTCACCTTGCAGGCTGCCGCCAGCCCCCAGGGAATGCATTAGGCAGTGTCCAGCAAGGCTGGGCATTTCCCTAGCACCTCTTATCTGAGGATCTGGAAGCACTTAAAGGAATTTTGCTTCATTGCCTCTACCAGTTTGACATAATTTCTGAGATGAAGGATGGAGTCCCAGAAAAGCCGAGTGGTTTCACCTACATCATAAGCCAAGTCAGCGACAGCGCCTTATCTCCCCATCCTCTCCCTGCCTTGCATTATCAGGAACTTCTCCGTGCAGCCATGCACAAAAAGAGAAGAGAGTGGAAACAGCCTGGACACCCTCCTCAGAAAGCGAACCGGTGCCGCCGGCCACGGGCAGGAACCCCATCAGCAAGGCCCTGGGCTGCCGCGGTTAGCGTGGCACCACGCAGTGCCGGCAATGCTCTTGCAGCCCACGCCGTGTGCGGGAGACTGCCAGCCAAGCCAGGCAATTTGCTCCGACAGCAATAAGATACAAAGCACCACAGGGAGCTCTGGCAATTCCTACCAATGGGAGGAAAAAAAAAGAAAACACCACCCAAACCATGTTTCAGGCTTCAAAGCAGCACACGCCGCTACGAAACCACCCAGCGCCGGAGCTCAGGGGTTAGTGCCCAAGTGCAAGGACTAAATCAAGAAATAAAGTTTATTATAACCTGTGACTCAGCCCTTGCTGGAGGTCGGTGGTCCATTTCTGAGTGTGCGCCCGAAAGCGCTGCTCAGCCAGGCTGCAGCTGCGTGCAGCCTGAAGTTTTTGGAGGCAGGCGGTTTGCTCTCCTGTCCCGTAATGGCTCTGGGCTCCAGGTCACCGGTTGGCTGCTGCTGTTTATCTTCCAGTGATTAATGGTCGCTCTCCGTTCCTGCTGCAATTCCATTAAGATTAGAGACTTAAAGCTACACCGAGATGTTTAGCAGCGGGCGACCCTGGTCTGCCCACAGTTGTATTTCTATAGTCTCGAGGAAACGAAGATTAGCTCTCA
>NW_009649187.1:5515338-5516219 GCF_000708025.1 Charadrius vociferus
GGAAAGAGCCCCTGGCAGGCAGCACTCTGGTCCGCCAGCAAAGAGAGCCTGGCTCTGGGGTTGCTTTGTGGTTCGTGTGCTGTGCGTGCTGCGGCACTTGAAATCCCAGTATACAGCCACTTGGATGGCACCATCCCCCGAACAAATGCATTTACCGGGAGAACAAAACATTCTTCCAGGAGGGGACAGGCCCAGCCTCTGCCCCTTCCCCTTTGAGGTGGGGCAGAGGAAGAGGCAGGGACTGTTGCCCCTTAGCTCAGCCCCTGGTCCTGGAGACCAAAGTACAGAGGCAGATCACCTTCCTGAAACTGTACAGTGAAATGGAGTCCCAAATGCTTTATCTCTGCTAAAAGTAAGCCAGCACACAGGGAACACGAGCATGAGAAGAGTGAAGCAATCGGCCAGACTCCATCAGGAATCTAGTTACTCCCAGCAGTTTGACTTCTGGGATTGATGGAGTGGGAAGAGAGAGCTCTGACCCTAAGATCCATCAATCCCAGTGTAACATCATACCTTCACCTCAGGGGATGGAAGAAAGAAAAGACACTTCCCCCCCCCCCCAACTGATTTCAGAGCACCTTTCAGCCTGAGGGGTAACCCTGAACCCTTTGTGGGGACCAGCGATCCCAAGCAGAGGCTGCAGCTACCGTGGCTCTGGCTGGAGGCACAGGCGATGGGGGAAGCTCACAGGTCTGCCAGAAGGAGCCTGGCTAGCTGGGCTTCCCACCTACCTGGGGGCCACCAGCGGCCCGTGTGCCGCTGCCTCGGGATCCCAAGTATCAGGTCCCTGCAGAAGCACTTCTGCATGTCCATGGGAAGCCAGGTAACATCAAAACAACCCAAGAGACAGCTTTTCCTCAGCCCGATCAACTTGCTAAAAC
>NW_009649187.1:5516242-5532308 GCF_000708025.1 Charadrius vociferus
CCTTGATGGTAGCGCAGAGTTGGGCAGCACGCACTTGTCAATCTGAAGGCAGCTCTCAGCGGGCAACATCCACATCACAAAAGCCACCACTATAATTAGCTTTACTTGGCTCACAGTCAGCCTTTATGTTTCCTTCCCACCCCTCCAAAAAAAACAAGCAAAGGCATCTTTGCTCCCGGGTGATGGAGCAGCGTGTTACTGAGAACCAGGAGAGAGGTCACAGGGACCCTCACTTGCTCTTTTTGCGTAAACAAGGTTGCCCTCCTCCTGTAGAAGTGCCCTCTTCCTCCTGCCCCAATGGCCCTTGGGCAGCCTGGCACTGACGCAGAAGTAGAAAGGGCGTGAATTTGAAAGGAGAAAAAGCCTAGAGACAGAGCCACTCTCTTCCCCCTGCCCTCCACCGTGCCCGTGGGACAGGGATGGCAGCTCCCCATCCGCTGGCACCGTGCACGGGAGCCAGGGAGAGGATGCACGCGGGTAGCGACTGGAAGAAAATGCATGTTTGTAACAGATTTGGGAACCTTTATCTTGGGAGCAATTACGTACATCAGTGGAAGGAGTTACAGGTGCTGGAGCAGGCTAGGAGCCAGGGCTCGTTTTACAAAACTGAAACAAACCTCTGATCAAACCTGGCTGCATGTTACTAGTACAGGAGCCGTCCCTACAGAAACCTTTCTTTTATGTTAAAAGAAAGTGAGATGAAGACTCAAATGGGGACAATAAATTTGATTTTTTCTAAAGACGTTTTTGAGATGCCAATTTCAGTAACTCCTGGAGACCAGGCAAACAACTATGTTGAAATGCCACGAAGGTTTAGCGTTGACTTTCTTAATGTCTCTGCCTACAGCAAGATCTAGCCAATGTGGAAGAAAGCTCCTTTAATTAAATCCAAACAGGCTCTATAATCTAGAATAATATCTACAGCCTTTTGTGTCAGTGGCATGGGGTTACCTTTGGGTAAAAAGATTGGTACAGGGCTCACGCTGTCCCCATTACAGACTTTTCCTGCAGTCCTTCATAACCAAGTTGAGCAGATCCCCCTCTCCCTTTGCTTTTGCTTCTCTGTGACCTGCTCACAGCGAGCTGAGCAGGCCTTCCTTTATGCCACCACGAAGGGCATATGAAATAGGTATGTAATTACATATATACAAAATACATACAAAATCTCTTATCTGAAACCCTCCTGGTTTTAAATTTGGTTCGAACACCAAACTTGTTCTGAGCCGCAAGTCCCACTTTCAACTTGAATACGGGCCACGCTTTAAAACCACTTTTAATCTAGGTGCCCACTGCATCTCTGAGGCAGGCCAAGCACGCTATGTTGTGCCCAGCAGTGTGGATCAACCTCATAACCACTGCATTGCTGTGCTTCAGGATGGGGCATGAATTTTCAGTGCCGGGACGGGGTTCCTCTGAGCCTTGTTCCTTGTGTTGTCCTTTACACCCATGGAACCAGCTGTAAAATACTCTTCCCTCGTTTTCCCGTCTCTACTCTAGTTTGCACAGATGAAAGCAATGCAAGATGTGCAATGAGTCTCAAAGCAAACGGGACCCTGAGCAGGAGGACACTGTCCTTCAGTTACAGCGAGGCAGGAGGGAGTCTGAATTCCTCCTTAAATCTGGTCCAGTACAGAGTCCAGCCCTAGAAGAGAGGAAATTGTGCTTGACAGATGCAATCATATGCAAATGGCTGTAGAAGAGGGGAAATTATCATCTACAAACATTGGGCAGAAATTCCATCTGCCGCCGCCTCAAGAAGGGCTCTTAATAAATTCTGAGACAGCAAAGTGACACACATCTTAATCAAGACTTAATCCATGGAATTAATTCACTGCGCGTTTCTGCATAATTCCAAGAGTAATGCTAAAAGCCACGGCAATATCAGCAGCAGATGGACTCCCCCTACTCCATGCAAAGGTATTAAAGAAAACACAGCCCCTGTCACATCACTTCGTGTACATACACATGGCAAAAAGCAACAGGGCTGTGCCCTGCTGCTGCCAGGAGCTTACACAGCCAGCGGACATCAAAGGTCAGGCTCGCAGCGAGGTGGAAATGGAAACCAGCCTCACCGCAAAGATGGAGCCGCTGCCACTTCTCTCCCACGAGAGAGGAGAAGCCCGGAGTGAGGCAAAGGCCTGGGAAACCTGCACCAGGTCCCTTCGTTAGATGCTGCTTTTGGAGAGCGCTGATCGAGGCTGGTGTTGAGACAGATTTGTCGGCACCCAGGAAAGGCTGGGGAGGGAGGTCAAGCGAAGGGGAGAGCGAGGGGAACTGCTGGGGGTTTTGCGAGTGAGATCGGCTGCAGGAACCAGGCGGATAACCATTAGAAGTGGCTCCCTGCCCTCTCGCCACGGCCTGGGAAGCATGCTGCAGGTATGGGGGTCAGCCTTGCCAAGGGCCCTGGTGGCAGCCCTGCTCAAATTGACAGGAGGTTTTAGACAGCTCTGAAAATACATTCTTAGTCACTGTCATCCACCTCCAAAGGAGGTGCAACAGCTATGTGATTAATCTCTTGTTTACATGTCTAAAAGCTAGTGCAGTCCCGACGAAATACTGCCTTCAGCAGGCTCCCTCCCTGACACACATGGATCTGAGGGGCCGGGCAGTCCTTCACCAGCTAGAATCCAGTCTTCACAACTGACCTCCACCTGCAGTTTGGAAGTCCCAAACGCCTGGTCCAAAATCCCCCCTAAACCCGAGTCCCAGATCATGGCATGGTGCATCAGCTGCTGTATGTTTTAGAGCGAGAGGTTCCCTGGCTGGGAAGGTGAGGTATGAGCTGGGGTGACTAGAGTTTTAGGAGCTGCTCTGGTCCTCTCAAAGCGGTCCAGCCGTCAGAAACCATTACACCTGCATTGGTGGCAACGCATCATCCTGCACGCAGCAGGGTTATGATCCGAAAATCAGATTAAGGGCTAACACAGGGCCAGCTCACCTTCCCAAGCCGATGTGGCTGAGCTTGTAGCACTTACTGCTTGTGCCTGCCTCTTCATGAGCATCCAGTGTGGTCCAGACCAAAGTGGTGCTTTCAGCTGAGGGGCCCCTGAGAAGAGCATGATGAGAATAACTGACCCTGGGACAGAGAGGTGTGGAAGGAGGTGGTGGAGGAGTCCCAGTGATGCCTGCAGTTGTGGGGAGCAGTGCCACCAGCTTCCCAGCTGCGATGCTTTGAGCCAGAGGAGGTGGCTCACAGGCACAGGACGGTCACTTGAGGGGACACGGGGAACCTTCAGCCAGGATGACCTAAGGCTGGAAGTGAGCTGCTGCTGCAGCCAGAGTCACTCATTGCCAGGCACCCAAGGGTGTGTAATGCGATTCCCATGTTAATTCAGGCTCCAGAGATCCTGATGTACCCTAAAGGAGTCCACTTGCACTGCCTGGGTCCCTGCTCATGGCAGGGGCTGAGCAGGCAGACACGCATGACACGGATAGGAAGGTGCAGGAGTGCTTTTCTTTTGGGATGTGTGCGTGTACATCTGTGTTAGTGCTCTCTGGGAAGCTTTGCTTGGGCTTGACTGGTTTGTGGAGAAGCAAGGGAGAAAGGGGAGGGAAGCTGGGCAGGGAGGATGGGAGAGGCGGGATGTCTGGGGAAGGTGCTAACAGCCCTTGGCTGGCCCAGAACCACTTCCTCAGATCTCCGTTACACAGCATGCTCCCGGCGTTGCTATTTCAGTCTGAATGTCACCTATAAATTGGAGGCTCTTTCTCTGAAGGCTGCAAATAGAAGTGTCACTAGATGATCTTTGATTTATAGGGAAGCTCAGCAGAAAGCCTGGCATGCCCATTTTCCAGCCAGGAAACTCAAAGGGGTCCAAGGATCACACAGGGATCCTTTGCTTTTCCTAGACCTTTCCTCAAGGGTTGGCAAGTCCCTCCCAGAGGGGGTGGGAAGAGGTCACACACAGAGATTCATCTTGCTAATCACCTTGTGCCTGCTGCTTTTTCAGATTCCTCCACCGCCGCCACTCATCCCTGCCCCATGGATTTCAACCTGCTGGCAGACGCGGAGGCTCGCAGCCCAGCCTTGTCTCTCTCGGACTCCGGAACCCCTCAACACGAACACAGCTGCAAAGGGCAGGACCACAGCGGTGAGTGCAAGAGAGGCTCCGACCCGTCCTTGCGGGTAGATCCAGGTGGCCAATGGCTTGCAGGAGCCGGCTGCAGTCCTCCTGGGGACACGCAGAGCTTCCTCTCATGCCACAAGCCAGCACAGCGCTGCGGCGGCATGGCCATCCCGGCAAGCAGGGGGAAGGCACAGGGGTGCATATCGCAATGACAGCCATCAGGAGGGAGAGAGCACCATCCCAGCGATGGGGTTGCCTGTCCCCCGCTGCAGGGAGCCACTGCTGACAGAGGGCACAGCCCGTGGCAGGCAGGAGTCAGGCAAGCCAGGTCACTGCCCAACCAAGACTTTATTGTATTTGCCTAAACAGGGTCCCCAGAGCAGGAGAGCTTTCCCCACAACATGGGCAATCTCATCCAGGGCACAGAAAGCTACACCTGGTTACAACCTGTCCCCTTTTTTCCTTTTTTAACTCAGCTTAAATTGTTTAGGTTGAAACTTTCCATGCTATGGGTTAACCTTGGGCTGAACTTTCCAGGTTCAGGCAATAAGAAGGAAGAGAAATAGTGTCTTGCCCTGGCTTTAATTAAAAAAGCCTGGTCACCTGTGCCTCGCTGCAAGGCTCTGCGGTGGGCTGCTCCTGTCCCAAGGACGTGCTTCTGGCCATTTCCAAAGGCCGCACAAACCCCAAGCCTACCGCATTCTTTATCAGGCTCTGAAGAAGAAACCATCACCATTCACACCTGCTCAGAAATCAGCTACCAAATGCTACGGCTTCCCCTGGGTTTTGCATGTCCTGTGACTGCTCTGTCCCTTGTTGCTCTGGATGCGGCAGGACGATGCAAAGCTGCCCCTGCCAGTGCCAGCGTGAAGAGAGGTGAGGGCTGGGGACAGCCGGCCGCTCCCCACATAGAGCCTCCAGGCTCACCCGCGTGCAAAAGCTAATAAGCATAATGATGCAGATTAAAATTCCCCAGAGTAAGTATTGTAAAGGGAGTTACTATGGGATAACTATGGTCAGGGAATCCACCTGCCAAATTCCCCAGCACACGCGTACCTTAGTTGGGCACATCCCCAAGCTCAGTGGCTCCTTGTCAGCTGCTTTGGATGCACCGCGGTCGTCTCCATTCAAGTGGCCTTCCCGATCGAGCCCACCCTGGCACGCCGCAGAACTGCCAATTTAGGAGCTGACTTTTTTTTCCATTAGGCGTGAGCAGCTAATTCCAGCTATGACCGCAGCCGTTTCATTGAGTGGGCGAACGTGCACGAGATATATTCCACAACCTATTTTGGGTTGACAATAAACGCTGGATGCCTGGCTACATCACTCCCCACTGTCTTAAACAGTCTAGAAATAAAATGGTTCTGGGAGGTGGGTGTTTGCCAGTGCTACCTGCACGCAGAGGCTGGCAGCTTGTGCGTTTGCACCAGAGGGGCCGATGGCAGCCACATGTCACCGGTGTCAGGCAGAGCAGAGCAGAGCGTGCCACCAAGGGCTGCCTGGGATGGGGCAGGGCTGCGCTGCAGGCACTTCTTGCCACTCCTCAGGAGAGCAGCCTCCCTGCTCCTCCGTGGCTCTGCTTCCTTCATCGGCAGAGTAAGAGATCCTGAGGAAAGGAGCACAAACCTTGCTCGTCTGGGCTCAGCTTTCAGAGATCCCCAGTGTCCTCTGATGGTGTGGTGTGAGTTTGTGACACCCCCTTCTGTTAGGTTCCATCAGGCAGCACAGGTCAAGGGGAGAGCACGGATGAGAAGGGAGGAGGTGAGGAACTGCCCCGCATCTCCCCGTATTCTGCTTCTCAGCCTGGATTCGGGGCACCCACGGCTCCGTCCTTTCTGTGACGTCCCTTGTTTCCCTGTATTGCCATGCTTTTGGTCCCCACTGTAACGCCCAAGCTCTACACCATTTACAGATGGTACTTTTCCCCTGCCTAGTGAAGAAGCAGAAACAGAGGTGACACTCCCTATAAGCAATGCTCAGGAAGAGCCACAGGTGGCAGGTACAGAAACAGAGAGGACAATAAGAGGAACGTGTAGCTGCAGAGATTTTTTCCAGGATCAGCGTCAGTATTCCTACATCTCCTTGGACTTCACCAGATTTGTAGGAAGTTCTACACCAGAAGATGAATACCAAAGCAAGAAACTTGGTGAGCTTTTCCACCCAGATGCAGCCCGTAAGACAGTGGTACCTTCACTCCATTCTCATTCCCTCTCAGTATAGTTTATTCCTGCGTGAAGAAGGGCAATACTGAGCAGGAGGTCCCGATCAGGGCACAGTCTCCTGCTTCGATATAGCCCCTTTGGAAATCCACATTTGCCAGGGGCTCCTGTGGGAACATAGCCCCCACATGCATCAGGCTCTTAATTAGCCCAGACTTAGCAGATGAACAAACAAACCAAGTGTCCCTTCATCTGAGCCATTCTTAATAACTAACTCAGACGTGGTTGCATCACTGCCCTTTTAATCTGTTTTGGAGATGGATAATGTGGGAATCTCCTTCTTCCAGCATTGGCTTAGAGAAACCAGATTTATCTCCTTGGCGAGAACCACTATAAAAAAGACCTGCATGCTTCCAAGAGTTCTGCTGAACATGGGATCCCCACATGAAGATGCTCGTGGGAAAGAGAAGAGTACCACGAGACCACAGTGAGGTCCTACCATTCCACTTTTCAGGTCCTATGGCTTTGTTTCAAGAGTACACTGGGAAAGTTCTCGTGCGGGTACACCCTGGATGGAAACACGAGCTGGTCCTGGCACTGGGAGCATGAGACAGCACCTTCCTGCTCAGCAGAACCAGCTTGCACCCTGCTGTTGTGAGCAAGAGCCAGCTCGCTCTCCTTGCATAGGATGGGATTAAACGTGCCACAGAAGCGGTGGCGGCTGGTGGGAAGCCTGTGGGATACCCACATTGCTTGAGTCAATGCAACACATACCCATGGAAATAACCCTTTTCTGGCTGCACCCGGGCTTTCCTCCGTGGGGAGCGAGTGCCTCCCCCGCAAATGCTCTCTGCGACCTCGGCATTGCTCCCTGCGGAAGAAGGCAGGTGCAAGGAGGGTCTTCCCAGAAACAGCAGGGAGAGGTTTCTGAATTAACACACAACCATAGGAACAGGGTAGTGGCACCAGGGACAGGAGCATCTCCCAGGGCCAGGCTCCGATAACGCACCCGCTGTTGGGTACAGCACTGCCCTGCAGCAGCGTCCTTTTTCTGTTGGGCCTCAGGTGCTTTTTAGTCTCTTAGGCTCTCGCTTTTCCATTTAGCTTTTATGGGGCATATTTTTCCATAGCACATCCATCTGACTTGAGGAACCCTTTTCTCCCCCGCCCCCCCCCGCACAGCTGTATTCCAGGTTACTGTTTTCTTGCCTCCCTGCTTTTTAAGGAGCTGTACAGGACACCTTCCATGTTAGGGTTTTTCTGGACTTTAAAGCCTTTTAAGCTAGCTTCCACTTAAAAAACCACAACCAAACAGAAAAATCCTTTAAAGCTGAAACTCAGCAGAGCGAGAGCCAGAATTTTTAAAAGGTTCTTCTCCCAGGTGCAACAGTTTGGCAACTGCTTGCAGTAACTTATACTTACTTTAGCTGAGTATTTCCCACTGTAAAAAAACACCTCCCCTCCCTGCTGAAAACCTGATTTTCAGCTGGAACTGCTTCACGTTGCTTCTAGATCAGAGGAAGGTGGTGGTGAACATCAGAAATTATTTATTTTCACAGGAATAAGTATCTTCAATGATGACTTGTCTTGGTTCCCAGCAGAATTAAACACGAGCTGTAGCTTTCCTCCCATAGATTGCCCAAGTGCTTGAATGTGACATGTTCTTTTTATGATGGAAAATACTTATATTTGCATTCTGCCCCTGTTTGCAGACTACCAACAGCCCCAGGAGGGGCTATGGCACAGGGAAGTACCTGTCTGCCCACCTCCAGCCACGGCAGCCCAAAGCTCAGCATTTAGGCCTGGGCTTAACGCCTAGGAGGAGGCTGAGCTGTACTTTTCAGTTAGATACCAATTTGAACACTGAAGAATGTCAAGGCGTACATTTAAGGGGCAATGAAATGAAAGATGCTGCCTCAGGGAGAGGAATCTCCAAGTGAGGAGGAGGGCAGGGGCAGAAGGACAGGGAGATGCTGGGGTACTTCATGAGTCTGAGAGAGGCCTTTTCCTACTTTTTAAAAATAAAAATATATGCACCTAAATAGGAAGATAGAGGAGTAAGATGGGAGGAAGGATAAAAATTGTGTTCCTCGGGTTTAGTTAATTTAAGAGCCTCAGCTTGCTATCATTGGCAATTTGCCTTTTCCCATCGCTTGTCCACAAAAACACTATTGGATCTTTTGCTGTGTCACAAGTGGCAATTTCTGTTCAGTTTCTCTAAAGGGCACTTTCAGCAGAGAGTTTTGATCAGAGTAGGGAACTGCTGGCCTGGGTGAGTTCTGCCACTATCATCCATCTTAACCGCGACAAATGAAAACCAGAGATTGGAAGTCTGGAACATCCAAATCCAGTCACTTGGAAGCTGACACCCCGTAGAGCAGTTAAACAAGGGCAAGCCGTGCTGCGTCAAGGGGCTGTTGGGTTTGGTACAGGGTGGATGTCTGCTCGCAAGGGCCAGGGAGGGAGACAGGACCACTCCTATGGGTGCGGCTGCTGGTGGCCAGCAGAAAAGGGGGATCTCACTGAGCATGCACTGGTTGCCCCAAGGATGGGCACCCTGAATGCATCCAAGCCCCCGAGTTAACTCCGAGGATCTCTCCCACCTTTCTGTTTCTCACACAGATACTGAGAAATCCCAGCAAAACCAGACAGACGACTCCAACCCTGAAGACGGCTCACTCAAGAAGAAGCAGCGGAGGCAGAGGACGCACTTCACCAGTCAGCAGCTCCAGGAGCTGGAAGCCACTTTCCAGAGAAACCGTTACCCAGACATGAGCACCAGGGAAGAGATTGCAGTCTGGACCAACCTGACGGAGGCACGAGTCCGGGTAGGACTGCAGCCCTCCCACCTTCCCGGGCCCAAGTTTGGGGTGGGGAAGCCAGCTGTGATACAAGCCACCAAGCTGTCCCCAAACCAGGGAAGGAATTAGGGGCGCTAGAAAATTTCCCTGTCTTGAGAACACCTCACCAGGCTCTGCACCAGAGATTTGACATATCCAGCTGCACACATATCCCATGCTGGTGGTGTCTTCCCCATCCAGTGGCACCTTGCAATAACACAGGGAGATGAAAAGCCCAGGCTCTGCCCCACAGAGCCCCACCAGCTGGCTGCCCTGGCCCAGCAGACCCCTTCCTTGCAGTGCCATCGTCCCCCAGCCTTAGCCTTGCTGGACACCACTCTTTGGGGTTCCCAAACCACTGTGCAGTCACAGGCGTAGCATGGCAGGGCTCCAGCTGGAATGAGAGCTTCTCTCTGCTACTAGAAATATGAGTTAGCAGCACTATGAATAGCCTTCCAGCAGCTTCCATGCTCTAGGAAGTTATATTGTTTAGATCCCTCCAACACTAACTGATTTTCCTGTTAGAAGACAGACTTCCCCCACCCCAAGCTGGTCCTGAGGTGAAGTCAGAACAAGAGAGGTTATTTCCTCCACTCAGCGGCTCTCAAACCACGTCCCCCAAACACTTTTCTCCCAAGTCACACAACCACAACCCCTCCTTCTGGGCTGTGGTCACTTGGAAATACAGCAAGTATTTTCCTCCCTTTTCCTCATATAAAGGGCATCCATTTGTTGAGTGAGGTGGGTTATTCTGTACGTTGTAAAATGGCAATGGTTGGATTTTGATCTAGATGGTGATTCTTGCTGGGAGGTGACCCTGCAGCCCAGACATCTTGCTGCAGCCCTTTCCTGATGCTCAGCCTCCAAGCTTTCTGGGAGCATCCCCAGCCCTGCAACAGCTCTCGCCTTGCTGGGCAAAGAGACAAGGGCAAGGCCCCTTCCAGGGACAGCCCAGAGCGATTCCCATCCCCTCCGTCTTTCTCTCTCTCACAGGTCTGGTTCAAAAACCGCAGAGCTAAGTGGAGGAAACGGGAGAGGAACCAACAGGCCGAACTGTGCAAGAACAGCTTTGGAGCCCAGTTCAACGGACTGATGCAGCCTTATGATGACATGTATTCCAGCTATTCCTACAACAACTGGGCTACCAAGGGGCTCGCCACCAGCCCGCTCTCGGCCAAGAGCTTCCCGTTCTTCAACTCCATGAACGTCAGTCCCCTCTCCTCCCAGCCCATGTTCTCCCCACCCAGCTCCATTGCCTCGATGACCATGCCCTCATCCATGGTCCCTTCTGCAGTGACCGGAGTACCGGCCTCCAGCCTCAACAACCTGGGAAACATCAACAACTTGAACAGCCCGAGCCTCAACTCCGCTGTCTCATCCAGTGCCTGTCCTTATGCCTCAACAGCCAGCCCCTACATGTACAGGGACACATGCAACTCCAGCCTGGCCAGCCTGCGGCTGAAGGCCAAGCAGCACGCTAACTTCACCTACCCGGCGGTGCAGACGGCAGCTTCCAATCTGAGCCCTTGCCAATATGCTGTGGACAGGCCCGTATGAAAGGCTGCCCTCCGCCAACCAGGGACTTGACCTTAGCCTGACAAAAGGAGACCTTTAGCCCTACAACAGCGTACGTCCTGCAGAGAGTGAGAGTGAACACGAGAGAGCAAGAGAGCGAGAGAGAGCAAGAGCGAGCGGCGAGCAGGCAGACGGACCTCTATGAAGATTTGTCTAACTATCGTATGGTGAATTTTGACTGTCTTTCCCCTCCCAAACCCCTTCCCCTCTTGCCCACCAAACCTTCTCCTTCGTGGTAAAGAAGCCAAAACAGTCTACTGGAAGCCCCATGGGGAAATAGGAGCCCCGACGTGCTGGGTGCTTAACCCACGGGCAGCAGAACCAAGTGTGTTTCTATCTGCCCCTCCGAGCCCCACAGGGGTGAGCTCCCCAAATTCCTGGGATGGCACGGGCAGCCGGACACCACCCCTGCAGGGAACAGCCAGGGACAGGGCAACGCTGGGGCCGCCATTTGGTGCTTGGCTGACCGCTTCTACCTGCACACGTGGAGACTTCAGTTAAAGACATCTTGCCCACTTATTTAGCACACAGCCAGTAAGGAAAGCCTCGTCTCAGTCGATTGGCATCTCTCTTTATAATGCATATATACACATGGCCCTTCAGACTTGAAGCCTTTAGGAACTGGGAGTTGTAAGAATATAAATTATGTGTGTGTATATATATATCTTATATATATACAAATACATATATAGACATTAAAATATGCTTTTTTGTTTTGTACGTGAAATAACCTGCAACGTAGACCTTAAAATCAAAAACCCTGTAAAGCAAGCACATCCACCGAGGCAGCATCCTGCTGTTCATGCTTTACTGCTTCAGTCGTTTCCCGTCAGAGAGGAAGACCTTTGCCAGTGTACATCCAAAGCATCCCCTTTTGCAACAATCAGCTCCCCCATGCACATCTCCTTCCCTTCCCTTCTCCAAATCCCATTTCCAAAAAAAGATAATAAAATAAAAGTTGGCACAATCCCTTTAAGGCTTCTGCCTGTCTGGTTATTGAGAGCATGAACCTGCGTCTGAAGGCTCAGAAATCAAGCGCCAGCATCCCAGGCGAGGGTGAGCATTCTTGGGAAGTGCCGGCACGAGGCAGCCCAACTTGAAACGGGGGCCTGAGGGTCAGAGGAGCCATCTCTGTTCCTCACAAATCAAATGCCTGACTTCTCAGGACAGCAAAAGCCCACAGATGCAATATGAAGGGGAAATCAAGCCCCCTCCCTGCTCCCTGTCTGCATGCACCCACTGTGGCAGGAAGGTTGAGCATCTCCTGGCTCAGGCTTCCCCGCTGTGCTGGATGGGGCCAGTGCCTTTGGGCTCGTGGCAGCCCGGGGCAGGGGAGCCCCTCCAGGCACTCCCACTCCTAACAGTGGTCCCCCCGGGGGAGGCTGGCTGCAGCCGCCTGCCCTGTGCAGTTTCTGTTAGGGAAGCTGTAAAATCGAGGTGGCTCTCCTCAAGTGTACATGCACCAGGGGGACCTGCTGCTTCAGCCAAGGCAGAGGGATGCAGCGGGTTCTTCCAAGGGCCCAAGGAAGCTCCATGTGCAGCAGGGGAGCAGGACATCCCTACCCAGTGCAGCCTCCTTTCCCTTCACCAGGCACACACTACAAGGGGAAGCGCAACCCTGATATTTTACTTTTCTCTTGGGGGGGAAAAAAAACCAAAACAAAACACATCAGCACAACAAACTGTCTTACTTGGATGACTGGGACAGGCAAACCTGGCATAAACCGAGTTTCCACACTGTTGTTAGCATGCAGAGAGGAAGCAAGTTCTTCACTAAGAAGGGATCCTCACGAGGACACGGTAAGAGGTCCCTCACAAGCAAAGTATATGAGCCACTCAGTCTTTGCCAAAGCCTATTCCACAGGGAGCAGCTGCTGCTGAAGGCATTGGTGAGCAGATGCTGAAAGCAGTCACAGATGTCAACCCAACTTCACCGTAACAAAATTATTTCTTGCTCTGAGCTAATCCAAAATGAGAGAGCCAAGTTACCATGCACTGAAACAGCTACCACTGAAGTACAACCCTATCTGCAGCGTGCATTCAAAGGTCAAGCACAAACATCTAAAACAGACATAGCACATCCAAGACAAGACCATTCATTGTAATCTGGATCCTACCTTACCACTGGGTATCAGTGCTGCTGAGGTAGCTTCAGTGGCCAGTCTCCGTTCTGTGCTGGAGCCTCCATCCCGCAGCCTTCCCACCAAAAACATGCCTGGTCTTGGTACCATTGTGTTTAACTCCCTTCTCTGCCATGGATCTCTGCCCTAAGGGAAGAGAGGAGGGCCTGGGCTTCTCTCTAATGTCCTCTCCTCCACTAAGCCTGACTCACAGCTGAGCCCACCTTCTCTCCCTGATAACCTGAGGCAGGTGGTGCCACAATCCCCTCCTAATCTTTGAATAAGTAGCTGAGCTCTTTGTACACCTGGTCCTTCCCTTACACCCTTTCCACGCACCCTGCCCCTTCACCCCACGCTGATCTCAAGCACAGGTAGGAACATGGCAAAGCCAGAACAAGTGTCCCCCATATAGATGCAACTTTGCCTGGAGAAGAACCTGAAGGGAGGCTTAGCTTCCTTTTCACTTGGGTGATGTCTGTGGAGGACAAGCAAATTCTCCCTTCTCTTCTCCCTTGCTGAAGCCAAGAGCAACATGAACTCTTCCTTCCCTTTTAACCTGCTCTAGTAGCTGCACTTTGCTTGAGCCGTTTCATAGAATCGTCTAGGTTGGAAGGGACCTTTAAGATCATTGAGTCCAACCATTGACCTAACACTGCCAAAATCACCACTAAACCGTGTCCCTAAGCACCATGTCTACCTGTCCTTTAAACACTTTCAGGGATGGTGATTCAACCAGTCCCCTGGGCAGCCTATTCCAATGCTTGACAAGCCTTTCTGTGAAGGAATTTTTCCTAATATCCATCCTAAACCTCCCCTGGCACAACTTGAGGCCATTTCCTCTTGTTCCATCACTTGTTACTTGTGAGAAGAGACTGACCCCCACCTCACTACAACCTCCTTTCAGGTAGTTGTAGAGAGTGATAAGGTCTCCCCTGAGCCTCCTCTTCTCCAGACTGAACAATCCCAGTTCCCTCAGCCACTCCTTGTAAGACTTGTTCTCCAGACCTCTCACCAGCTTCTTTGCCCTTCTCTGGACAGGCTCCAGCACCTCAATGTCTTTCCTGTAATGAGGGGCCCAAAACAGAACACAGTATTCTCACTGTCCCCCAGTGCTGAGTACAGGGGGACAATCGCTGCCCTAGTCCTGCTGGCCACACTATTTGATATAGGCCAGGATGCTCTTGGCCTTCTTGGCCACCTGGGCACACTGTTGGCTTATATTCAGCCAGCTGACTACCAATACCTCCAGGTCCTTTTCTGCCGGGCAGCTTTCCAGCCACTCTTGCCCAAGCCTGTAGCCCTGCATGGGGTTGTATTTCTGTGCAGCTCTGGTTGTCCTCCACATGGCTGTGGTGCTTGTGAGGATCCTCTACTTCTCCCACAGAGAAGATGAGGTTCAGCTGAGGTGAGGTTGCACAAAGCTGACTACTGCTGACTGTTGCAGGATTCAGCAGATGAAAGATATGCCCAATATACAGATCAGAAGGCCAACTCCAGCACACAGTTCTCATGATCTATTGTTGGAGCCGGTGGGGAAAAGTCGAGACCTAGTTCAGGTACTGATTTTTCAGCCTGAGGTTTTCCATGCAGTCATTTCAATTAACGTTATGCCAGACCAGTCTGATTTCTGAGCAGTACCCACTGCTCAGTCAGTACCCACACAACACAACTGGTGCATGCAAGTGTGTGGCCAGTAGCTCTGCAGGCTGGCTTGTTGGTTCACGCTTCTCCTTCCCAATCCTGTACGGAGAAGATGATGGGTTCTGTTTCTGCAGTCAGAGGTATTGCACTGTGTAGGATCCAGACCAGATGGCAAACTGCACACCAGCTCAGCTGAGGGCGCTTTGTACAATGGCACCAAATACCTGACACAACCCTCGGAAAACCTTAAAATCTGCAGACACCAGAGATGGCCAACAGTAAATAATGAAGTGAGCAAGTTGGCAGCAGAGAGCCCTGGGAGAGGGATCCTGCTTTCCAAATGCCGTCTGCCTTCCTGATGCAGCTGAGCTAGTACAGCCTACCACATTTGACTCCCTCCCCGTGGGGCCAGAACACAGACATCATGCTATCTGGTCTAGCACAAATACAGCAGGTGTCCTACAGACCTTCTCCAGGACCTCTCTCTCAGAAGTCCCTAGTACCTCCCTAGCTATATCTCTTTGGTACTGCAACCCAAGGAAGTGGTTTTTAGCAGAGTCCTGCTTATTCAAAAGACCCGTTAGGAAAGTAACTTTGTCACTGGATACTTCCCAATCTGCAAATTTAGCAAGCATACATTCTCCTCCATCATCCAGGTCATTAATGGAAATGCTGAACAAAACCAGACCCAGCACAGATGTCCCTGAACTTCACTCAACAGACCCCTTCCTTTTCAACAGTGAACAATAGATAACTCTCTGGGTATAATTATCCGATGGGTTTTGTACCTACCCAACATCCCATCTACATCACACTTAAGAGCCACTTAAATGGCAGCCAGGGCTCTTCTTCACCGTGCCCTTACCCTGTCATAGAGGAAAATCAGATTACTTTGACCAGATTCTGTCCTTGATAAGTCTGTATGGCTCCTGCTCATCTCCACTGCTTACAAGTAGTGAGATTATTTGTTCATACATTTTTTGGTGGGTGAGAGGATTTATTGCTCGGCGGTTTCTGGGTTTTGACCCCAGTCCCCACTTTGAAAGGGGGGTGGTGTGTGTGCACAAAGCTTGCATTTTGCAGTCTTTCCATGCCTCACTGTCCCCCAGTAATTCTCATGGATAACAGCGAGTATTTCTGGGATTGCTTTGTGAGAAGTTCACCATGCCCAGATGGTCTGAAAAATTCCCGTTCATCTAAATACTCTCTTACTTGCACTTTCCTTACGCAAGACCAGTCTTTTGCCCCCATCACCAGTATGGCTTGTGCTATCTGTTTCCTCATAGCTGCCTTTATCTGCAGACTAAAGCAAAGTGCACCGAACAGTTGAGTGTCCTCAGTGGCTACCATCAGCGTTCTCTCTCTCTGCTGGAAAGCAGCACGACAGCATCCTTGGTTAGTCTCTTACTGTTAATACAGCGGAGAGTTGTTTTCTCGCTTGTACCACACTGCTCAATGGACCCCCGAATCGCAGACTGGATGTGAACATCCAAGCTCCCGCTGGAAGCAGCAAAAAGTGGGCTCAGACAGACAGACAGCTGTAAGAGGTGGATCTAATTTCTGTCTTCGTTGCCTTTCAGGACCTGCTTGCAGCCAGGCACGGCAGGGCCGGGGGGGCGTACGGTCCTTACCGCCCGCAGCAGCGCCGAGGCCGGACCCCTGCG
>NW_009649187.1:5532349-5534327 GCF_000708025.1 Charadrius vociferus
GGGGAGGGGGAATCCCGCGTCCCTGCCTGCGCCTGGAGGACGGGAAAAGCCTCCGGGCAAATCCTCTGTCTCCCCCGGTACCCGCCGGCTCTCCTGCCCTGCTTCACCGCCTGTTGCAGCCTGGGGGTCCGTCTCCTACTGCTCTGGAAGTCTTCCTCCCTGCAGAAGGTCCTCTGCCCGGCCTGTGCCAGAGGTGCAGGGCTGCTGCCCCGCACCCCGCATCCTCCTCGCATCCCTTCGGCCACCCCTAAGCCATGCTGCTCCAGCTGCACAGGAGTCCCCAAAGGTGCCTTCAGTGGGGACCACGGCTCCCCCCGAGCAACGACTCCCGCACAAGAGAGGCAACTAATTGCTGTCTGTGCCCTCAAAGTAATAGAGAACCAAAATAGACAAAACCTCCAGATACATCCCCTCCAAAACAGGTCTGTTGGCTATTTCAGCTCACCAGGAACACATAAGAAAGAGTTTTTTCTCTTCTTCACAGAGTAGCAGGAGGAGTCATTTCCACAAAGCTTGAGGGAAATAGCACTGACCTGGGGAAGGAGGATGCCATTATTAGCTCCCTGAGTCCCAGCAAGCACCACCACTTTCCTCACACCCACAGCTCAGCACTCCAGACAACTCACCAAACAGCAGCAGCAGCAATATAAAACACAGGAGAAATCAAAGTGTTCCCCTGCCTAGGCCTGGGCAATTTATTGTTATTTCTTGTTTAGCCAGAGAGAAGAGCAGGACGAAGGGGCTGATGCTGGGCCCATGGTGTGCGTTCCCTGGGGAGGGCATAGGGCAGGTGGGGTAAAGCGAGCCCTCCTGGCAGTGTTGGAAAGGGAGTACCCTCATTCTGGGAGGAGGGATGTGGCCTTTTGAAAAGCTGCCATGCCTCTTGGAGGGGGAGAGAGGGTCCCTAGAAGACATTGTCAGCAAACCCTCCTTCTGCTGCGATGGTTCCTGGCCACATGAAAGATACTTCCTACCTCAGAAGCCTGCATGGATGGACTGGCAGCAAAGAGCTCTTCCAGAGGTGAAGCCTTCTGGAGATGCAGAGCCCTGCATCCAGTGCTCTGCTCTGCACCACTGAGCGAGGCAGTGCTGGCAGAGTGAGGGCGGTCGGGCAATCAACCTCATCCCACAGAGCATCACCCCTGGAGCACCAAGAGCGCGTCAGGCAGGTTACGCAAAAAAAGAGCAACTGTGGAAACACACCACACCTTCAATGCTCTTGTGCTTGCAGTGATGCCTGGTGCAGCTGAGGGAGCCATAGGCACGTGTGAGGAGAGAGCTAGCAGCTGCCTCACCGGGGCCATGGCTGTCACAGAAGTGCCCCAAATAGCACCGTGCAGGAGAGAGGGACTTTATCCTTCTGTCCTCCAGATGAGCAGGGAGGAGACAGAGACCCTATGGAGCAAAAAGCTCCATGCCATCTGAGCCCATGCTGGCCAGGCAGGACCTCAAAGAGAAAGAACATTTTCCTGAGGACCATGAAATAAGGCTGTGGATCCTTCTGGAGATGGGGTTTCCCATTAGATTGCTTCTACAGTGTTCCAGAAATAAAACTTATTTGAGGTAGCCCTAAATACATTAAATGCTCATTTAAAGCTCAAATTACTACTTGCAACAACAGTTTCAGTCTTCTGGTAAAGATTGACTTTTTCACCAGTATGTGTGGAGGGAGGACTAGTTTCTGAAATGGTGACTGGGCATCACCTATTTCTCCTGTGGACAAGATTACAAGAAAATTGATTTTTGCCCCAATATCACATTTTATACCCCGAGTCTTAAACAATTCCCTATATCAGAAGAGTAAGCAACAAACTGACTACTTTGCTGGTAGATCGTACATTTGACTTCCGCCAGGTCTAAAGAGCATGTAGGTGTTTGTGAAAGACTCCAGATACCATCCAGGGCAAGTAACAGCATGCCAAATCCTGGTAGGATCCAAAGTGCAGGAAGTGGTTTCTAGGAAGACAGAGTAGGCAAT
>NW_009649187.1:5534566-5550878 GCF_000708025.1 Charadrius vociferus
TTTTCCTGATTCTCCTTCCTGGGTGGGGAGGGGTCATCGGGTGATAGAATAATTGTCTGAATGACAATAAATTGTTGTGGGTTCGTCAAACCCTAACAGGTGCCAACAGATGTGGCATGGCAGATAAGCCATGATTTTGTTACACATACTGGTTTAACTAGGTTTAAGAGGTGGGAAGAGATGGCAAGGATAAGGAAACAAACTTTCTCTTCTGGTTGACTCCCTAACTTTGGAAAGCAACCTAGGTTTAACACATATCGCAACAACGAGCTCAACAGAAGATGCTGGAGGAATTACCCCGGGCTATTAGTCTTACATTCAGCTAATGCAAAGCTTATGCCCACATAAGTGGTGAAACACTGGAACAGGTTGCCCAGAGAGGTGGTACAAGCCCCATCCCTGGAAACATTCAAGGTCAGGTTGGACGGGGCTCTGAGCAACCTGATATAGTTGAAGATGTTCCTGCTTGTTGCAGGGGGGGTGGACTAGACAACCTTTAAAGGTCCCTTCTGACTCAAACTATTCTATGATAATCCGAAGATGTAAAAGCTGATGCAAAACGAGATATTATTTACATTTTCTGGCACTTCAAATGTGGGCAGCTCTGAAGACCTTCTTTTAAAAAAGGGCAACAGTAGGTAATGGAAACAGTAAATGGCGCAGCCAAAAAAAAAGCCAAAGCTTTAAGCACATGAACACATGCATTGTTGCATAGACTGAGTCCTCATAAACACCAGTCAGCAAAAGACTGTTTATAGCTGATTTGGGTAAAGCCCAGTCAGGGGACATAACTTGTTCCAAGGAGAGGGAAGAGCTACAGTGCGAGTGTCAAAGGCAGAGATCTTCAGTTAGTGGTGTAGGCAGGAGGAGGGAAGAGAAGATCCCCTGCTCTTTGCAAGCAGTCCGTCTTCCTTCTGCTTCCCTAGTCTCAGCTCAGCTGTTCTGCCTCGCAAGAGTCACCCAAATAAGCTGATACAAACAGTTTAGGGTTTAACATCTGTACAGTACCAGAGGAAATGGGCCTTACTTGTAACTCTCTGAATGGCATTTGACTGGCAGCCATTAAGAGACACAGCTCAGCAACAATATCTCTTCTTTACCCTGGCAAGATAGAGCCATAAGCAGCAGCCCTCGTGTCTATATCAGACCCTTACTCTACAGCGTTTGGGCATGGTCCTTCTGAAGGATGCATGTGATGATAAAGTTGGGCATTTGAGTAGAATTTTCCATAGAGCTAGCCGAAGTATTGTCCCTTGATGCATACATACTCTAAAAGACGACTTCTGGGAGACACACTGGATGGGACTGCCTTCCCTCTGCCAGGCAAGACAGCATTCCCCAAACAGGACAAAACCACAGCAGACCCACTGCATGGGAAGATGAGGCCTCTCAGAACAGACCGCGTGGAGTCCTTACTAGTGCTCCAAGTTACTTCTTGCTCTCTGACCTAGTTGTTCTTACCACTGTGAAACACCTCCAAAGACAAAAATAACATAAGGGATAGCTAATGTCCCAATGGTTAAACAAAATAATGGTGACATCAAGAGCTATTAGCCCAAAGATGTTGTAATTTGCAATCACCCTTTGGATGAATGTTATCACAGCTCTAAGCTAAGGGTTACAAATCCCATACGACACACCAATGACGAAAGTCACCTCTAAGGAGCTCTCTTGTTGGTTTTGTGGTAGCATGTACCATTTACAAAACCTTTTGTTCTTTAAAGCCTGTAAGTAGGCCCACTGGTGTTTGGAAACAGTGATTAAGACAAGTACATTAAGTGAGCAGCTGGGCTTTTGCCTAGAGTTGCTGTGTCTTCAAACTTTGTTCTAAATACAACAGTTGAATACACATGCAGAATCCAGAGAGCCTGAAATTAGCAGAGAATTTGTCAATTTAATTCCTCAGTGTCTGTTTTCACAGTTGAAAATTTAGAGGCTGAAGGAGACCAGTCTGAGTACCTATCAAGTTCTTGAACAAGCCCATGTACAAAAATCCTATTGAAGGACTTCTGATTAAGATCAAAGGTGTCCTTTAAACAACCTGATCAGCTACATCTTTATCACAGAAGTCTCAAAGCTCAGGCTGAGTTTAAGGACATCTACAGGCATTCATGCATGTACCTATTTATGGTTTACGAACTGTTTATTAAAGAGAGATTTTGTACAAAACAACATTCAAAATTCCTTAGCCAAAACAAGTCTGGTGCTTTAAACAAGAGTAAAATAAGCCACAGCATAACGACATTATTGCATTAATCAAATTGCCATCATGAGCCTACGCTGGTTATGGTGTGCAAGAGCTCTCTACCCTGCATTCTCAAACATACAAAGCACCTTCTCCTTTGCTAAGACAAACAGAAAAGCCCCAGGGTCACTCACACAGCCAGACCTTGCCAATGGCTCTATGTTGGCCCCTCTCCACTTCATCATTCTCCTGCTCCAAAGCCAAATTAAGTCATCTGCACTTAGAGTTAGTAGAAGTTACACCAACACCAGACACACACAAAACATCACCTCTTTCCTCCAGTTGAAGTCTATCAAGGCTGCAGAGTCTGGGTCTATTTGCCAATCCTGGGCGAAGTTGAGAGAGCAAAATGGAAGTTCAGCGCTTTGCTTTGTAAAACCCATTGGCTGCAGAAGCGGGACTACAATGATATTCCTGTAACCCGAGCAGAAAGTGCTCATTTCTGTCTTTTCACTAAAATAAAATAAAATAAAATAAAAATCAGCATTCATCCTACTTGATTCTGTCTCAGGGACTATTTCAAATCCTGGTAAAGCTTTACTCGCCACCCGCAACTGCTTGCTTTCTTTTTCAGCTTTTTGGAGAACCCCTCATGAAAGGTCTCTGGGAAGTCCTGCTAATGAGGACTTCTCCTCCTTTATTTGGCACTGAACTAATACAGTCAGAAGATTCCTTGGTTGGCAAGGCATGACCTCCAAAGTAGGACAGTCTTCAAGCCTTTGGTTCGACATTCGGTGCAAGGCTTACTGTAATACAACTTCCCTGGTCAGACTCAGCTTCTTCTTACAATATAGGTGCTACTGGGCAGTCCTGACAAACCGTGGATGGGCTGTAACTCAAACACTGAAGGAACGCGTGCGGGTCTGGAGGTGGGGGGTATTATAAAAACACTTTTCTTCCAAAACAAGAACAAGGCCCTGAAGGCCACCTCAGCCAGGCCCGGGGCAAGAAGGGGGATGTTTTTACTGTTCAGCAGTCGCAGGCAGTGGAGGACAGCGGCAGCATCAGACAGGTTCATGCACGGCTTGAAGTGCTCTCCTTCCCACCAGCTCCAGCCCTGTCATACTTGTAACGCCTCATCCCAGCCACCTTGCTTACAACTAATTATTTCAGACTTCCTCCAAGATGCCTCCAGGCCTGATCCTAATTCAGCTGATTTTTTACTGTCTGCAGTTACTCTCAGCTTTGTTCATTCATGTCCTGACAAAACACATCTTTAGCACCATCCCTCACTCTGCTGGTCCAGGGGGCAAGCGCAAGAGAAAAGTGAGCAGAGCAATTCATTTTTAAGTTCACCTTTTGCCAATCTCTGTCTTTTGTTCTTGCTGAGGCCCTCAGCTTCTTGCCAGTTTAGTTTTAATGGAAATTAACCATTCAGCCCTTCTTCCCAGTTAGTTTAGATTTTAAAGACTGGCCTTAATAGCAGTCCATTGGTGAGTTCAGGGCATAGCCATTAATGTTTTCCTGCTTGGAATCCAAAATCCAGCATTACCACTGCTTGAACTGACAGATCACCTCAGCCGAAGCTTCGCATGAAGGGCACTGAAATTTTACTCCTGCCAAAACCTCTGTTGAACTCGTATCATTGGGATTATGACACCAAGTTTACCACTTCCAGAGCATGTAACGTTGTGGAGGGTTTTTTTCCCTGTTTTTGGCAAGATACACAGCTTAATCTGTGTTGCTTTCAAGAATGGTTTAGCCATTTTTCTATTACTTGACATACTTTTTTAAGAGTAGACATTAGATATAAGGGGCTGCCCTTACCCTCATGAACGCTACCATTCCATTTTCAATAACTCCCCCGAGCTTCCTTCTTCTCTCAGATTTCATTAAAAATAAAAGTAGTCTTTTCTCCTTTGAGCTACTGCTGAGTGGTTCTCCCTGTCACTTTGAGCACTCTCACCTCTTCACAATGAAGCAGGATCACTCTGGTCTTCCAGGATTACCAACAACAGAAGAAAACTCAACTCTGCAAAGCTCTTTAATGAGACTGCTGAGTTTTACATCAGCACATGGTTTGGTCTCAGAAGAGCTCACTTTACAAGAGCCCATATAACTGAATTCAAAGGAGATGGGGATTAGGTTAGTCACCCGTACTGCTACCATAGCACTGGTACAGATTTATTATTAAATGATAATTCAAAAATTTTCTTTAAGATTGCTACACAGCCATTATTTCTACAGACACCACCACAGGTAGCCACAAGAAATTGAGAGGGAACAAACCCCAGCTGTATCCCACCTAGAGTCATTTATAGCAGCAGGCAGAGTGGCCCTGCTGGGGGTAAATAGGCTCAGCTGGAGGGTGGGAGGCATCTTACCCAGCAGCTGTCCCTGAGCAAGAGGTTGAGAGAGGAAGGAGGAACTTTCTGAACCCAAACAGACTCATCAGCTGTTCAGAGCAATTGGCTGCCCTCAGCTGTCCTAAAAGGCATGGTGCCCAGTTCCTGGTCGGCTGAGTGGTGCAGGAGCACTCATGGCATGTGTGATGTCTCCCTGGTGTTTGCAAGCCTTTGGGGAGCCCTTCTAAAGCACAGCTTGGGAGGGACCACGGGTCTTTCTGTTGTTTGAGATCATGCTTTGCTTGAGTCCCCCGGGAGAACAGCTGCTTTGCGTTGCGCTGCCTTTGGGGCTCGCGTTCTTTGCTCTCCAGACAAGCAGGGGCTGCTATGAGTGTCAGGGCCCTCATGAGCTTCCCCTGTCCTGCGGTTTGGCAGGAGGTGCCATCACACTGGTCTCCCTGAGCCTGGCAGAGCAGCTGGTCCTTCCTGCACCCCAACAAGGAGTAGCCCACTCACATACACCCTTCACCCCTAGGATGATGCACCTTGTGACCTGTAATTTATGCTACGTCTCCTCTCTGAAACGCACCAAATCTGATTTATGAGCCCAAAAGTGTCAGTGCATCCACTAAAGCCTGCCAAAAATTCATTGCCTCGCTGTCCAAAAGTTTTGCCCTGTTTGCAGGTGGAATTTCCAGTGCCAGGAGAGGGCTCAGACCCCCTGAGGAGCTGCTGCCGCAGGGTCCCCACACACCATGACCAAGCAGGCTTTTGCTGGAAGCCAACTGCAGAGGAGCCCCCACCGTGCCACCAGTGGGACAGTGGGATTACTCCTGTTGGGTACCACTGGTGGTTTGTGTCACATTGTCCCTTACACACCTGGTACCTCTCTGCCAGGAACGAGGAATAGGAATCTGCAGACTGATGCTGGGGAAAGCAGTGCTTTATTTTGGAATATCCCTTCCCGTGTGTTGCCCCTTGAGCTGACACCACAGCAGCAAATGGCTACTGCCTGGAGATGACTTGTAACTCTAGAAGCCTGAAACACTCTGGCCCCTGCAACATAGCTTATGTGCCGGGTAATCTCCACTGTGATATACAGTTCATCCCTCCAAGGAAACCTCCCTTCTCAAACAAATCAGGATTGGGACATTTGCACCAATCTGATAATTCCCTGCTCCTGGGAACAGGGGTGGTTATAGGTATGAGGAGCAAGCCCTGCTGTGCAGCTCCACTGGCTGTGACACAGCCCCAGGGAGGTCCGTGTGGGGACAGGGAGATTTGTTTGCTTCAACAGCAGTCTCAATGGCAAATGGTTGCTGCTGGGGACTGGACACCCACAGAGCTTCGGCTCGTTCCCTTCCCCTGTGGGAAGTATTTGCAACATGCAAGCATCAGAGGAGGGCATTGCCTATGATCTCAAGAGCGTCAAAGAGGTGCAGAGGGACTACGAGGGAGAGGTCCATGGGCAGAGGCTGCTTGTCAGAGAGTAGCTGGGGCAGAGCCATGCACAGGTCCCTGAATCAGCCAAAAAGGTTTTCCTGGCAGGGAGGTGCTTTTTGCTTACTGTCATTTAATGATGGGGTGAGTCAAAAATCATCGTCATTGAGGAGCCTGTCCTCCTTGAGGGCTTCCCTCTCACAGCTGCAGTGATTTCACACTTGCCTGCAGAGGGAGATGGATCCTCTTTATTAGCCAAATTTTGTTGACACAGTTTGGTGCCACCACCTTACCAGGCTGGAAAAACCAGCCATGGAGCTGGCCCTGCTGCCGCCCACGACTCAGGCTCTCCTGGAGGCATGCTGCCACTGGGTATGCGAGGACCCTCCTGCATATAGAAGCACTGAGGATGAAGCAGCAGTAGCTTATTTGCTGTTTAGGAAGCGCTGCAGGAGAGCAGCATTTGAGGTGGTGCCTCAATGCTCCAGCAGTGATACGGCCACTGACGCTGGGCTAAAAGAGGGGTCGCAACAAGACGGTGCGAGTGTGTGGCTTCACCCCTTCCCTGTCCCCAGCAAGGAGCTGCTCCCAGCAGAGGTGCTGCCCCCAGCCCAGGGTTTGCGCAGAGCCACGTTACCTGGAAAACACACTCATTTGCAAACCCGGAGTGTCTCACACACCGGGATGGCTCCCGCTGGCAGGGCTGCTATGCCTCACACATCAAGCAGGTTTGTGAGGAGCTGCCAGGGCTGGGAGAACCTGAAAAGCTGGCTCCTGCGTGCCCCAAACGTCTACCTGCCCGCAGAGCCACCCGGGGCCCTCACAGGGAGTTTGGTACGCAGTAGCGAGGCTGCCAAACTTTCGGCATCCCGCTCAGGCTCCCCCCGTGCGCTGCCAAGAGCAAGACGGAGGGGCAGAAGGCAGCTCTGCACTGCACAGGGCTCAACTGGGGTTGCAACTCCTGGGTGAGGCTTCTTCAGCCCTCTGAAAAGCATTGACTCACATTGACTCATGACCTCCTACTTTTCCTTGAGGGGAAGAAGAAGAAGAAGAAGAAAAAAAAAAAAAAAAAAGGCTTGTTCCCTGCTTGCTGCCTCATAAACCACTGTTTTAATTTCCTAAGTCACACCATAGCCCTACCTGCTGGCTTCAGTGCCTGTGACAGAGGAGGGCACATGGTAACCGAGAGGCATCTTGCCCAGAGATGGTGTACCAAGCTGAAGGCAGAGCTGCCTGAAGGATAAAGCTCACCTACATGCCTTCCCCCACCAAGGCTTTCAATGTGCGTGACAAGCTACTCATTATTTGTAATTGAGCTTAATAACTAGCTTAAGACTTTGTTTTACTTTTCTTCTGCATTCAATACTGAAAGAATAACAAGGACAAAAGTAAAGAGAGAAAGCTGTCTTGTTAAAAGAGAGAGTCCTCATTGTTAATGACTATATCCAAATACTTCCAGAACCCACCCACCATAGCTCAAAGAATAGCTCCTGACAGTTTGGAAGCCCGTACGCAGCTTTTCCTGGGGAAGACTCTTTTCACTTCAGGGACGCTTTTTGAACATCCATTTCTTACTCACAGGATCCTTGGGTAGACTTGTGCTTTACTCCATTAAAAGTAGTCCTCACCAAATCATTGAATCATTTTTTAATACACAGTATATATTTTGACTCCCTGGCTAGACATGCCTCCTAACTCTGCTCTGCTTTGGAGATGAAAGTAGTCATGAAAGGCTTGAGGAATTAAGGATGTATCTGATAGGAGACAACATGCTAATGCTGTACGTCGTACTGTTTTTGTAAGCCCACACAGGCTCCTTTGTCATACTGTCTTGAACTTCTTTCTGAAATTGTGAATAGCCAAAGGGCAGCATCCCCAGTAAGCTGGAAAACAGACTCATGTTTTTGTAAGCCCACACAGGCTCCTTGGGTCTCAGACATTTCTCTCTGCTCTTTTACTTGCAAGCAAAACAACGCGCAGGTCTCCGGCCCCATCAGACCATGGTGCCCCTGCTTCCTCTGCAGTGCCAGCACTGGTGATCCGTATCTGGCCAGGAGGATTTTGCTGGGCAAGGCTGATGCTGGTACCCTCTCCCACAGCTCCTCCGAGGCTGGAGATGACTGGTGGGGGGGAATGGCCAAACCAAAGTATCCCCTTGCCTCCAGCATGTTTTGCCACACAGCCAGGCTGCGGGGGATAGAGACAAGCCACTCAGCTGGAGCATCGGTTTGCAAACGTGGTGCATTTGTCCTCTTGCTCCTTTTTCTTCTCTTTAAGTTCAAAGCAAACCAGCTCTGTCACCAAGCCACAGGCTCCCCAACTCACTTGCTATATCCAGCTTAATCTAAACAGCTAAACTCTCACATAGGCAGCAGTAACAACATCCCTCTTCCACTCCAGAGATGACAAAGATCTGACAAAAATGCCCCACCTCCACCCCCTTGTCCACGCTCCTCTGCTAGGAGATGACAACAAAGCCACTATAGGGCAACTGGCAATGAGCAGACACGCTGCAAAACTTGTGCCAATATATTTGGGGTTGGGGAGAAAAGGCAGCACTGCTGGAACTCAGAGGAGCCACCAGGCTGGGCACTGTCCCAACCTAGGAGCCCAGCCAAACTGCTGTTCGCTAGGTTGCGCGTGGCAATGCAGCTTTCATCTGGAAAGAGAAACATGTGCAATAGTAAGCAAGAGCAGAGCCTGGAAACACCAGTGAGGGCAGCTGTGGCAATGAGGTTACTCTCCAGCTGGTGCCAGTGCTGACAGCCCCAGCTGAGAGCACAGAGTGGAGCCCTTGACCCTCAACATGGGGCATTGCCAGTTGGACCATCAGCGAATGCTGTGGGTGGGGTGTACAACTACACCCAAGTATGGGTTTGCCTTAGAACCCAGGGTGAGTAGAAACACATGGGTATTGCTTCATACCATGTCCCCGAGTGGGGTAACAGTACGCCTGTTCACGTTGAAATGAGCAGACATGTCTGTTTTCTTCTGAAAGAGCAGAGCTTGTTGCTTCTGCAAACATGCTGTATGGTCCATTGCCTATGACCAGCTCTCCAAGCTACTGGCTGCTCTTCCTGTGGTCCTGGCACTTGCATCTGTTCCAAATTCTTCTTTTATCACAGGTTTGGAGGCCCCATGGGCTTGGGGGGTGTGTCACATGTTGGCAGAGGAGGAAAGGCACTGCCTGAAACCCTGTGGGAAGACCAAAACAAGTTGCTGACAGAGGTTTGTAGGGATCCAGAGGTACGTGGAGACCATAGCAGCAGTGACAAGAAGAATAAAGCACTTTAATCTTGCTTGAACAACATCCTGAGAGAACTGCCACACAGGGGAAAGAATATAACTTTATTTAAAAAAAAATAATAATTTAGCTCAAACACAAACAGGATTGCAGAGGGTTGATGGAAGCAGGAAGAACAGTATTTACCCACAGAACTTCAAACAGACCAATTTCATTCTCTTGTAGATGATACTTTCAGTGCCCTTCCCTGTCCACAGCTCTACTTCAGGTCCTCAACTGCACATAAAGGAATCCTGACCCCCAGGGCCCTCGGTAACAAGGCAGGGGAGAAAAGGTGTCTGCCACACATGAAATGCTATTCCTACACCTCCAGAGCCTCCATGGAGATCCAAAAAGCCAGAAGAGCAACACCAGCATCTAAACCAATGTGCAATAGAAAGGGAACAACTTGCACTCCTCCCTGGAAGTCTACCTACCCATGCCCCATTCCCAGCGTCCTGGCCACGTGCTTCCCCCCACGCCTGAATTCGCGCCCCCGCCCACAGGTGCTGTACACAGAGGTGTGCACGCAGGACTTTGCAATACTCCTCCCTCCCCCCGCTCTTCTCATCCAGACCCGCTGATCTTTCACCTCTCTCCGTGCCTGCATGCCGTACATTTCTTGGCACAGCAGCAGTTCGTTTCACAGTGACGGGACGTGCCCTGGAACACGCTGAGCCACTACTGCAATTTCTTCTCTTCTGTGAAGTGGCCTTTCATGCAATTGCCGTTCTGGTATACCGGGCTGGCCCCCTTTCTTCTGCACCACACCACAGATTTGTAGAGGACAAATCCAATACCGGCCAGACACAGCAAGAGAAGAGCCAGGATGTCCAGGCAGAAGTACTCATATAAGGAGAGGTCGTAGACAGCAGGGCGAAGATAGGGTGCCCCGTCGTGACGAAGGATGTACTCCAGCCAGTACACTGTCCTATTGAGGGCATGCATCGGTTTGTCCAGGTGCAGAGCTGAGATGAGCTTGGCTGCTTTTCTGTAGCTGCAAGGGAAGAAGAAAAGAAGTTATTCTTCTGACAGGAGCTTCATAGCTGAGAAGTAGTCTGAAATGTCCAGTGCTGCTTTCAAGTTCCAAATGATACGTTGGGAGAGGGCAAACTTTTGCCACTCTGATGGCAATTGTTAGTAATGGCCGCACAGACCAGAGCGCATCGTACTTTGTGCATTGTTAACAAGACTGGCAGTTCAGCTCCCAAGGCCCTGCTCAGCGGGTTCACGTGGATTGTTGCATTCTGAGGGGAGTTTGCACCTGAAGACCTCACCCAGCACCAAGCTGCACACTTGATGACTGGCCAAATCCTTCAAGGTACCGAGCTGCAACACCTTAACAACCTACACTGAGGTCAGTAGTTGAAAGCTCCTAACAGGTAACAAAAAAAAAAAGAAATAATCAAGCTCTCAAGCAGCATTTCAAACACGGTTGCATGTGTCCTGTTAGTGGCAGCCCTGCGTCACTGTGCTGCAGCAGATCTAGGAAAGGGCAGGGTATCTGGTTGTCAGAAGGAACAGACGGAGCACTACCTGCAGTCCGCTGCCTGCGCTAACTGTTTCTACAGAAAGCTGTTTGGACAAGATCAGGGAGATCCCAAGGTGAGGTTGTGATCTCACTTTCTCTGATGACAGGCTGGCATTAAAAGGAGAAGAGGTTTGTGCCTCAGCATCTCAGAAAGCTTTCTAAGAAAATTACAGTCAGAGCCAAACAGGACTAGATGACACTCTCCAACAGCAAACGCTGGATGTCTCTTCCTGGACCTCATCTCAGGATTTTAAGGCACTAACACATCTGGTCTGCTGAGCAATGCTTGCAACTCAGCTTGGTCCAGAAGCCACCACAGGCCGTGTAGGTAGAGGTCAACATAAAGACACACTGGTCCCGACATACAGACTGCACCAGGAAGAGCTCAGTGCTTCCAGATGCCTCACCTGGGGTCAGAGATAACTGTGACGACAGCCTGGTAAAGTTCCTCTTCTTTTACTCTGCTCCAGTCCATGAGGATACCCATGCCCTTTGCCTGCACTCTGGTCATGATGTCAAACTGATCTCCGTAGAAAGGAAATCCCACCACTGGCACACCGTGATAAATTGCCTCAAATACACCGTTCATCCCACAGTGGCTGACGAAGGCTTTCACATTGGGATGGCCTGCAGGCAAAAGAATGGCAGCAGGTCAGTGCCTTCCACCTTGAAACAGGGCTACTGGTGGCTTCCTCCACAAACAGCATTGATGTATGTTTAGGGAAACCCAGGCATGCTGAGCAGAAAGGATGTTACCCTTTGGGAACACACCTGGCTTTTGGAAGCCCAAAACTTGCCAAGTAGCACCTGGAAGAGGAGGGAGATAGGAACCAAGATGCAGCTTCAAGCAGGTGTTGGGTGAGGACCATGTTTTGCACAGATCAAACTCACAACAAGCAACAGACTTAGACCCACGCAGGTGCTGTTGTCCTTGTATGCCTTTGCTGTGGTTTGGGCTAAACTCCAGGGATGTTGCTAGCAGTGTGCACACACACAGAGCCCAGCCTTACCTAGCAGGTCGTTCTGGGGCAGCCACCCCATCATCAGAGTATTCTCACCCAGGTTTCTTGGCTTCTGCCCAAAGTATCTGTGGGAGGAGATAAAGGACGGGGGGAAAAAAGAAAAAGGGAAAAAGAAACACGCAGAGAACAATTATAAATTCAGTCAGATCAAGAGATGGAAAGCAAATTCTGTGTTTTGAGATGAATCACCCCTCCACACTGATTTTCACCTAACTCAAGTTAAGAGGAATCCCATTCCCTTCTCACCTCCACACCACCCTCTGCGGGAGGCGAGCAAACGCACCAGCCATCTTCTCCACCAAGTCGCTCAAAAAGTAAGAGCTCGGATCCCAATGCCAAAGGAGACGACAACAACACCCGCATCTGCAGCTTCCACCCAGAGACGCAGACCCTGCAGGCAAAACACACACAGCTACCTTGAAGTCTTGTTGGAGAAAGGCCCTTCCCACTGTTGCCTCTACCAGTATCTATGGAAAGGATGAAGCCAAACCCACCTGGAGCACAAAGCTATGTGGTTTTGACCAGGCAACAAACTCTAAAACCTCTGTGATTTCTGTAGCCAGCCAGGCAGAAATTACTTAAGCACCTGCTGGGCTTGGAGCTTACAGGGAGGTGTCCAAAACTTGAGTTTCATAGCATTACCTCCTGTTTTGGAGGTAACACAATTACTCTTCGGCAAGGAAGGCTCTGAAAACATAGGGCCCACATAGGAGCAGCCAGAGCAGCGAAGGAAATTGGAGTGAAAAGAGGAAGGCTATTTTCCATCACCATTAAGGCAGGGGGCCTGTCAGGGTCTCTTGCTGAGATGTTTCAACAGATTGTGAGCGCCAAGTGGGGAACAACATCTTGCTGGAGGTGCCCCACAAACTCTCCAATGTTGAAGGCTTCTGGAGGTGGCTGAAGGTTTTGCCATCTTGCCAGGAGACTTCTACCCATCCTTGACAGCTACTTGCAGGTAGCAGATTTAGTGTTTGGTCATGAGGCAGAGAGGTAGCAACAGCTCCACCAAAAAGCACAGCTGTTTGTCCTTCATTTAGAGGGAGGCTACCTGTAACACTACATAAACAGATGTGTATCTAGAACGGGGTCCATACTTTTTTTTGACTGGGGCCAGAAGGCTGCATGAAGAAGAAATCGGCCACCACAGCTGCTGTGGAGCAAACACAGACTACTCCCTTTTATGCCAGGCTGGGCTGAGCCTATTTCTCATTATGGATTCTGTCCTGCTTGAAGTTTTTCATGTATCACAGTTAGGAGCATTTTAGGGAAATTTCCTAAAAATCTTCCTTGAAATAAACGCTGTAGAAGAACATGACGGGGAAAAAAAAAAAGTTCTTCCTGTTATTAAAGGAGAAAGAAAGCATGGTTAATTCAGAGTATCTTATTAAGTATCTTATTAGTAGTAGCCTACAGTTTGGGGGATCATGGTAGAGAAGAGTTACAAAGCACATTTTAGTGTTACTTTCTGTGGAAGTTTGTCCTTTGTTGCGTGCTTCAGGGACTCAAACCTAACCTTGCAGAAGAGCTTAAAAAGTTCTAAAAAAATCCATCAATCAAGAATAAAAAAGTTTTCAACTAAGAGATTTTGGTTTTTCCATTCTCTTGAGTTTCACATCTTTTGAGCAATACAACCACCAAAACTGCTAAAGAAGTGAAAGTACTAGTTTTGCTTTCCTAGGTAAAAGGACAATGACTCAGAAAACAGATGATTACGTTATTCATTATAATTGGGCCTTAGTCTTCAACTTTCAGAAATAGCGTTCAAGTTGCTAGGGAAGCATGGTTGACCACCCAAAGTCCTCACCATCTCTCAGGTACATAGCTATATTTTACTGTGTCCTATTTAAAGGAACTTGCAATCACAGTGTTTCAAATATGAGGAAATAAACACCTTAATTATATAACTCTGCTCCAGTTTGGATGGGAGATTCCTTAAGCTACACCTAGACCTACAGAGGCCCTCTCTTCTGCTGGCATCCCATAACCTGGGTACACACATGCCTGCCTGCTAGCATGGCAGCCACCGCCTATTGCAGGGCTCCAGATTTATCTCCATCCCTTAGGCGCCCTGGGATCAGTTCTGGAAGCTGTGAAGCACATGAGTAATGCCCCAGCAAACAACTCCCTTCTTTATAAGGCAGGTGTGTATGCGGCCAGATTGGACCAAGCCAGTGTTTTGCAAGACCTGTGAGGTAGCCACTGTCTGACACATCTTCTGGAGCACCCGACATGCATCGCATTACCCGCAGGCAGTGCCACATGGGAAAGGGTGATGTGCATCCATACGCATCTGGAGAACTTCTGTTCTAAAGCACCCGACCTCACTTTTTTCTATTAACTGGAAAAAATTGGCACCCAAAAAATTGTCTCTATGAAAGTTGCCATCAGAGATCTTGACAGGCCCCTAATAATTTGAAACTTGAATCTTATCTCCATTTCAGTCCCTTAGTTGGGACACCAGGACAACCTGACTGCCTGAGTGTTGTTACCCAGGTCTACTGCCCCTCAGTGTTTGTAAAAGTGGTAAGGCAGTGGAAGAAACGGCAGACAGGTCCTGCACTGTTCCAATATTATCTTCAGTCGGAGGCTTTAAGAGCTTGTTCCTCTGAATTTATTACTGGGGAAAGTGAGGTACAGGCTAGAGAAAGCCTCTGGGATGCCTGGGGAGTTTTCCCTCAGGGCTGAACTTTGAGAAAAAGGGGATGATACACTTCAGTTTTGTACACATTGGGATTCCATGTTGAATTTGATGAGGGCAAAAGCACAGCTCTCCTCTACAGGTTCTTAAGACTACAAGCTCGAGGGCAGAAACACCCTGCAAGAAATAGGATTAAGGAGGAAATTCTGGATTGACATAAATCAGTGATGAAGCAATGAAGTCTACTTGTTCTTCCCATTTCCGCTTCAAGTATAGGAACAAACAAACTACTCATGATCAAGTCCCAGGGGCAACACTGCCGATTTAGGACTTCCACACACTATTTTACATGGACAGTGAAGCTGAATCCCGCTTCAGGGTGGACAACTTAATTCTACATTGTCCCTGCAACCTCACAGCCCTCAGCGCTCCCTGTCTCCCTGCTGCAACCAGGCACCAAACCACAGCAGCCCTCCAGACTCCTGGGGTGTCAGAGCATTTACAAGGCTCTTCAAAAGAAGATTTGCACTGAGTCACTCCCCAAGTTAATGTGCAACCCCAGCTCAAAGCTTTCCTGCACTTACCACTGGGAGGGGCTTTGCAGGCTCAGCAAGGATCCCCCCTGTGAAAATGACATGGGGGAGTGTTGGCCGGGGAAAGTCCAGCACCACATCATTACAGAGGAAGAAGAGGCTGGTTCCATGGACAAGGTCCAACATAGATGTCTTTGGCTCCACTCTGTGCTTCTCCATGAGACGTTCAAATTTGGGCAGGATGACCAGCTTTGTGGCTACACGAGTGATCATGTAGACTAGGAGATTCCAAGTTCTACCAAAGAAGCCCATCCTGTCTGTCATCAGGGAGTTGAACTCAGGGACATAGGCAATGGGGGAAGTTGCACCAATCTCCGCTGGGAACCAGAAACCAGTGGAGATCACAGCGTATTTCACACGGAGAATGTGGGCCAGGATAAAGCCGCACATCTCATTAGGGTCCACCAACAGCAGGTCAAAGTGCTCATGCTGGAGCTTCTGCAGAAGGGTAGAGTTTCCCAGCACTAGGTCACAGTTTTCCAGGTACTTCTCCAAAAAGGAAAACATCTCCAGAGAGGTCATCTTCCCCTGGAAGACACGCTTTATCTTCTCCTGCACCCAGGCATCTGCGCTCTCTGTGCTGAAGATACCCCAGTACCTCTGCATGCGGAAGCTGGGCAGGTAGGTTTCCAGATCCCGACCCTCATGAAGAAGTAGCACAGGGTCATGGCCCTGGTCAGTCAGTGCCTCTGCCACTCGCATGAAGACTCGCAAGTGGCTGTCAAAGACTATGGTGGGCATGATCAGCACCTTGGCACAGTGAGATGGCTCCAGACTGAACGCAGCCACCAGGAAGAGAAGAGCAGCAGGGCACGGTAGCACCTTCATTATCTTCATCGCTGCAAGGAGAGAAACATGCCATTAGTACAGTATGAAATGCTCTGTCACATACTTGAGCAACTAACAACTGGGATTGTAGCTGCAAGCCAGAAGCTCATGAGCTGGGAGAGGAGAGCAGCCTGGAGTTCATCACTGGGGAAAAAAAAAACAAACAAGGAAACCCCCACCCCAAAAAAAAACAATAAAGAAAAAAAGCCACAAAGATAAAAACAAACAAAGTCAGATATCAGGGTGCATCAGGGGAGTTTTCCACGAATTCAGAACCTTTTCTGTGTGCTCTTAAGACGCAAAAACTAGCGGAGAGTAGAGAGGGAGTGCAGCTGGAGGAGCTCTGCTGGGTCACCGCACCAGTGGAGACACTCGCTGCTCGATCCCCGCTTACCGCTACAGAACCAGCACAGCTGGATTTCATTTCTCTTTCTGCCCAGCCAGAAT
>NW_009649187.1:5550921-5556339 GCF_000708025.1 Charadrius vociferus
TGCCGAGAGGCACGCTCTGTCTTTGGCTCTCCCAAGGCCGGCAAGCCACCTCGCTCAGCACAGACGGGGCAGGAGCGAGCCCAGCTCACAGCAGGACCCTCCGAGAGGAACCGCAATCCCAGAGAGCACAGCAGGGGTCTGGATGGAGGGCTGCTCCGCTACAGATCAACCACGGGAGGATGGAGAGGCTCAGGGGAAAGGGCTGGGAGGGGAAAGCGGGCAGCAGGATAATGATGCACTGGAAGAAGGCAAACCCCGAAAGCAGCCCCAGAGATAACGTGCAACACCTGTGGCACACTGACGCCCCTTAGTCACACTCCTGCAGCCGTCATCCCATCCCCAGTTTGGTGAAACACCCAGCATTTCTGTTGTGTAAGGGGTGTTGCTACATCACTGGAAGCGAACGCGCCTCACCCACACCTTACATTATTTTGGGAGAAGAATTACACGATAATTATTTGGGAACAGTCAGAAGCAGAGCCGTGTCCTGAGGACCCAGTTCAGACATGCTAGGAAGGGTGGGGGGGGAAGAAGCTACAATGGGAACAATTACAAGTGGATTCTGGATGGCCCCACACGCTAAGCCCCAGGGGGGCTGAAGGGATGTGGTTGAGCAGAATTTGGTTCAAGATTCTCTGCCAGCCTCTCCACTATTGCTTGATTAATTAAGAGGCAAGAAAGAAAGTCCCGGATAAGACCCTGCTAAATGCAGTCTTCAAACTCCCCTCAGCAGCTGGATATCTCTGGCCAGAGATAGCACGTGTGGGTGCAGATGTGGGAGAGCAAAAGTGCCATACACACCCCACCCCACCCCCTATTGCTTTCCTGTCCCATGTGGACACGGACATGGGAAAGAAACAGAGCAGTCCCTGGCTGAGACCCTCCCCTGTTTCAAGGGCAACTCCTGCTAGGGCTTGGACTACTACCCTTCCCACCCAGGGACAACTGGGGGGCTGTGCCTGCAGGAAGGATGAGAAACATGAGAAACGCTACCAGACAGCAAGGAGGTGGTTGGACCCGCAGAGCAAGAGCTCCACGAGGATGGAGACAAAGGCGTTGGGCTGGAGAGAAGAGAGCAGAAGCCCTGCAAGGAAAGTAAGGATCTGCCCAGGATCCTGTCTCCCTGCCAGCGGGAACAGGCGGGCTCGGGGTGGGAATGCTGGCCACCACAGAGCTACAGCCCACAGAGACGGTCTAGTTCTTAGCTTATTTGAGAGGGCCAAAAAGGATTTATCCTGCTCAACACCAGGGAAGGCAAAGCATTTGGCTATGACATTGTGCAGCAGTTCCAGAGCACACGCAGCTTCCAGGGGAGAGAGGGAGGGACAACAGCCCTGTACTGCTGGTCTTCTCCAGGACAGCAGGATCTCAGGATAGGCTCCGTGACAGGAACAGGTATAGGCTTGTCCTGGGGCACCTGGTGGGTCATACACGTACCTAAGTGTGTCGAGAAGAGCAGAAGAGGTGGTTTTATATGTGGGGTGGGGTGTTTTCTCATTGAGCAACAAGGAAAAGGTGAAGAAACAGTGCAGGTGAAAGGAATAGTTATTTAAAGAAAAAAAAATAATGTCACCCATCTTCAGCAAGGTGCTGTCACAGACCTACATGCCAGACATTGCTGACACCCTCAGCTCTGCCAGAACCCTCTGGGTGCTACCAAAATCCAAATAACAAGCAAGGGGTCGTCCTCAGCCCTCAGGCTAGGGATAGATGATGACACAGGAGACTCGCATACTGCTCATGCCTGCTTCATCCCTTCCAACATCAGGAGCAATCCCTAGAGGTGCCTGCCCAGGCAACAAGGGAGGCTGTAAATATTCCCAAGCGGTGCTAAGATGCCAGGCTGCAGGAAGGGACCGTTTTTCCTCCCCCAGCTCAATACCACCAGAGCAAATCTCTGCTCTGTCCGTGCCCAGACACCCTGGCCACAGCTTCAGCCCTAGATCTGTGCTGGATACATCAGGCAGGTTTTCAACCAGGCACATCCCTGCTTTTTAGTGCTCCTGGGACACAACGAAGGCATAAGTAGCAGCTCAAAGGGCAGCACTCTGCTGGCTCTATCCCTTGTTCAGCAACTAGTCACTGTTAGGACCTCAGGCTGATAGCAAAGGGGAAAGGAGAGAAGACCTAAACCTTATGCACACAAGGGCTAGATGAAGGAAAGCTCAAAATCCACCTGCTCACCTCCTCACTTTACCTCTTGCCGACACTGAAGACGCAGCTACAGCTGCCCCACGAGCTTTGCAGCAGGATCCTCCAGCACGGGCAGGTGCTGTAGCCAGTGCAGCTCTGTCCACAGCCCAGCCAAGCCCTCCGGCTACGGGAGCTCAGCTGCCCTCACCCACTGTCGGGCTGCAGGCAGGTGGTCTTCAAGAAACCTCCAAACCATTGGGCATGGGAACGGGGTTCTGCTGGGAGGTGAATTCACAGCCTGTGCTTCGGCAGAGGTGTGAAATGTAAATAAATCAGAGATTCCCACGCTAGATCCAGAAGTGAAGCAGACAGAAACACCTCCTCATTTGTGGTCTGAAGTCCTGGGCGAGGGGCTAAATCAGATAAATATTGCAAGAAATAGCATTGCCGCTGAAAGAAGGTTTGTAAAGGGGGAACATACCCTTCCCTGCTGTCATGCCAAGCGCTCGTAAAGCCAAGCGCACTGGCCGATTTACGCAGAGCAATCCCCCTAACACCACAATTAACAGTCAGAAGTCAGGGTTCAAAAAAACTATTAAAAAAGCCCGTGCCATGGAGGCTTTCTGTTTCCCCACTGCAGTGCGCAGGGCAGAGCAGACACCTGGGTAAGAGAGCCAGGACCAGAGCCTGCCGCAGGAGGGGTGGGCAGGGGAAAGCCCTCTGTGACTGTCACTGTGGGCAGCAGCAGCATCCCCGCCTGCCCTGCACCCCTGGCACACGTCGGCTGCTGGGAGTTTGCTTTCAAAGCCACAGCAAAGCATTGGAATTGAAGTGGGAGGCAGCAGAAAGGGAGCAGAGAGAAAACGTCCCTCAACCCCCCCCGAGAAACCTCTTCCTGGGCTGAAACTTGGCCCTTGATTTTGCCCTATTTAACGCGTTTGACAGGGTACGATTTTGATATCGGTGGAAGATTACATCAGTTTAACTTAAGTGAAGTAACTGAACAGCTACAGCACGAAAGATAGATGTGTCTTTAATACAGGTGCCTTCTATTAAGTTGAATACCAAAACCTCTGGCAGCCAGAAGTCTAAGCAGAGAAGGCCACGAAGAAAGGGCAGCGAACAGAACCCATTGCAAGGACCCTGCCTTTTACATCTCTCCCTCTCCTCCGGTACTTTGTATTGCCTAGTTCCTGCCAAGGCCCAGGAAACCCATATCCATGCGGCTGAATAACTTCCCCTTCTGCATCCTAGTCTCTACGCAGCTCTTTCCCACAGTAAAAATAAGTGTTTTCACTGTCAACTTCTCAAGAGTTAACAAAGCAGCACAATTCATTTGAAGCCAAAAGGAAAAGGCATCTTCACTTGGATGCTTCCTGGAATACGAAACCCAAGTTTGCCTCATCTGTTGGGTATGATCCAGAAAATACAGGACCATCTGCTACCTTCCAGCTGATGACAGCCAGCCCAGTTGTGGCTAATTTATGGAAGCCAAAACTCCGTGCGAGTAGGCAGGTATGCAGCTCTGAGAGCAATTCTACCACTGCAGGAAGATGTTGCGCTACAAGCGGCAGCTGCCCAGGGGAACCTCTAGTAAAACCTAGAGAATACGATGCTGTATAAAGTAAACTTAATAAAGCATAGGTTGAAGCAGGGAAGTCTAACCATTAATCACATCCAAACCAGTGCTTGGTGGGCTTCTGTGCTCTGGTTTTGGACTATCACAGACTCCTGCTCCACCAGAGTCACTTGGGTAAATAGCACTAACACTAAAATACTAACATTAATATTGTAGTATATTAATATTAGTGTTGCAGTATACTAGTATTAGTATTTTAGTATAGAAAACAATGAGCAAGAAAAAAAACTTCCCTTCAAATATAAGCCTCCTCAGGCAGCCTACAGCCCTGAGTTTTTTAAAACACTGTTCGCACGCAGAGTGAAATAGATCAAAACAGCAAACCTTTCTAGCATTTTTCTTTTGACATATTCATGGTGGCCCACAAGAAACACAGAGAATGAAGAAAGCCCAGATGCCCAAAAGACCAAAGGGAACAACCGCAGAAGTGATCAAGTCGGCATCAGAATAACTCATACTTTGCACCACACTCGGTGCTACTGCTTCCACTCAATGGCATCAGAAGGGCTCTGCTCATCCTCATCTGTTTTGGACAAAGATTGATGTAGTCCCCAGTCAGTTCCAAACTTTTGGGACCTTGGGCTGTCTTCAAGATCCTTCCTGGATCATTGGAGTTTTATGGAGGAAGTTCTACAGGCAAGGTGGGAATCTGTGGGCCATCAGGAGGTCAGCAGTCCATAGGCCACAGCCAGGGAACCATGACAGTAAAGAACATGCTAGTCCATAACAACTAAGAAAAGAAAGAAAGAACTGTATCTCAGCTTGTCAAGGTATTTGAAACTACACACATCTTCAAGAACTTGAGCTGGGGGATGATGTCAAACACCACACACCTGCTTCCCTACCTGGCCTCTCATCATACGTTAAATCCATCTAGGTGGTAAGCAAGATTCCCCCCACACCATACCCACAGGCGTCCTGGTTGTCTTCTGAAGGGGACGGAGATGGTTTGTGACACCACGGTGCTCTACAACAGCAAGTTCTTCCAGACGGCCTTTTCCCCTCGCTTGCAACACGATTGCAAGACAGAGAAGCAGCCGATGGGAGGCTGTGCTCCTTGTGAGCAGTCTCAGGTCTGCAGCGTGGAAGCACTTAAGAACATTATTTGTAATCCCTGGATGCAAGAGACAGAAAGGCTCGGGGCCATTTCCAAATATTCATGTGAGCCACAGACCTTGAAGTGAGAGTACACGACAACTGAGTGCGCATTTTGGTCTTAAGAAGGGGTTATGTCTGTGCGACAGCCAAGTTGAACAAGTTATTGAGACTGCAGAGAAAACTGGAGAGATACAAGTGCATCAAACTTCAGAGCAGTGGTCAAGAGGGGTGGGGAAGAAAAGTCTTCCATTTACCGCCCTATCATTTCAGCTTCTTTCTGCAGAGAAGCACCACATTAAAAGAAAGAAGTCATTAAACACCCCAGAAGGTTGTGAAACCTTGTGTAGGAAGCACTAGAGATTGATAAAGTCCTGACAGACAAGTCTGATCACATTTGACAGAGTTACAGCAGTAGAGAAGCTAGAGATGAGTCGTATCTTCAATAAAACAACTGACGCCCTCACGTTAAAACAAAACCAAACCAACAACCAAGAACCAAACAGCTCCTTGGCTCCGAGCACACCGGAGGAATGAGACCTGGCAGAGCT
>NW_009649187.1:5556357-5570817 GCF_000708025.1 Charadrius vociferus
GCAGCGGAAGAGGAGGCAGAACAGGAGAGGGAAGACACTCCTGAGATCTAATCTCCTCGAGGAAGATGAAGCAAGTTACACAAAAGCGCTTTGAACATTTGTTCGGCTGCCAAGGCTCTGATCCTGCACAGCTGAGCAGATGCTTAACTCGTGCCCTTCAGTAGCCCCGTGGCAGCTGCACGGACCGCTCGCACACGCGTCCCGGCAGCGCCAGGGCCAAGCCGGGGACTCGAACCGCCGCTCGCCTCCCTCCCCTCCAGCAGCAGAGGGGCAGCTCAGGTCCCCCCGCCACCAGCTCAGAAACCCCAGTCCGGCCCTCCGGCGTCCACCCGGACCGCGACCGGCAGCCGCCGTGCACCACCGGGGGCTACCGCCGCCACCCGCACCCGCGGTTCACACCGAGCCCCCCCGTGCCCCCCCGGGGGCTACCGCCGCCACCCGCACCCGCGGTTCACACCGAGCCCCCCCGTGCCCCCCCGGGGGCTACCGCCGCCACCCGCACCCGCGGTTCACACCGAGCCCCCCCGTGCCCCCGCTGCCGCCGCGAGCACCCGGGGGCAGAAGGACCCTCCTCCTCCCCGCACGGCAGCCGGGCGGGACGGGCGCCGCAACCCTTGGCCGTGCTCGCATCGGCGGCGGCGCCCGGTCACGGTCACGGTCCCGGTCCCCTCCGCCCCACCGTCAGCGGTGCCGGCACCCACCTGCAGCGAGTCCCGCGGGGAGCTTGGCCCGAGTCGCGGCGCGGCGGTGGGAGGGGAGCGGACGCCGCCCGCCCGCCTTCCCCTTTCAGCCCGGCCGGCGGCGGGCGGGGCGGGGCGGGACCCCACTCGGGGTGTCCCAGGGCCTGCGAGAGGAGGGGAGCAGGGGGCTGCACACGCGTTGGTCGGGACAGAAGGGAAAGGGCGGTGCAGAGCGTCCCGGGGCGCCCACACGGGTAGGGCACACGCCAGAGGGGGGAGTGTCTGGTTAGTCCAGTTCCAGCAGTAACCGCGGCTGGAATTGCACCAGCGATGCACGGGGAAACCAGGGCTAAGTGCTCCACGAGGCGTTTCCCTTACACCAGGACGGCCGCAGAGATGTAGGTTAAGGCCGTCGAGCAGCTGCAAAAACTTGTGAAGGGAGCAGTTTTTCCTCTAAGCGTCAATCACATGAAAGATCATGTAGCTTTGAGTCTCACAAAGCTTTTTCCCCTCCCACAGCACTTGCTCAGTTAGTGTTACACCGTCTCCAACATCAGGTTTGTGGTGGAAGGCTGTGGCAAACAGCGTTGGTTACAGAGCAACTCACAGCCCAATCCACCTGGCGATTCTGGTCAACTTTTCCAGAGAGGTGTAGCACAAGGGGTAAAAATAAGCATTACAGCTCACAAGGCATTCCCCAGGCCCTACCTATTAGTAAGTTTCTTCTCCCTGTACACGTGGTCACAGAGCAGGAAGAGATCGCTGGAGACACAGTAATTACTTTTTTTGAAGTATATACAGCATTTTTCACACACATACAGATTTTTTCAGTTATGCTTTTTGTTTCTTATTCCCATAGGCTGGTGCTACTGAAGTCACATTGCCAGCTGCCATACAGCTTAATATGGCAGCAATACTGGAGGAGACCTAACGAGATACTCTGGCATGAAGGGACTCAAGCAGCCTGTTTGGACTGGTGTCTATATTCTTCCACTCATTTTCTCCAAATTTCTTGCAGTCGCAGTCACTCGACAGCCAGCTGCACAGGCCGCCTTTCAGTTCTGAAGGCCTGTTACACGCACACGAGCATGTAACTAAGGAGACAGGACTTGGTTGTAAATAGATGTAGCCAGACTTACCCATTCAAGAGACAGTGCTACATCACCCCCAGCACTGATACCCTCCCTTTTCCCACCAGCTATTCCATACCTTTAACTATCAGATCCACTCAGATTACAAAGGCAGCAGTCTTTATTTCCCGAGACATTTGTATGCTCACACTTAAAATAAACATTTTAAAAATTTTTATGTTTTGGGGGTAAGTGTTAAAAATTTAAGTTTCTGATAAACCCAAAAAAAGAAAAAAAAAAAAAAAAAGAGAGAGGGCAAATGACAAGTCACAAGCAAGACAATGTTCAAATCCCCAAGCAGAAAATACTCTCTTCCCACCACCCTTTGGCCTCTAACCTTTAATGCAATAGCCCCTAACCTTACAATAACCATGGTCTCCTGGGCCCCTTAACACTGCAGCCTAGAATCCAGGCACCAGAGTGATTGTGCAAGCCACAGGGAAAGTCCTGAAAAAAAAAAAGCTCATTGGAACAAGTTGCAGCTCACATATATGGAGGTGGCTCACCAAGTCTCATCCAACCCTCAATTAGGCGACACTGCTTTGCACACAAATGTAGCTTCCTGTAATAACAGGGTTCTTCTCATTGTCACCCTTCAGGGAGGGAATGGAAACATGGAAATCAGGCCCTGCATAACCTCCCTCGGTGGCTGGCAGTTTCATGAGATGGGGTGAGTTCTTACAGCCCACTACCCCGTTTCCCAAACATGCACTACCGCTGTTCAATTCATACCGGCTATGGGCTCAGCAGACTGCTCCACAAACTAAAATTACCTTAACCCACCCAACAGAGGAAAAAAAGAAGGGGGGTGGAACCATTTTCTACCAAATGTGAGTTATGCCAGAAACAAGGCAGTCACACAAGCGGAAGGGAAGCAAGCCCTCCTCTCAACAGCAGCAAACCATTATATTATCTCAGCTGCTCATGAAATGGCAGTTTAGGCAGCAAGTTGCTGAACTTGTGTGAGGCTCCCCATACCGAACATGTCTTTGTAGCTAACACTTAAAAGTATTATTGCACCAGGCTTTATTTGCCTTAGTGCTACAGGGAAACTGGCATTTTACTTCTGGAGAGGGATTTAACAGATGGAAAACAGCTCAAAGAGCAAGTGCTCCGACCCAGAAAAGAAATTTAAGGCATTAATGATACATTCACGTCAACTCCTAACAAGTCACACAGCACACTGCTGGGAGTAAGCATAAGCTGGCACATTTTATGTTCAGAGAGAACAAGGAGTAATGCCACACTGCAGTCAGAGCCTCTGAAACAAAAACACAACAAAAAGCAGAGCTGGGTAAAAAAGGGAGGGCTTTATCTCCTCTGCCTCCTTACCCATTCCCGCTGAGCCAAACATCACAACCTCCGTGCAGTCAAGAGTTTCTGCACATCTCCGCTCCGCAGCTACATTCCCAATGAAAGTGTTATCAAGAGTGCCACAGTACTACTATAGACCTTGGTCTTTCTGACAATAGCCCCCAACTTGCAACTGCAAGCAATACAGTTACTCAATTACTAAGGTGTATTTAAACTCTGGTTCTCCAAGTACTCCGGTTATTGGCCTTAACAGGCGTGGAAGGAAGACGAAGGTAGGGATTTTTTGCAAGGTGAAACCATAAAAGAAGGAAACAGAAATGAGGAATCCTGTCACACTGCAACTGCGAACTTGAAATGTCAGGTGGGGGTGGGGATTACAGCCAGAGGGTTTGAATGAGTCGCTGCTCTTACAGTAACTAGCCAAAGGCAAGTTACAATACTTGCCATTTCACAGGTATCTGAGTTAAAGTGGCTGAAAAAGAAGTGGGAGATACAGGAGAATGACTTCTCTTTCTTCTACTAGATAGCCAGGAAACTGAAATGAAAAAAATCACTGCCAGCCTTTTAAAATAAGACTGTAGAAAATTTAAGTCTTGGAGGTCACTCTAGTGGTGCTGATAACACCAGCTCAAGGACGGTTAAAATTAGGGGCCTAAAAACCAGAAATAGAAATAAAAGGGGGAAACATCCAACCACTTTCCCACATCCCCACACTGGAGCTGCCTGCCCCACAATGGGCTAGGGGAAGCAGCATTCCAGGCAGGCTTGACATCCATAATGTCCACATGCCCATCCAAGCCATTCTGGTGAGCAGATGGTTTATGAATTCCCAAGGAAACATTCTCAGTCACTTTCAAACTTGACGGAATTGACTTGGGTCGATATAGTGCCCCCACGGTAGCTGCCTCGTTTTTTCTTTGTCTTCTCATGGCGGAAAGATTTGCCTTTAGTGAATTTCAGGATATTGTTAGCCTTCTCACCCCAATCACCAGCTGCTCCTTTCTGTGAGGGATGAAGGGGGAGAGGAAAAAAGACATTCAGGTCAGTACCCACGAGAGTTAAGGCAATGCTTTGCACTTCATCCTACCCAGCAAACACCAGTACATTAACACTGGAGCAGATACCACTCTCCCACGCGCCTCCTGCCAGTGCTCACAAACTTCCTAACAGCACCTCCTGGTGGAAAAAGTTCCCGCCAAAAAGACTGCCCACAAGCACGCCAAGGCTGCTCTGCCATCGTGTATTTGCAGAAGCCAAGTGTTACCACTCTGGGCACTACCTAGACCCTACCTTTGCCTCAAAGGAGTTATCAGCAACGCGGGCATCCAGCTCAATCTCTTCTTCCCTTACGCGGCGGAATGGAGAGGCTGGCTGGTAAAGAAAATGAGATACAGTAAGTGCATACATGCACATGATATTCCCTTAGTGAGAACTTCCTTCCCTCCTTGCCCTGCAAATATGGAGCCCTGTTCATGTCACATCAATGTTTAAGTGTTTCTCAGATTTGTAATTCTTTCCCTTCTTCAGATCAGGCAGCTCAAGGATGCTCCTGTGCAAGCATATCCAACCAACCTTTGCCAGAATAGTATTATGTACGTATGTTCTCCTTACAAGGCTCAAGTGCTTGAAAAGGGAGCAAAAATTCAAATAATCCTGTGGGCCAAACCTCCCTGAAAAAACCAAAACAAGCCTACTTATTCAGGAGGCAAAAATGCCTTCCCTGCCAGTCACCACAGTTCACCCTCACTCACCTGTTTCACCTTGGGAACTGTGTGTGGTGTTTTAGCTTTGATCTTTGCCTTTTTACTGTGTGGTGTCTCTGGCTCCTGAACATCTTCCCTCTTCTGTTTCTTCCCGACTGTGCCTGTTAGATGTACAGCAGTAAAACTTAAAAGGGAGTAGCTGCAGTGTTGGGAAAGGTAATGGCATCTCTCCCCCAGAATACAAACCCAGTGTTGACACAGGTGTGAGAATCAGTCCCTGCATTACCTCACCCAAACCCCAGACTGCTATAACAGACCCTAATAGCCATTCTGGGTCACCAAGGATTTCACCATCCTATTCTAATGGATAAAGACAATTTTGTAGAATAGTGTAGCTCTATACTAAAATTTAGCACACTTGAGGAAGTTCTGTTGGTTAAAATTTGCCAGTTCTTGGAGTCACACAGTATGCACTTGCACAGTTCACTAGTGTGTTCAAAGTCATTTCCTTCCTGGAGGGACAAAGATCGAGGTTGCGCATTGGGGCATCATCTATGGTGTCCCACTCAACACAGACAAGGTCCTCCAGCAGTCTGCCTTGCAGACTAACAACCTTGTGCATGCACAGATGGCAACTGGCAACAACTGTACAGAAATGTACTTCATCTTACCACAAATTCCACTGCCAGCAGATATGCAATGCAAACAAAAAGGATCACACCAAATTAAAAACCTTCCCTCTCAGTACTGCATCAGATGGCATAATCTGATAGCATATAGAGAGATTAGTAAGAATATTGTTTAGGAAAGACTCCCATTCATGCTTAGCTCAGTAACATTGCCTGACAGACCCACTTCCCACACTGTAGTTAATACCTCCATTGACTTTTCCAGTCTTTTCTTCAGAGCTGCTTTCACTGCTGGTACTGCTGCCACCAGCTGGCTTAGACTTCAGGTTGTTTACTGCTGGTGTGGATGCTTTTGATTTCTCTGTGGAGGCAGTTGGTTTAGAACTGTTCTGTGCCCCTTTCCCTGCCTTTTTGGGCTTCTCATCCTCTTCGCTGGAACTATCAGATGAGCTGCTACTACTACTAGAAGCTGCTGCCTTCTTCCCCACAGTTGCTTTTGCCACCCCTGGAGATTTGGTGGCTGGTTTCGCTGCTGGCTTCTTTTCTTCTTCTTCACTGCTTGAGCTATCAGAGTCAGAAGTGCCTGCTTTGGGAGCTGGGGTAGAAGGTTTGGACACTGGTTTACCCACTTTGCTAGCTACTTTAGCTGGAGTGCCTTTCTTCTTCTTCTTCTCATCCTCAGAGCTGCTGGAGCTGCTATCTGAATCAGAGCTACTTTGTGCTTTCTTTGTGGCAGCCTGTGACTTCTTTGTTGCAGGGGTTGTGGCTTTAGCTGTGGGCTTCACAGGGGCCTTCTTGTCAGAGCTGTCAGAATCTAGAATGGAAAGGAAAAGGATAATCAAGGCTAAGCCCCATTCCTTCAACATGAAACTAACATACAGAATCAATTTTGATACACCGTACACTTCATTAGCTGCTTGAAACAGCATTGCAGTGAGTATTCCTGTCCAGCTGCACCCTCAAGCCTAGAAACACAGAAGTCTAAGCAAGGACAACGTGCATGTGGAAATTCTCCTTTTCTCCTACCCCAATACCTGAGCTGTCTGAGGAGGAACTGGAATCTTTCTTTGCTTGTCCGGGCTTGACAGCTACTTTTGCTGGTTTGGAATTATTCTTTATCACAGGTTGTTTAGCTGGGACCTTACTCCCTACCTTCTTCTTGTCATCTTCAGAGCTGGAATCTAAACAACAACAAAAAAAAGAAAAAGAAAGAATGAATGTTCTTTAGGTTAATAAGCCTCTGGAGCAAATTAGTAATAACATGTACATAACTCATGGGGAAGTGAAGAGCAAAATGGGTTGTGGCCCAACGCTGAGCCAATATGGCAATAAGCAGCATTTGACAAACACTTGAGTAGCCAGGGGAGAGCATTCATCTTTCCATGTATCTTCTTTGTTGGGAGGAAGTGGAAACAAGCAGTTTAAGTTCTTCATTCACTAAAGCATGCACAAAGAAGCAGATAATTGGAGAATAATGTAGGAGAAGTAGTACAGAATAAGGGACTGGAGAAACTACAGGTATCACCAAGAACAAATGCAAGAAGAAACATCGAGAAAAGAAGCTATGTGGTAAAGATCAAAGAATGGGTAAGAAATTAGGTGATAAAATTGAAAAAGCAGAGAAAGTGAGGCAGCAACAGCACAGTATCTCATTTTAGCTTTCTATTTCCTGTATCAGATGCGTTTAGCAGCAGTCTGAGGATGGACTGGAGACTCCTGTGTACAAATATACCTTTGTATTGTGTGTCACAGCAATCTGGAATGCCAAGGGTGATCTATTCCAACATTTCTGAACGCTTTAGTAACAGTAATCAAAACCTTGTCCACTTCTGAGAAACCAGGCAACAAAACCAGAAAACACAGAACTCCTGCCACTTGTTGAAGGGTCACACAGTCTAGCGCTAGTCGTCTGCAGAGATGGAGTTGCCACCCACAGTCCCTGCCATGGCACCATGTTGAGATATACAACAGAAGCACTTTCAACTTGGAGGGGAAATGTAGCACTTAGGGAACTTAAATGGGAAATATGTCATTGCAAACCTCAAACCTGATCAACAGAAGATACAAAGCACAATGCCCCTGTTTCTAGGGTCACATCAGAAGGCACCTTTTGAGTCTATTTTATACTTGGTATGGAGATCACATTTTTTATTTTGGAAACTTCTCCCAAACACAATGGGATAACAGAAACCAAAAATCTGAAGACACATTCTCAAAAAGTGGAACCATTGACCTTCCTGGAGAAGCCTGATACACATGACACCCCACCCTTTCCATCCAGCAACCTGCAGACCTTTCTGCATTTGCCAAAGGTCTCATTGGTGTCTCATGGTCAGACTCCGCTCTGCACAGCAGGCTGCTTGTTTTCAATTTCAGACCTTGGCAGCTATAAAGAGTGTGAAGCTTTCAAGCTCATACACTAAGGATCTCAGCAGACACACCACTATACAGCAACCTGGCCAATGAAAACATCAACATAAAAAAAACCCCAAAACTATTTCTTGAATTACCTGAGTCAGTGTCAGAACTGGATTCAGCCTTCTTGGTGGTCACAGCTTTGTTTTTGGGGCTAGCGATTGTTTTAGCTACTGCTGCTTTGCCTGCAAAAGCAAGTTTAAAATTAACAGGCCATATCCACACCAAACCCTTGTCCCAAGATCCAACCCTTTTCAGACGTGTGTTGTGGTTTCAGATGGGATGGAGTTGACTTTCTTACTAGCAGCTGGTATAGTGCTGTATTGGGTTTGGGATGTTGACAGTGCACTAATGGTTTTGGTTGTTGCAAAGCAGTCAAGGCCTTTTCTGCTCCTCACACTTCCCTGCCAGCAAGTAGGCTGGGAGTGCACAAAATGTTGGGAGAAGACACAGCCAGAACAGCTGACCCCAGCTGACCAAAGGGATATTCCATGCCATGTGATGACATGCTCAGTATATAAAGCTGGGGGAAGAAGAAAAGGGGCACATTCGGAGTTACAGCATTTGTCTTCCCAAGTAACCGTTACATGTGGAAAGCCTTGCTTTCCTGCAGACGGCTGAATACCTGCCTGCCGATGAGAGTAGTGAATGAATTCCTTGTTTTGCTTTGCTTGCATGTGCAGCTTTTGCTTTACTTATTAAACTGTCTTTCTCTCAACCCACGAGTTTTCTCACTTTTGCCCCTCTGATTCTCTTCCCCATCCTGCCATCAGGGGAGTGAGCAAGCGGCTTCGTGGTGCTAATTGCTGGCTCGGGTTAAAGCACAACAATGTGAAAAAGCTCCCTTCTCAGTGCACCAGCCATTCAGCCAGCACACTGGAAGCCAAGCAAGGCCCTGACCAGCTGCAGTAATGGTTCTGGCTTATTCCCGCTCAACTGGATGCTGGTGACTTTTCAAACCAACATATGCAAAGTAATCCAATCTGCATACAGTTTGGACCCACAGGTTGTACACAGTATTGTTTGGGATGCCTTCAAATTACTCAGAAGCTTCCAGAGAAGCAAACAGCAACACAGACCAAAGTCAAATATTTTTTTTCAAGGAAACCAAGACATTGCCAAAACATTGTCTGCACCATGTAGTATGTCCTCTGCAGCTTCATTTCCTCACAACATACCTGCTCCTCCTTTTGAGGGCGCCTGCTCTGCCTCATCGCTACTGTCTGAAGAGTCACTGCTCTCAGCCTTTTTTGCAGGAGCCTTGGCAATGCCTTTCTTTGCCTGAGTAGCTTGAGGAGGTGGTACAGCACTGTACTGACCTACGAAGAAAGACACAGCATTCTGATGCCTACATGATAATGCAAGCAGCACATGAGATGACTGTAGCTACAAAGATACTAGCTTATAATTTGAAAGGTTACACCCACCTCACTGCTACCTCCTCTTTCTACTGTAAGTTTTACTCTCCGCTTGGGGTTCAGCTGAGCCAAACATCTCTGCAGAAGCTTTCTCTGCATTTTAGAAGAATGGGAGCTTGTGTTGCCAATTTTTTTCAGAATAAAACAAATTGAGATGGCAATTGTTGATTTTTTTAATCTACTGCCTTCTCAAATCCTCTGTTTAAAGAATCCAACTGAGTTTTGGTGCTTGATCCTTCACCCAGATCAGCTGGAATCCTAAAAGCACTATACTATATTGACGAGAGGCCCATTTAGCCCATCAGCTGGATTGCATGCTTCACCAAAAAAAAACTAAAAAAGCTTAAATTGCTGCAGTTACAGAAAAAACCCAAGCCACTGGCAAATTATTTCCCAAATCCTGGCAGAGAGGAAACCTGCAAAAAGAACGTACTCAAATGCTACCCGAACAGAAGACATGCAGCAAACCAAGCAGTCTGTCACATTTCTCTCATGCCCCATCCCTTGATTGACGGAAGAGCTGAATTGTAAGCTTAGCCCCAACAGCATACATGAAAAGAACTGTTCTATTTCTGGTACACAACACCTCTAGCACCACCTGGAAGCTTGTGTGCCCTGCACACGCTTCTCCCGGGACAGTGGGACTAGCAGAAAGCATCCTCCCATACAGCAGCAATGGTATTTAGTACTTACCAGACTTCGGCTTTTGTTTTGCAGGTGGCTTTTCATCGTCTGAGCTGTCAGATGAGTCCTCACTACTGGAACTTTCCTTGGCACGTTTGTTTTTTCCTGGACATGCCTGAGTGGCTGCAGGTTTTGGCAGAGGCGATTTCTTGGGAACAGCCTATCACAAGAAGGAAAGAAATACACATTAAAAAGAAGGTACAAAAATCTTCTGGGGACAGCTGGATATGGATCTCGTTTAACTCTATGCCTCATTTAAGACAGTAAATTTTGCAGACAAAGGGAGAAAGATTAACAAAGATTCTCAAATGCAACTTTTAGGAAACACATGAGCATCATGATCTTTCTGGCCACTCTGCTGCTGTTTTCTGCTGCATATACCCCTAATTAGGAGCTCCTCTGACCAAGGGGCGCAGAACTGACTGAAATGGTAGTAACTGCCACGTGATTAAACACAACTATGATCACTTTTGTGTTGCAGAAAACATTTTTAAACACTCCCTAGTGGAAAACTCAAAGTTAAAGATAGCTAAGCACAAAAGAGTTACGGAGAAGTGAACATATAATGGAGGCTACAATATGGTTATGACGCAATGAGATGTTTTCCTGTAAAAGGAAGGAGCAGAGGAAGCAGTAAGGGGATATTAGGGAAGACAGCCAGTGCATGGAGAGGTGCCAGAACACAAAATCTCACTGTACAAAGGAGAAGGAGGTATAAGAGCTACAAATGCTGCGCTCAGCATCTATGTAGTCTGTGCTTTTGTCTACACATTTCACAGTCCCTGAAAGACAGAGATACACCCAGCTACTAGGCTTCTACAGTGTTCAGGAAGTTTTTTATGGTCTAACTTACCTTCTTCGGTGCAGCCTCTTCCTCATCTGAATCTTCACTACTGCTGCTACTGCTTTCTGCTTTTCCATTGACCACCTTGGTGGCCACCGGGGCAGCTTTATTTCCTTTTGAGGAAAGTAAAAAGGGACATTAGAAAACATGCTACAGTAGATGAGAAGTAATTACATTCAGCATAAAGCACCATAGACAGAAAAGAACCACAGGGAAACAATAGGGCAGATTAAGGCAGTACTACAAAACTGTTGTTTTATCCTACTGCAAGATTAGACAAAATTTTCAGAAAACTTACTATTCTAGCTCATCAGAAGTTCCAGGACTAAAGACTAAGTACAAATCTTCCCTGCTCTTTGAGGGGAAAATACTGGCAAAAGCACAACTTAAGCAGTTAAGGTTGCTGATTACAGCTATATATACAAACAATGCAGCGTTCGGGACCCTGTGTTTTATCTGCCATCAGTTCTATACCTCTTCCATGTCCGAAGCAGACTGGACTGGAGTGCAAATGGCACTGACAGCAGATTTTCAAACTGCTATGTTAATACATATGCCTTTGTGTGCAGGTACAGCCCCCATCACTCCTCCCCTGGCTTTTTTGTTTCTGTATTTTGACTCATGATATACAATAAGAGGTACCTGATTTAGGTGGTGTTGGTTTTGGTGGCTGTTTCTTTGGTGCTTCTTCATCTGAGCTGCTCGAGTCAGAGCTGGAACTCTCTGCTTTCTTCTGAGGCTGGATTTTGGTTCCAGAGGGCTTCACCATGGGTTTTGTGCCTTTCTAAACAACGGAAGGGAAAACTGATTAGCTCTTGTACTCATGAAGAAGAGGTTGATGAGTGGGACACATGTACAGAGAGTATAAACAGCTCTTTCACAGAGGTTACCATTTTGACTTGGAAACACCGCTCTGTCTAACAGTTAAGGCCTGAAAATCCCTGGATAACAACTGGGCTCTGGGAAACCTCCCAGCAGCCCATGGGAGACCTCCTTTGCACCTCTGTCTCCAGTTCTGCCTCCCCAAAAAGGGGAAGCTCTGGGACTGGCACTGCTCTCTTCCTTCTTCAGATCACACTAGTTTGAAAACCGAAAATACTGACTGGGCAACCCTGGTTGGGTTCTGCCTCCCCAAAAGGGGGCAGCTCTGGGACTGGCACTGCTCTCATCCTTTTTCAGATCACACTAGTTTGAAAACTGAAAATACTGACTGGGCAACCCTGGTTGCTCTCCTCTAGTGTACACTGACATCATTCTTCACCCTCCCTTCTCAAGACCGTAACTGCAGCAAGAAAAAGGAGAGAAGATTCTCTTTTTATATATACACATATATATAGAAAAAAGATCACATTTATTTTAGTGATTGTAAATAAATATTTCTCTGCAAAGAAGTAAGCCCTGGCAGTCTTAGGATAAATGCAAGGAGCAGCCTTGGATATGAAACAAAGCAAGTGCTGGACACAAAATTAATTTTTCACAGGAACAGTCTAAATGGCACCCTGTCCACTACAGGAATGTCTTCTTACGTTGCACCTGCAGCAGTCTAGGCACTTCACAGTTCAGGAAGAGTGAGCCCAATTTCAGAGAAAATTCTGCTCGTCAAATTTGCTATAACCCATCACTGTCAAACATGCATTAAAGAGGCTGGACAGAAAAGCTGACCTTTGCTGGCTTCTTCTCCTCCTCCGAGTCTGAATCATCACTGGAGTCCTCGCTGCTGCTCTCTGCCTTCTTGGCTGGAGGAACTGCTTTTGCCTTGGGCACAGCTGCTGCTTTAGCTGCAAATAAGGGACAGCACACATTGATGATAAGTTAATTCAAACTTCCATGTACCTGTATCCTGCACTAGTGGGTATCAAAAGAAGAGGATACACTAAGGTCATTAAACCATGACTGACTTTTGTTTCTTGAGCAGGGTGCAGCAGAAGACTCCAAAATGGGTAGGCATGAGGATAAAACAAATTCTAGATTTTATCTTTGTCATGTACACATTTAAGCACAGACTTCTATCATCAGAAAGGACACCACTCAAGGAAAGTGTCCCCACAAACTGAGATAACATTAACTGGGTCTGCACACCTTCTAGCTTACAAAAACCCACTGAACAAGCACAGACTTCCAAAAAGAACCACTGCAATGCTGTGTTAAGCTTCCAGACACTTTGCTTAATGTGTTTCAGCCAAATATACTCTTCCTGGTTACTGATTACTTTTTAATAACGTGGAGCAAAAGAAATCATTTTGCCTCAAGTTATGTTTGGCACTGTCCTTATCAAATAAAAATCAGATACAAGTTCAAATTCAGCTTTAGGATGGCTCAAGGTGAAGACCAGATTTCTTTGTGTGCCTCCCCCTCTCCCCATCTAGTCCTTCTCTCCCACAAACCTGCTGCTAGATACAAACTTGTGTACACCACGATTAAGGCAAGGTGTAAGAACAATGCCAGGAACTGTTCACCACATACCAAGTGCAGTGGAGGGACGTATTTTTTTGGTAGCACTAGGACACAGGCTTGAGAGAAAGGAGGGTAGCAACCTCACACAAGAAGCAGGTCAGTAAGGATCCCAGCCATGCAGAAGTTTTGTCAAATTATGCATATTTTAACAAATGTGAAAGCACTTATAAAACCTGAATCAGTTTTCCTGCAACAGCAGGACAAGAAACCATTCTTTGAAACTCTCAGTGAAACTGAGAGTGCCTGGAAAATAGTGTAGAAAAAATCATGAGGTACCTACCTCCCACAAAGAAAGTATCAGGCCAACTTACATGCACTCAAAAAACAATTTCACTCAATATTTAAATCAACACATAATTTGAATGTGCTGAAGCAAGCAAGAGTAACCCTGCTGACATATCCTATCAGTGCGTGTTCAGAAAGCAGAATTTCAATACAGACAAGGTAATGAAGCTGCTGCTGCAACAGCACCTTCAAAACTCAATAGAGCCCAATGCCTTTGCCAGCCTCAGCCAAAAGAGAGAAACAGAATAGCTAAAGCTTTCTAGTGGACGCAAACCCTGATGTGCTTAAATTACCACTGGATAAAGAGATCACCCTGCGCTAGGAAGAACATACCTTACCCACCACGGGGAAAAGACCTGCCAGAAACAAGACCAGTCAATACAAAACCAGTCTCTGATAGCTGCTGAATGACCCCCAAACGAGCGGCTGAAGCTGAGCTCCATATGCAGGGGGGGAGCCGATGCCAGCCGCAACCCTGGCCTGCCCCAGGGCCACTCACACACCCCACCTGGTTTCTTGGCTGGGGGGGTCTCGTCCTCCTCGCTGGAGCTGTCATCGCTGCTGGAGGGCGGTTTCCTCTTCGCCTGGGAGCCGTTGGGTACGAGCTTTCTCTTCTTGGCCGCCGGAGACCTACAGGGAGCAAGGCCGAGCTGGCGGCTTTACGAGGCGAGGGCCAGGCGGCGGCTGGCGCCGGAGGAAGCCCGACAGCGCAGCGGAGACACCCTCCTCCCTTCCTCCCCCCGCTTCCCCAGGCCCGGTAAGCGCTGTCCCCGCCGCCGGAGGGGCACTTACTTCAGCCAGTAACTGAAGATGTCCAGGAGGGAGGCGGCGTTGGGGTCCTGCTCCTTCTGCAGCAAGGGAGAGGCCGCGTCAGTCAGTCAGTCAGTCAGTCACCGCTCCCCCC
>NW_009649187.1:5571162-5572300 GCF_000708025.1 Charadrius vociferus
GTGAGACGATTTGGGAAAGGCCCCGCTCTGTGGCGGCGCCCACACCTGGGTTGAAGGCAGCGGTCAGGGCGGGAAGGCGGCTTGTGGGCCCGCAGCGGAGAGGAGGAGGGAACTCCGGAGCGTGCATGCGGCACGGAAGATTTCAGTCCACTTAAAGTCCCTTCTTCCTCACATAAGTCTGCTCCTAGTTGTAACCCTTTGTAAATATGGTCGCTGGAAGGAGAATGGTAGGGAGCAGGCTGCTCCGTGGAGGAAAAGAAACCTCTGTGAGCAACCTTAGTGCTGGCAAGTGTCCTCACCAACAGGGTGCAGTCCCACACAGCTCGAACATAGCAGGCAGAGACAAATACTGACAACAAGATTCATCGGTAGTCCCAGGAAAGGTGAGCGATGAACCAGATCTAGGATGGGCATGAGGAATCTATTCAGGAGTAAAGGGAGACAGTGCCAGAGGAAGGGACGGGTAAAAGTAACGCTGTGGATCTAAAGGGACTGTCTGTAAGATTGAACTAGAGATGGAATTGGGGATAAGGTTACTCACAGTGTATGTTTGAAGGGCATCAAGGGAGTAAAGTTGGAGATAAGACTTGAAATAGGTATACCTACAGAACAGGCAAGAACTGAAGGCCCAGGCGTGAGCTTAAATGGAGCTTCTGGGTCTATGGGCAAAGAATGGGTGTGGAAACCCCAGGTGAGACTGATCAGGACAAGCATACCTGTTAGTGTACTCAGGACACTGATAATGAGATTTCATTCAGCTGTTGTATATTGCCATGGCTTTAAATTAATCATGTCTCCACCAATTTTATTTCTTTTTTTTTTTTTTTTTCACTTCTGTGAAACTGAAGGTTTGCTCTGATGATTGTAGTCCTCTCCTTGCATTTGTGATAAGGCTTTTTTTGATTCTCCTTAATAGAATGTACCATAAAGCCTGTTGAGGGCAAAGGAAGAAGAGTCCTATGCTGAAAGGGCCTGAGTTAGGGCTGCCAGGGTCAAGCAAGCAGTAGTAGGTATGTAGTGTTATGCTCTTTACATTTCCCCTACTCAGTTCTATGCTCTTAACTATCTCCAGGTATTGCTGTGCCCTGCTGTGCTGGAGTTCTGTCCCTCTTGTGTGCTGTTATGTAGTACCTGCTGA
>NW_009649187.1:5572693-5626327 GCF_000708025.1 Charadrius vociferus
CTGCTGAACACACACTTGGGCAGGCTCTATGCCTAGCAGAGCCCACCTGGTGCTGGTGTTTCTGGAAGGTGCCACATCCGCAGTGCTGGGGAAATAAAAGCAGCTCACGTAGTGGTAGATTGTACTGTAAGATTCTGTCATTGTGCAATACATGCCTGTATTGTAAAAAAAGGACGTTTATCTGGGGGCTTGTTAAATATGTATACTTTGTTTTCAGATGTTCTTGATCTGGCCTGCCCCTGTTATGCATGGAATAACTTGGGACTGTGTTGCAGAAATGAAACTGTTTCCAGAAACTAGTATTTCTCTCAGTTTTTATAGCTTCCATCCACAGTAGGCTACAGCTGCAAGCTTCATCTGCAAAGCTCAGCACAAGTTACGTGCTTTTGTCAGCATCAGAAAGGAAGAGATGTAGCCATTGCTGGTAAACTGTCCTTATTTCAAGTTCTGCTGTCTGAAGTAACTGCTGTGAGGAACCAGAGAAATTACTGGCTCTTTGCTTCACTGGCTCGTTTTGCTTCTTGCCTGGTTAGTAAGCATCTCCCTCTCCTGCCAAGCCTTTGCCAGTTAGGTCTGTTCCCAGACGCTGTGTGACTACTTCTCTTCAGAGGTGTGTCACTATCTAGGTATGTTCCCCTGTGTTGTGCCTGCAGATCTTCAGATGACCTGGCAGGGCAGTAACTGTGCAAGGAAAGCTGTTTTCTTGTATTCCTCAAGGCGGTAGTGGGTGATCCTGGGATCTAAAAAGCAAGCAAATTCAACTGATTTATGCTGGTACTTGTGAATTCCTTTGCTCCCCTCACCTACTCCTCATAGGTCTTTTCAGTCCTTCCCCTTGGCTGGCATCTCCCATCTGGCCGCAGGCAGGGCTATTCACCTCAGAAGAGAGCATCCCTGTGAGAGGTCTCTGCTCTTCCCACTCTTTTTGTGGCCAAGAAAAAGTGAAGAGAGATGGTGTGGGTGTTGAATCACTGAATCCTTTCCTTGTTACCCCTCAAAAGTACCTAGCAAAAAAGCAATGGCTCTGGAAAAAGCAATGTCATCCTTCCTTTGGATAGGGGTAAGACAGACCCTTGAGAATAATGCTGCAAATGCAACTGTGTTCGCATGCTGTGGTGAATTGAAGGGAGGAAGGTTAAGACTTGTGCAGTCATTTTGGGCAAGGGAGGATGAAAAGCTCCCTCTATTTCCTCATTTTGTTCTTAATTCATTACAAGCTGTGTAACTCTCTCCCTTAGGCCAGCCTGATGGTCTAGAGTGTAAAGGGGCTATTGCCTCAATTTGTCAACTGATTTTTCAGGTGGAGGTTGCTGTAAAGGTTGCTGAAGCAACGTGCTAGTGGTTATTTTACTTAAGCTCCTTTGGGGAAGCATATTTAATTTCACTTTAGTGGGTTAGGAAATTTAAACCCTAAAGAGGTTTCCTGTGGGCTTTGCGTTGATTAAGTACAATACGTAGCATCCTAAGAGACACTGAGACATACAGAGAAGCCCCATCAGTTCTGACTAAGCAGGGAGCTGACTCTGCTAGTTCTTTGTATGGTACTGCAAGGCTTTAAGAGCTTGTTCCAACAAGCATGTTGAAACCCTCATCTGACATCAGAGAGATGATTTTGGTTTTAACTTTCTGTTCTGGAAGTTAGAAGAATGGCATTTCTCAGGGGTCAGTACTGGGACTGATGCTGTTTAACATCTCTGTCAGCGACGTGGACAGTGGAGTTGAGTGCATCCTCAGCAAGTTTGCCAATGACACCAAGCTGTGTGGAGCGCTCATGCTGAAGGGAAGGGATGCTATCCAGAGGCACCTGGACAGGCTTGAGAGCTGGGCCTGTGCAAACCTCATGAAGTTTAACCAGGACGAGTGCAAAGTCCTGCATGTGGGTCACGGCAATCCCAAGCACAAACACAGGCTGGGTGGAGAATGGATGAAGAGCAGCCTTGAGGAGAAGGACTTGGGGGTGTTGGTGGGTGAGAAGCTCAACATGACCTGGCAATGTGCACTCGCAGCCCAGAAAGCCAACTGTATCCTGGGGCTGCATCAAAAGAAGTGTGGCCAGCAGGTTGAAGGAGGTGATTCGCTCTATCCCTGGAAGTGTTCAAGGCCAGGCTGGATGGGGCTTTGAGTAACCTGGTCTAGTGGAAGGTGTCCCTGCCCACGTCAGGGGGCTTGGAACTCGATGATCTTTAAGGTCCCTTCCAACCCAAATTGTTCTATGATTCTATGAAGATAAACAGCTTTACAAGGGAAATAATGTGCAACAGTCATTATAAAGTCATATACATGGTTATCCATCTGTTTTACTAGTTTTTAATAGATGAGTATTATTCCCTAATAGTCAAAGGCTTGGGTAGACACTGGTTTTCAACTAGTAAGTTTTTGTCCCTCATGTAAATCCCAAGTAGATCCTGTATTTGCACACTTCTCCAGTGTCCAGGAATCCTTTATTCTATTGTATGTTTTCTGAAGGATTCAAATTGGAAAGTGCTGGTTTCTTCTCTGCATACCTGGAGTTTCTCATATGGCTGTACCATTGGGTTGTTTTTTATCCTAATAGTTTATTATTGTGGGAGCAAATGCTCTGGTTTTGGAAGACAGGCAGTGGCACACAGTTTGTAAGCTTACACTAGGTTTGGCGTAAAGAGAGATTTGGAGGTAACAGACGAGTTTGACTAACTTGTAAGATAGAGTTGATTAGTAGGAAACAGTTGGTTCCTTGCTGTTTGTAACCATCTCTGTTCTAACATTAGTGTTTATGACATTAAGCTGCTCACAGAATGTCCTCTGACTGCTTGGGAGTGACTGTCTTGACTGGGAAACCAGATTGTAAGGAATCTGCTTTTACTTAGCTGAAGTGCATCAATGACAGACTTCACTGGGTCTCGGCAAAGAAATTTTTCCAAATGCAAATCAGTCCAACTGTTTTTTCCAAGTTTGTGAAGGAATAATCTGAAATAATTATTTAGGCAGAAGCTATTGCTTTGTCTTCAGCAACAAAATTAAATTGAGTCCTTCTCTCTGAGCTCCCAACGGTGTCCTCCTGCTGCTTATTTTCTCTGTATTCAAACATGACTGTAGTTACAGGGAAATCTAAGTTAAAAAACTGCATCTCCTAGAGGAAAGCACGGAATATAGAGTGTTTCATTCTTTATATGGAACAACTTGGTTGTCCCTCAGAAAAAATAAAACTCTTTGCTCGTAGGAGACAGAAGTTAAGTTAGGGGTGTGCATAAAGCAGGTCTCGCTTGTTCCCTTCCACAACCATGGCTCTAAGTTTCTCGTGACTGAGGATGTGACTCTATCGGCGTAACACACGACCTTTCCTCATTGTATCGCCGCTTCCTCGCTCACCTATGGCGTATATGAGTGGAGCCAGTTGGAAAAGGGCATTTCCCTCCTATGGCAGGGGAATCCCGCCGTGTACCTGGGAGGCGATGGGGAGCCGAAAGCAGCCGCCGGCGTGGCCGGCCGGGAGCCGCCCTGTGCCCAGCTCTGCAGGGGGCGCCGCGGGCCGCCCCCCCGGTACCGAGCGCCGTGCCGTGCCGTGCCGGGCGGCGGGGGGACGGGGCGGGGCGGGGCCGGGCTGGGCGGCGGGACGGAGCGCCCGGCCGGGGTCGAGGAAGCGGCCACGGGAGGGACGCGCCGCGCCACCCCGCCGGGGATGTGAGGGACGGGGAGCGGCCGCTTCCCCCCCCAGCCCCCGACCATGGCGGACCCCGGTCGGTGCCGGGGGAGGGGTGGTGGGGGGAAGCGGCGCGGTGCGGTGCGGCGGGGTTTCTCCGCCCGGCCGTGCTGTGCCCCGGCGAGCCGAGGCTCTCCGCTGAAGCCCAGCCCGTGAGCGACCTGTCCGGCGCCTCGGCGCCTGTAGGCGGGGAGGTAGCTGAGCGGCTCTGCTCGCCCCCCGGCGCTCCTCCACCGCTGGGGAGAGGGGAAGGAGGGTCCCCTCCCCGAGTTTAGGGGAGCCGCGGGGCTCTTCGGAGCAGCGGTGCCTGCTTTGTTCGCGGCCAGGTTGCTGCGCTTTCTGCCTGGTCTTGCTTCGCTTGGCTTGGGCTCAGGGCGGGCGCTGGCAGAGCCCTCCTGTGTCTTGAGCGCACTTGGTGCTTGCTGGCAGCTCGGCTAACTGTGAGGGAGGGTATTCTGTAGAGGAATCTGTCCCTGCTCAGCCTTTATCAACTAGATGTTTTTCTGTGACGTTTTGTAGAGAATTCAGTTCTTCCTAAATACTGCTTTATCCCCCAACATTTGCATACTTCCTTTTGGGGGTATGGCTTGATGCACCTTGCCACAGTGGGAGAGGGTCACAAACTGAGAGCTAGGTTGGCATCAGTGAAAATGTTTTAGCTAACATGTGCAGGTAAAACTGATTAGAATAGAGCTGCGAACTCCAGGGAGAGAGGGGTTTAACCTATATTGTGTAAGTCTGTAGTGCCCAATTTGCAAGTTCCCCTCCCTGCAGGGAAGTGTATGTGTTTTCTCTAAAAAAGGAAGAACGTGGCATTCTCAGGGTGTGAAGTAACGTTAGTGTTTCACTGACGCGTATCTCCTTGTGATGTAAAAATAAGCTAAATGGAGGCCTCAGGAGACTTGTGGGCAAAACTACTTTTCTCCTAATAAACAGAAGGTGATTTCACAGAGACTCTTAAAAGTAGAACAACTTTAGGTTCACATATCATAATGCAAATCTCGTGTTCCTATCACTGAAGTTTGGTTCGCAAAACTTTTATCTGCTTTGATTCTATTTCCTCTTGCTTGTTTGTAGCACTTTAAATAAAGTGAAGGTTTTCTGTTCCAGTCAAAGTGAGAGGTTTCGCTAGGATGTTAATTACTGCATGTGATCATGATTACTTTGTTATGCATTCCAGCTAGGCAAAGAATGCATTCATTTCCTCATACATCACTTAAATACACACACTTCAGACACTGAAATGTGAAAGGTGCTGAGGACTTCTGTTAATGGCCTACCAGCAGCTTCTAACACCTCCTGGAAGCACTCTCTCTCTTAAGAATTTGATTATTAAGACACCTTGGGTTTGGATTTTGTTTATATCATAGGCAACTGTCTTTCATAGGAAGTGAATCTCCCTCTATCAAGGATTGATATTTTGGACTGCCATATTCGTGTGTCCTCCATACACATGAATCCCAACGCAGACTGATAACAGGCTGTGTAGTGCTTTTTCATTTAGTCAGAATTTGAGGTGGATTTGATCTAGTGAATGAGAATAGATTTGCTTGCCGCTGCATATGATCGACTGAGTTGGAGTGAAGATTTGGTCTGTCAGTTTTTTCCCTGGTCTGTGGACAAGGAGAAGTCAGGTCTACTTAGGAGAGGGATATGAAAGGTGACATAAAAGCTGTATTTTACTGCCCTGAATTTGCTTTATGGGACCACAAGTACAATGGAGAACTATTTATGATCTATAAATTGAAAAAGGTCAAATCTTTTGCCTTGTAGAATGAAATAATAGGTAATAACAGTTGATGACATCTGATTCAAATTTGAGAGGTGTTAAGTGGGCAAGATGTAGTGTTACCCAGAGCTGATATGCCAGCTTCCCACAGTGTTCTTTAGCTATTTCGGTGGTAATCATAACCTGGTGATATGGCCGTAAACCACTATCCCATGTTTGCTCTGAACTCAAAGATTGTCACCTCACTACTCCCAAATGTGGTCTGAAGATGAGCCTGATTTCTTTGCTTCTCAGAGAGGGACTATGAAGGCACGATACAGTCTATCACAGTAGGATACTTTTATTCTCTTGCCACTGGTCTTCAGTGATTTTAACTGAGTTTCTTCGTCCCCTTTCATTCTGTGTGCAGTTTATAAGCCAGGGAAAGTTGTGTATCATGTTTTGTCTCTGTGCTATTTAGTCTGTGTGCCTTCCACCTCAATTAGAGGTTTTAGGCATTTCTACAGTACTGGTTTGTAATCTCATCAGTCTTTTGTCATTGCTTTATAATGGAGCGGGCAACTAAGCACTAAAGAGGCAGTTACAGCTGGAAGGGAGTCCAAAGGTTATGTTTTATCATTGCAAACTGCAAGAGAACACCAGCTGGATGTTTTTCTATTAAATAAATAGTTAAACATGCTCTGCAATATTATTAATAGCGCTGACATTTTGTAAACAGAAGCGAAAGTCTCTTTTATACCCTAAGTTTAGGAATGCAGAAACAAGGTATTGTTAAAATTTAAATTAGATTGCACTTGAGAGTGTGAAAGATTTTTTAAATGGTTGGCTGGCACAAATCTTTTTTCATCTTGCTATTGCGTATACTGTTCATATCTTTCTTACTTGAATTGAAGGCTTCCTTGTGTTTGTTTTTCCAAAACCACCCTGTCAAATGCATTGTCAAAACATCCATCTAGGGTCAGGGTTTAAAGAAATAAAATGCTTGGTGTTCACCTAGGAATTTCTTTGTATGTGTACAATAGGCAAAGTTTACATTGTGCTTTGAAGTGTGCTCTGTGAGTTTTTCTTCTAACTGATGTGTGAAGAGTTCTGTGAAAAACTCCCTGAAACGTTCTCTATTCTCCCTTTATTATGCTTTTCCCTGAGGACTGGCCAGGGAAGGTAATTGGCTAGACAAATAATTGCATGATCCAGGAAAGCGAGTCATGTGTCGTGCTTCTTTTAAAAGGGGATGTTGCAATTGAAACTATTTCTAGATTTTTGTTTTCTTTGAAACAGTCCTGTTGCTAACTTAAGCTTATTTAGCTCTTCAAGACCCATTTCCAGTATTTTTGCTTATGAACATGGAGAATTTCCTTGGCTCTAAAAGTGGAGTCAGTAGTTTTATTTCTCAGTTCTCCTTTTAAAAGCATTGTTCCTCAGTTTATCCTAGAAGTGTAAAAGGCAACAGGAGTTGTGGTAAGAGGGCCGGGGAGGGGGAGCTGGCACAGCTGTGTTAAGGGGAATGGTGTGCCGCCGGCAGAGCAAGTGCTATCTAGGGAATCGATACCATTCCTAAACACTAGGTGAAGTTCCTTCCTACTGATTGCAGTGGCTACGCTGCTCTGGGTGATGATGTCTCTGGAGATATAAACGCAGGCAGGGAACCTGCAGAGAGTCAGTCAAATTTACATCTTTTGCCTACATATCGGAGAAGGGAGGCTTCTCGGACACTTAGTCCTCCTACAGCTCAATGCGTGTTTAAAATCAATGGCTCCACCACCCTGCGCCCTCTCCAAGCACAGCTGCTTCCTTTCATTGAAAGACTGGAGAAGGGCCTGTTTACTAACAAGTTTAGTTGCAGAAGCTTTTCAAAAATGCGCGGTGGGATTAGGTGTTCCATTTTACAGAACATTAAAATGCCCTGGAGGCCACTGCTGTTTGCCCTGGAGGCCACTGCTGCTTTCCCCAGAGACCAGAGGTGGGCATTCTCCCAGAAAATGCCAGGGTAGGACTTGAGGAGCCCTGGGCACACCTTGTTGTCTTAACAACGTTGCTGCATCATCTCACCATCGGACGAGGTTGGGCTCAGCTGTCTGTGCTGCATTGCATGGACTCCGTTCTTGGTAGATAGTTGTGCTGCATGTAAATCAACACGTGGCACTGGGAGCACAAGTCTCTGGTACTCCTCCCTTTCTAGAATAAAACAACTGATCTAAATTCTGCTTGGTTTTCCTGTTTCTGCCCATGTGATTCTGTCGTCTTGGTCAGGTGGTGTTCAGCCAGAAGCGATATTTTGGCGATAGTGGTGCTCTCATGGGTGTGAAAGCCATCTTTTTTCACAGCAGTTCTGCACTCTTAACTTAAAGGTCCCAAGGCTTTGGGTCTGTCTGCTTTATGAGTTTGCTGGATCCCCTCTGTTGAGAATGCTGTCTCCTGCAAGCCTTCATCTGGGGTTCAAGAGCTGTATTCACACAGAAACCTGCAGCTGTCTTAGTGAATACTGCTGAACTGCAGTGTCCATGTTCTCCATAGCGAGGGCATCATCCTTCCACTGCTAGAGACTTTCCATTTATGCAGGTATCCGTAATGCTATTGGTTGAGCACAGAGCACTTTTCCGTGCTTTACTTCTCCACTGTACCACTTCTGCTCAACTGCAGTTTGAAATTGGTAATTGTATGGTTTAGAGCTGAGGTACTGTAGCCTAGGCATCGTTTCAGCCTTTACTGCTTAATGAAGGTTCTGGGGAAGGTGACAGAATGGAGTCGGTGGAGGCTGTTCAATTTTGGTTGAATTTTAATAAGGTGACTGCAAAACCGTCATCTTCAATTCTGGTAAATTCACTCTCTGCAGATGCTCTTTTTGGCATGCCAAATTTTAGGCATTGCCTGCCTTTGCTTACTTCTGGATGGAGATGGTTTAGAAGTGTTGACACTTTTAAAGAGTCAAACTGGAATTAGAAGATGACAATTTGCTAATAAGAGTTGGAATGCTCAGCACTGAAATTTACCATGGGACCAGAGCCATAATCCTCAAATTTGGGTAAACGTCTTCACAGGTGAATGGGAAAATTAAATTTAGACTTAAAAGTTTTCTTGAGATTGATGAGAGAGCACTCCATCATGTCATACTCGTTCAATCTGCATGTGATCTTCTTAGCAAGCTGGAAGTGGTTTTAAAAGTGCTTTCATTTCAGAGCACAGTAATGCAGGAGTGTGTAGGTAGGAGCTGTCTCTAGAGAATTATGGAATAAGTCAATTTTGGTGAGCGTATTTTGGGCTATGTTATTCCCACCACTACTGTATTACTTTTTTTCTCCTCTGAAGAGAGGGTTTGTCATGCCAAAATGTTTGGGAAACCTTGGTATGACAGTTCTGGGGAAAGACTCTAACACAGGCTTGCAAAGCGTCTGAAGCCTGAATGATAGAGTTGCTGTGCTGCGAGCACTGGGGCTGGCGTACCCCTCAGTTGCATGCATATTTTGCAGGCAGTTTGCTTTCTGCTGCAATGAGAACAAATGTCTAACACCATGGAAGCTATAGTGACTTCCTGTAAGCATTGTGGGACCCCATTTAAGAAAAGGCCTTTCTTATTTTAGGGGTGCTACGTTTAGCGTATATTCCACTTGAGCGTGTAATGGTCTGCAGTTGCGTTGCAGAGACCCTGTAGTTGCCTGAAATGATTTCACTTCACACGCAAAGATGAACTCCCCTTTTCAAGCTAGTTTGTTTTGGAGATTGGGTTTTCGTGGGGTGTTTTTCCTATCGACATGCTTTAAATCTGTAAATCTCCACATGTGGTTTGTTTCACTTGAAACTACACAGGAAATCCCCTTCTTCATAGGAAGATTTTTGAGAATGAAAAAGCTACTTAAATTTTAGTGGGGTAAATACAAGTAGGAGTTCAACCACCCTTAGAATTACTTTCTTGCCGTGAACACCTCACTTTGGATGTGTTCTTTTGAAGGGCTTTGGAGCTTCTAACATGACTTATAGAGACAGCCCTGTGGGGTTTTTGCTGCAAAGCTGTGGGTCAGTTCTTGCTTTGAATTTAATCCTCCTCCCTGTGATCATCTTGCACCTCTACAGGAGCCCCTGGAGGATATGATGTGCTGATTGTATATGCAAGTGACGCCACTGAATGGTGTCAGTACCTCCAGAACCTCTTCCTCTTTACTCGGCACATTCGAAAGCATCGGATTCTGAGCTACCAGCTGGAAGGCGAGTCTGCCATCTCCCACCAGGAGTTGGACCTGTTCAACAGAAGTCGAAGCATCATCCTTTTGCTATCTGCTGAGCTGGTGCAGAGTTTTTATCTCCCTCCTGTCCTGCAGAGCCTTCAGGAAGCTTTATGGCCCCCGTACAAAGTGGTCAAGCTGTTCTGCGGTGTTACAGACTGTGATGACTATTTGACCTTTTTCAAGGACTGGTCTCAGTGGCAAGAACTCACAAATGATGATGAGCCTGATGCTTACCTTGCAGCTGTCAAGAAGGCTATCTCAGAAGGTAAGGTAGCAGCCAAGGCGTTGCGCTTCCTGGTCAGGGTTTGGAGGAGGGAGATAACGTGATATTGTTTAACCTTATTTTAACACTGGTGGCCTGTTTTACTGAAAGAGAAAACTAAAGCAAATTGCACAACCCTTGTAAACTAGGAAGTTTTGCAACCCAATTTCATTATGCCTGATCTAATTTAGGAGACATTATCAGTCTGAATGTTCCTAAACTCCAGAGGAGTGTGTGGTACTCCTTTCTCATAGTTTCTGTTGAAATGAATGTGGAGAGCTTAAGGGAGTCGTGATGGTCAGGATGTTTTTATGACACTGCCATGCTCGGGGATTATAGTGTTCTTTGTCAGCCTTAGCAGGATTGGAGTCCTGTGGTTGCACCTTGGATTAAGATTTATCTGTGTTTAGTGGCATAAATGAGGCAGTGCAGTCTTGTGGTGTGTCTGATGTTGTGTGCATAAAGGTGCTTTATGCCAGGATAACAACAGCAATAATCATGATGACAAATTTATCACAGTAAAAATAACTTTTGAAAGTCATGATCTTGGCCAAAACAGTCCTCCTGAAAAAGGATGACTCAGGGATTGTGCTGAAAATGGCATTCTCAGGTAACCAGGTCACAACAGATGTTTCCTAGTACTTTTAAAAATCCTGCATAAACTAAAGTTTGCATCTCCCTTTCAAACACCCCTAAAATGTCTTGGTTTCCCGATAGATAAGTTAGGGCTAAAGTGGTCTGGCTCCTTTGCTTTCAGCCTGGAAGAAGACAGAAAACAGTGGCTAAGCTTTTGTACTCTGAAAAATAAAACTGACCAGAGATTAAATTGGCTTTTCTGGCACTTTCTGGAAAAAGTAAACGTTTGGTTTTCCTGCAAACTTGGGTCTAGAGCATGGCACCAATATTTTATTGATTTTAAGTATGCTTTTCAAAGTTTGGCAGGTTTAAAAAACCTCTCTGTGGATTACTAGTGTTAATGGTTTTACTTAACATGTCTGAAGACTGAGTTATTTTAGGCCAGAGTAGGAGTAAGTTCTGGTGTAGCTGAAGCGTGTGAGACTACAGAGGGATGTTGATCCTGAAGTCTCTTCCCGGAGCCAGCTCTCTACAGCCTTTTCTGGCTTGCTGCATTCTGAGTGCACAAAGCACAACACGGGGCAGAGGAAACGCTCCTGCTTCCTGGTTGCTGGTGGAGCGGGAAGCGTGCGTGTCTCTGTCCTTCATTAGATGGACTGGCTGTAGTGGGAGGTTTTATGTAGCCAGGTGGATCCCTGCTAGTGAGAAGCTTTCACCCAGCTTGCTTGTTTCGGGCACGTTAAAAATCAAAAAGAATTTGAAGTGAAGGGAAGGGGGGTGGGTGTGAGAATGGATCAGCTAGAAACCACTCTGGATCAACTGCTTCTCTCTATTGAGAGAAGCTATGTTTGTCAAAGGCAAGCACCAAAAATCGGATTTTTATGCTGGGAAAGCATATCTATTAGCAGTGGTACACTGAATGCAGAGCCTTGTCAACTAAAGAGCTGCCTCCATTCTCTTTGATGTCGGATGCAGTCAATGAATTGTATTAAGCTGACCTGGCTCTCTTCTTCCACTTCAACAAGCGGTTCTCCACAGGTGAGCTAGCTCTCTTTGTGTACAGCCAGCTGCCCCTTGGCACGCTGGGGCAGTGCCTGGGGGACCTGGGTGCTGGATCTTCCCAGCGCTTCTCAGAGCCCACCCTGAGAGGGGGCAGAGGTGAGTCTTACTGGTAGCGCTATGCTGTCTGTCTGAGCAGCCAGGGAAGTACGTCTTGTGTGCCTGGCTGTTTAGTGGGCTGGCTGCCATGCATCTACGGCTAAACTTCTTTGGGGTAAGGGACTACAGTCTGATTTTTCACAGTTAGATGCAGAGTCCTTCTCCGGAGGTGTCATCTCTGCTGAAAGTTAGCGTGCGCTGAGAAAAAATGTGCTTTGGCTTTGTACAAATGCTGTTTTGAAAGGGAGATTGTGCTTTGGATTTTTGTTGTTTCTACATAACAAAAAAAAAAAAAAAAATCAGCTTATTTTCTGTTTTCCCACTTGAACAAGCATACGTTGATCTCAAACTGACTTCAGTATATTTAGAAAATATTTGACTGAGAGAAAAAAAGAGATTTAAAAAAACCCTCATTTGCTGTGGAGTCTACTGTAGCATTTTCGAAATAGTTTGTACACAAAAATTCAGAATTTCTGTTACTGTATAGGAGCCCTACCTGATGTGATCTGTCACCTGCATGCAAGAGTTGGGTAATGTCAGGCTCTTTCTTCATGCACATCGGAGCAGTTGCCAAGGCAAGCCATCCGCTGTTACTGAATCTTGTGAAGGAAGAACCTACTTAAGATAAGCTGGTTTCATGACAAAAGTATTTGGATGAATGTACCAGATCCTACCTCTGTGTGGGGAAAAAAAAGACAAGGTGACTTCTTCCATTGCGTGACTACAGACCAAGTTTTGTGAATGGCCTCAAATGCAAATGTTCTGATGCTTCCTCTGAAGCGAAGACAACCCCAGGTGTACATAGTTCCCTTTTTGGGTGAAACTGTGAAAACTTTCTTCTTGGTTGGTAATAAAAAAATAGCGTCTGCCTTATACTTTGGTTGCAGCCAACCCCAGCATGAGTGACTTAAAGTAACAGTGTTTGTGACAGCAGACCTCTCCCATGGAGAAACACAGCCTGTGCTCTGCTGCCAGGGCTTCATTCCTGGGATTTTAGATGAAGACTTTGAAGTCAGGAGCTTTTAGGTGGTCTCACTTCAGTTTGTTCTCTACAGCAGACTGTGAACTCTTCCTGAGTAAGACAGCCCTCAATTCCTACACCACTTAGCAGAGAAAGTTTATGACCATATTTGAAGTGATTTTTCTGGGTGTCTTCCTCTGGGAAGTACTTCTGTCCACATGTGTTCACCAGTACTTCTAACTGTCAGCACTAAGCCTGATGCAAAAATGACCACACTTCAGCTTCCTAATAGCTGGATCCTGAGCTAGTGGAGCATGTGACGCAGGACACGTTGAGGGCAAATACCTCTCCAGAGCTTGCATACTGGCCCTGTTCAGGCTATGCTGTTGCTTCTAGTGCAGCTGTTAGGCTGTGGTTTGTTTAGTGCATCATGAGAATATGACACCCCCAGACATCACACGCTGAAAGTTATTTTAATTTTTGTTAGTTCAGTATGAATTCAGAAATGAGGAACCACTCATCTAGCCTTGTTGAGAACTAGCTATGTGCTGACACTGACTCTTGCTCTCTTGTAGATAGGACATTTTTACTTCTACAGTTTCTCAATCCTGTGAAAATACAAAGGGCACTCTATTTGCAGATTTCTGTTTGCACGTACTCCTGCTTCTGTGGGGAAGTTTTTCAGGCTCTGCAATAACTGTGCTAAGGATGTGGAAGTGCTCAGGATGGCACTGTACAAGCCAGCTCAGGTCCGGCAAGGTATAGTCACTGGCCAGGGTGCAGTGAACAGCCTGTTGCTGAAGCCCTCTTGTTTGGCTTTGTGCTGTGGGCATTGGGCAGCTGGGAGCCTGTGCTGCACAGTTGGAGTCAGTGACCTTTTTCTTCCTCCTGGGTTCTCAAAGCTCAGTTGACGTCTGTTTTGTATTACACATAGTTCAACTTCCCGAGTTTATTTCAGCTCCTACCTATGTTGTCTTGAAAATTTTTAAATTTCCTGCTTTAAAAGTTGATTTTTCAAAGCATTTACTAATTAATCAGTGGCTTTGAACTTTCTTTACCCAAGCAAACTCTTGCAGGGAAAAAAACAGGGAAGTCAACATCTGCCTGAGATAGCTAAGGTGATAACTGAGTGTAAGAGCAGCAATGAACCCTGCTGTTGAAGGACGAGTGCAGCCTTGGCTGAGCAGAGCTCTCATGCAATGAAATGGACAAGAACAAGAGATCAGTACCAGCAAACTTCTGGGTTTGCTGGTCAGAAGTGGGTGTAAGGGAGCATGTGGTGAATGTGGAGGACAGTGGGCAGTTAGAAGGAAGATGAAAATTTTGCTGGAGCCCTGCAGATGACGAAGAGCTGGAATGTTACTCCACCTAGTGAGGGGCTCATTGAGGGATGCCAGAGACCAAGGCAGTGAGCTTTTGTTGAGAGGGAAATAGCGTAACAGAAACAGCATAAGCTGTTATCATTCTCCCTCCTGTACATGTCAAGGAATTGAATTAAGTTCCTGACTTTCTTCTGATGCACTGATGAAACCATGAATGAAACTTGAGAGCATATCACAGAATCATTCAGGTTGGAAGGGACCTCTTGAGATCATCTAGTCCAACCTCGCTGCTCAAGCATGGTTGGATAAAGCAGGTTGCCCAAGACCGTGTCCAGTCAGGTTTCGAATGTCCCTGCAGGTGGAGACTTCACAACCTTTCTGAGCAACCCGTTCCAGTCTTTGACCACCCTCGGAGTAACAAAGTGTTCGGATGGAAGTTTCTGTGTTGCAGTTTGTGCCCATTGCCTCTTGTCCTGTCAGTAGGCACTATGGAGAAGAGTCTGGCTCCCTCTTTTTCATTCCTTCCCATCAGGTAAATGTTGATAAGATTTCCCCGAGTTGTCTTTTCTCCAGGCTGAAGAGTTCCAGTTCTTGCAGCCTCTACTCGTATGAAAGACGCTGTGTTCCCTTAATCATCATTGTGGTCCTGTGCAGGGCTCAAGCTGTAAAGGTAAAGTAACCTTGTCATAGGCTACCAGGAGTTTGAGGTCAGGTCGGACAGATGCATAAGATGTTCTCAAGTGTGTCTCAACCCAGGGGGATGATGTGGTAGTACTTGGGAGATTCCCTTCAGCCTGACACTTCTGTAACTATTTGATTGCTAACTTTTGCTTATTGTTGCCATTTAGGGTTAGAGCCCTAAATTCACAATGGATTTTTTGGCAGGAGCATCTCTCCTGTTACTTTGGGGGTTAATGATAAATGATCTGTTCAGTGATGGTACATAACTTCCTATTTGTTATGTATCTCGAGATTTCTGCCAAATGGCAGGATTTTCCTGGAGTAGCTCGTTGGCCAATAGTTTTTCTGTGGGAGGGTATCAGAGTTTGTTCATTTGATTGCTCAGACAAGCTCCATGTCAGGCTTTGATGCACTTATGACCTGCTTTACCGTGTAACTATTTCAGGACAGAGGCACAGTGAAATCCAGTGTTATTTGGTATGTTGCCCTTATACTTGAGATATCCTGAGGAATGACAAAGCAAATACCATAACCTAGAAGGGCAGTCTGTGGCTTTTGTGGATAAATTTGAACACTCTTATGTTAACTCACATTGAATACTTTTAAGGGCAACTTTTCACTAGAAACCACAAAAGCCACCAGATAGTAACAGAGGTGCACACTTTAGCATAGGACAGTAGTGATCTTATCTCAGGTGCCTACTACAACAATTCATTGAGGTGTGGGTGCTTTTTACTGTACAGTGGCTTTGGTAACTATTCCTCTGACACTAGCAGGTACTGTATCTGTGGTGCTGTGTCTGTTTCTGGCAGGTAGCACTTTAGTCAGGATTAATCTGTCAGACTAACACTGAGACGTGCAGGTGTGGCAGTAGTGAAGGGGATGCTACACACTGGGAACTGCAACCTCCCTCCCCATGGGTCCATTCTGTCCTGCATGGGAACATGTTCCTATAGAAGGGAGTGCTGTAGCATAATTTCCAGTGCCTGTGGAGTTTGCTGTTGCATGTGGAGGCAGAACAAGACCTGAATGCTGTAGCAGCTCTTCCCTGTGCTGCTTGTTAGATTTCATAAAGCACAGCCACCGAGAAACTTTGGATGCAGATAGTAATTCTGCTAGGAAGAGGCATGACATGGCCAAGTACTTCATAGGAAAGTTGTGCCACCTCCTTGAAGGATAAATCCTGGAAATAAAGCAGCCAAAAAGAGTTTTGTGAGTTAATTTGACGTCCCTGCTCATCTTAGAGAAGGATCATGAAGCTATGTCAGGTAAATGCCTCTGTGAAACTACCTGCTTAATCTTTGGCCTTACAGAAAATGGTGCTTTGGGACCTGTTATATTGCTAGAGAGCTAATACTGTATCTCTGAATCTCCAGCTTGTGAGCAGGCCCCAGTTCATGCAGCTCTGACTTACTGTGGTGTTCCTCTAGCCCTGCTGGAGTCTCTTTATTTGTCTGTATGAGATACTGGCATTGTATTTTCCTCACCAGCTGATCTCTTCAAGCCCTCATACTGTGGTCCCATGTCCTCACAACATTCCTGAAAAGTTCCCATGTGTGCAATTGCCATTCTCTGCAAGATCCATTTTGGCCCTTAGGAGGTTCTAGAGACTGCAGATTGGATGTGGATGCCTGTGCTAAGTCTGTGATCTCTGCTTGCATCTTTAGTCTGTTTGGATATCAGAAGTACGGTAAAGGAAGCAAGCTGGAGGTAGGGAGGGACAGGAATCGATGTACAGACCTAAAGGGACAGAGAAACGTGAAGCTGGGGACCGTTTGGTGTTTACTTCTGGCTCTTGGTGCTCTGTGGAGGAATATGTTCTGAGTAGTCTATCTCAGAGAATTACATCCTGCTTTTATTTTTGCCAGCTTATTGGAGTCGTCTTGAAGACATGAGGTAGCATGATTATCTGCTGTACTGCAGTCCTCCCTCCCTTGCCCCCCCGTCCCCCCCCTTGAAGGGGCAAAATTAAGTGAATTCTTAAAACTGTCTTTTTCTCTGTTATATTGTGTTGAAATAGCAGATACGCTTCTTTGACCCTGCTCTTTGAAGAGGAACGGGTGAGGTATTAGTCAGCCCTCTGGCTGCAATGAGTCTGCTTCATTATATGGGAGCTCTGCAGCCTGGCTGGTTCTCACTGCCTGTCAAGGAGAGGAAACTGTGACGCTCTTGCACAGGAGTTAAGGTTGAGAGAACATACTGGTAGCATGCCCTCCCTTGCAGATGCTAGTATGGTTATAAATGACTGATGCTGGAAATGCAGAGACTTCAGAGAGCTGGTTAAAGCCATCAGAGAAACCTTAACTAAGCCCCCAAGTGATATTGAGAGAAATGCACGAATGTCCTTATCCATCTGTAGCAAATGGGATTGAGCAGTTGAAATAGTCTTCCCAGCTGCAGGATGAATGCATTGTTTGTCATCAAGGTGCTTCATAAAGTCCCAGTTTATGGATATTAAAAGCAGTACTTCACAGCTTGTCATTCCTGACAGTATGAAATTCAAGCAGTGCTAGCATAGGTGCATACTAGCTTTCTAGACAGAGGCAATGAAATGACAGCCTGGAACTAGCAAAGTATAGAAACCGGTGTGGTTAGGAACCATCAGGCTATAATGGACTTCATGCACATTGCAAATACTAATCATATTTCTCTGTAGCTTGTAGTTCTGGTAATCTCCCCACAGGTTGCTTTAAGGTAGTGACTAAACCTAATTCTAAGTATCTGCCGATGTGAGCTGCAAGGCTTTAAAACACCTGCTTAAAATAAGAGCCCAGTGACCATCACTGGTGGCTTCTTCCAAGTTTGGAACAGCTGAAGTAACTTCTGTAAAATCTTTGCAGAAGTGTGTGTGGCCAAACCAAAGATGCTTTACAGAGCAGGGCTGAAGAGATGTGTGGGGCAGACTTCACATTGTTTCAAAGACCTTTGTTGTGCACTTGGACAGTTGTTTTGTTTCTAGGGTTGCATTTTGTATGATTTTCATGGCTGGCTGTTACTACCACAGAAAGCTTTCGACACGTTTTTCAAAAGTGACTTGAGATCTTGAGTTTCCCAAGGGGAAGTTTCGTCAGTGGCGTAGGCTGACCTTAGCATGGACTGCTGCAAAAGAGAGTGGTCTGCCTCATTCTCCACCTTTCATCTGTTTGGATGATCTGATGTGACATTAGACTGCAAGGGTGGTATTCCAAGAGACACTATTTGAAAGAGAGGGAGGGCAGGGCTGCCCTTTCAGTAGTAATGTAGTTTAGATCTACTGAAGCCACTTGTAGAATCACACCTTCAGTCAAACAGCGATCTCCTGGTGGGATGTTTCCAAAGCAGCTACTCAGCTCTCTTAGGTGGAATTCCAGTTTTGTGAGCTTTTATGTGGACAGTCTTTTCTGTCATGCGAGTGTTATGCATTGTGCTTAAATTGAGGCAAGGAGATACTGCAAGAGGTGACATAATCAGCAAGTTGGATGTTCATGTTTCTTGTATGTGGTTGCTCAGGAAGACTTGAATCCGTGACGGATGTAATGTGATTCTTGGCACCCTCAAAAATCATCAGCCATGCATACGCTTTTTCAGTATGTGTTGTCTCCTCCTGGCACAGGTGGTTGAAGTGAACTATTCCAGCCCCTGTTTTTTGAGATTTTGGTCATGTACACAGTGTCTGTTGTCTAGGTGGCCAGAAGCCTGCATCTTCCTCAGAAGGTCTTTTCTGTCTCTGTCCTGTTCCTGTGCACCCCAGCTAGTTCTTTAGGTTTATACACTTAATCCTGTCACAAATTGACCAGTAGGCCAGTGAGACCCTCAGGCTTAAATAATTATAGTGAGTTGGCTTGCAATTTCTGAACCATAATAGCCCGGCATGGTTTTAGCTTGAGGTCAGCATAGCGTGGTACATGTTTGCTTGAAGTGGAAGTGGAAGAACATGTTTGCTTAGTGGAAGAACTGCAAGCTAAATACACTTTGGATTTGTAGCACACTCTAGACATGGTCAGATAAACTATGTTATCTCTGTGTTATAAGGGGGGCTCTGCATTTCACCCGTGAGCTGGCAGCTACTGTCTTTGTCGTAGGTATCACTGAGATGTATAAATGTTCCTCATCCTGAAGTTCAGGGACTAGCAGCTTAGCTTACACCCCCATTGTCAGCTGCTGAAGCAGAGATCCTGGTCCTGCGTCTTGCTGACGCAGCCAAACACGTGCTCTTTTCCACTGGTTCTGCTGTGTGGGCCGCAGCCTCTGGTGTAAATAAAGACAAGAAGGGGAAACAGGAAGGGGAAAGAGGGCTGTGATGGGTGCACTTGTATTTTAAACTGGTATAGCTCTTTCTGTTGTCAACATCTGGCCCCTGATGAATTCACAGATTTATTTATTTATTTTCAGCTCAGCAGACTCAGTAAGCCAGGATAACTCTCTGGAGTGAGGTGTGCGTTTGAGCTGAAACAAAGTCTTTTCTGGATGAGTGACAGCACTGTAGGGGCAGTGTTGGTACTCATGTGCTTTATTAGGTAATGGAAGAAGACATTTCTTCTCCAGGACTGTGCAAGGTCATCTGATGAAGTCGCTAAGAGCAGAATTTGGCTCAATCTCAGAACAGTATTTTGAGGGGTCTGTATTTGGGCAACACCTGTCTGTTACTGGGTTTGGAAGAAAACCCATGCTGGATTCAGACTGCGTGCTTTCACTGAGGCCTTGCATGTCGCAGCTGTAAAGTCACATTTACCTCAGTGCATCAAGTTCTTTACATTAAAGGTCCTCCTCTCAGCTCAGGGCTGTGAGTGAATGAACAAGAGCTGTAAGTCTGAAAGAGTTTTGCAGGCGGTCACAAATTGCAGTTTCCTCTTTAATCTGTGATAGGATTACTGAGTGTTGCCTTGTCATCCTGGGGGAATTGCTGAGCTTCTGTGAAACTTCCCTGTGCTTAGATCTTTGTGAATGGTGCCTTCATGCAACCTGCAGCATTACAGACCAAGAGCGTACCTTCCTGAGCTACTGAGGAAGAGGGGGCTGCAGACCACTGATCCCAAACTGAACTATAAGAGCCCATCCAGTAGTCATCTGCAGTGAAGGCAAAGGGTGCTGAGGAGCATTGCTAGTACAGATGATGTGTGGTAGGTAGTTTCCCAGCTGTTACCTGTGTGGCACTGTATCCATGAAAAGAATTCCATTGGCATGTTAGTCCGGTTCCCATTTCCATCTGTTGCTAGTGCAGGAAGGACTTCCCATCTGGGATTCCTACCCGTGCTTCTGCACATCAGGAAATGTCATGTGAGGTGCGATGGTTATATGCATCAGTTTGATCACAGTTGCTTCACAGCTGACTTTTTCTCCTCAGTCCCATTTTTCATCTGACATAAATAATGAGTGCCAGGAATAATTAAAAACTGAGCCAAGCTCAAGCAGCCAATTGGAAGTTGCTGGTGACATTTGTCCCTAAACTGGAATATTCCCACAGAATGTACCTTTGATCCTGTGCGTTACCTTCCTGTTCTCTGCCAATTTCCCATCTGCTTGAAGTTTTTATTTTACTGTCTTCTAGTTTCTAGAGTTTCTAGACACTCTTCTAGTGTCTGGTATTTATATGTATTTTTTTTCTTCTTGCTTTCTCTTCTGTGTCCTCTCCACTCTTGTGGCGTTTCAGACTTTCCTTGCTTAACGTCACTGTTCTCAGAACTATGTGCTGAGTTTTCTGTTCCTGCAACTGAAGTATGGTATTTATTGGCCACTTTCTTATCCCTACCTTCCAGTATTTACAAGAGTGACATGGAGTTGCCCTTGGCATTGTCAACAACTTTTGGTGACTCAGCTTTCTCCAAATCCTTTTTGTTTCAAAGGTGAAATTAAAAAATAACTTGGAAGCAGTATTTGGGAACACCAAACCAAGAAAAGTGAACAGATTCACTCATTTGGGCTAAATTTTCATGAAGATCATGAAAGCTTCTTGCACCCCGCTGCAAAGACATTTTTCTCCTTTCAGTGATATGTCTGTAGTTCTAAAATATAACAACAGAAACACATCCCTTGAAGTTTGGATGAGATGTGCTTTATAAAGAAAGTGAAGTAATGTATAGTTTTGAGTAGTAAGGATATATATTGTCTTAGTAAGTTACAAAGGTAAAAACTGTACCTTTTGGCTTCTCACAATTAGCTGAAACACTAGTCCTGTCAACAGGTCTCTTTATAACCCAGTCATGTTCTTCGTAAGGATCCGGTCTACCGAAGAAATTCCAAAGTGTGTGTGCACACACTGGCTCAAGCAGAACTTGGCATAGTAAAATACAGCTTGTTCCTTGATGGAGGATGAGAACTAGTTTATTGTAACTTCCAGCTTTAAAGTACAAATGAGATGTGACCACTTTCTTTGTAGAACTGAAAATGGACCTGTTGGAGTGAGCCCAGAGGAGGGCCGTGAAGATGATCAGAGGGCTGGAGCACCTCCCTATGAAGACAGGCTGAGGGAGTTGGGGTTGTTCAGCCTGGAGAAGAGAAGGTTCCAGGGGGACCTTATAGCGACCTTCCAGTACCTAAAGGGGATGTACAGGAAAGATGGGGAGGGACTCTTTATCAGGGAGCGTAGCTATAAGACGAGGGGTAACGGTTTTCAACTGAAAGAGGGTAGATTCAGGTTAGATGTTAGGAAGGAATTCTTTACTGTGAGAGTGGTGAGACACTGGTACAGGCTGCCCAGAGAAGCTGTGGCTGCCCCATCCCTGGAAGTGTTCAAGGCCAGGTTGGATGGGGCTTTGAGCAACCTGGTCTAGTGGAAGGTGTCCCTGCCCACGTCAGGGAGGTTGGAACTAGATGATCTTTAAGGTCCCTTCCAACCCAAACCATTCTATGATTCTATGATCTGGTTTTAGATGCTATGCTCGTAGATGAGCTGCTTGGGGTGAGGGGTTTGGAGAGAAGTGGGAGATGTCCCATACTTTATTTATTCTATATGGACAGTTTTACAAAGTCTTACATTTTCCTGTGTTTTCTCTTCTCACCTGCTGCTTTTTTGCATGCTTGTCTCCACTCTCTTGAAACGGGAAATGTTGCTATAGCACAACCCAGTTTTGAGGGGCTTATCACAAGATGTTTCACTGCTAAGCGTGTATCTCCTTAGTAAAGCAGGAGCTCTGAGATTAGGATGATGAAAGATAACCCCCTGACTTCTGTGTAAGTACTCTGCCTGCTTCTCACAAATGCAGCTGGAGTTGCTCTGGGAGACTTTATGTCCTTGTATACACTTGGAAAAGGAGGCCTGCCAGTTGCAAGCTCCAGGTGATAGCAGGAGCTCTCTGTGAGGGACTTCCCTCTTGCTCTGTGTGTGCTGAGGCGAAAGTCTGAGGCCTCGTGAAAGCTAGTTGTCTTGGCTGGTCGATGGACGGAGTGGGAAGTGTTCGCAGATGCCAGTGAAGGGGTAGTTTGCACATGCAGAACCTATAGGGACAAGCTGTTGCCCAGTCGTGCCATTTGCATTAATATCTGGATGACAGAGTGGTCTGGACAGGCTGCTGACTCCTTCCACGCGTTCGCATGTCCTGTGGTGTAAGGGGCTGACTTCTGAGAAACCGCAGCTGTCAGCTCCATGCCGATAGCCCGCCAGCTTAGCCAGGAGGAAATGGATGACGGAGCGAGCTGCCTGCGCGCTGCAGCAACCGGTCCAAACAACTGGCTGCTTCATATTAGCTTCTAAAGCTGCTAAATGGCTCGTGAAGCATGTGGCCAGGCCTACGTTTTCCCTGGGCTTTTCCCAGAGGTGGGTTTCTGCAGGGCAGCTGTGCGGGGAGCCTGGCAGGACAGGCGAGGAGGGGCTGGCATGGGGCTGCTCTCTATAGCTCAGCTACTGACGCTTCCTGGAGGGGGGCATGTTCTTCAAGGGGAAATGTGGTTGGGTTTCTTGGACCGCATCTCCTCCCCTTGCTGCTATTCTCACAAGTATTTCACAGACTGTCATGCGTGTTCTGAGGTAGCCTTCATTAAAAGGGGAACAGAAAAGCCTTCCAGTCAAGGGCAGAGTCGTTTATAACCACGAGCTGTTGACCTACGGCAGTTGCTCATGGAGAAGCTCAATTCAGGTATTCACTTAACTTTCTAATGAGTCTGTTGATCTCCTCAGTGATGGCCTCTCCAGCCTGGGTATCATTACAATGATATAATTGCCGAATCTGTATATGCAAATGTGTTGTCATTACTCAATTATCTTAGTGAGTGGGAAGCCTAATCTAACAACGTGTCCCTTTAGAGCATTGATATATATTATCAAATGTAGCGGGATGGGTTCCTCTTCCAATGCTTGCGTGTTCACAAGTCAGTAGTACGTGACTGGAACTTCCAAGGTGACCATAGCATCACTTCACTGCTTATGTGGGAAGTTGGTAATTTGCAATTTCAGAATTTTCTGAATGAAAAAACAGATGAATATTGCATACCCGAAACTCTGAGTGCCTGTTCCGTCAGCTGTTAATCTGGTTACTGATTAACATTGCTTGCTTCTTCCCGCATTACCTAACAGCTCTGTTCTTACATACGACCTCTGTTATAAGAATGCGGAAGTGCAAGGCAGGATCAGGCAATGCCAGAGTTTCTTAAAAACTCAAGTTATTCTTTATCTGCTGATTTGTTTCCAGTATCAAATAATATCAGTAAAGCAGAGAGACCAGGGTGCTTGTTCTCTCCTTGCTCCCCTCTTATCGATGCGTACTGTAGATGTTGTAGCTGAGATCCACAGCTTTAGGTTTCATTTTTCTCTGAAATGGACCATATGCTGGGTAAGTGAGGTACAAATTACCACACTTATGGTTCCATAGTGGGGTGGGGATGAGGCCCTTAATATCAGGATGCTGGCAAGTGTCAGCTTGTGCACATGTTGCAGGAACATTAATGCTTTGCTGTAATTTGGTCATCATTGACTCTCTCTTATCTGCGGTGAGCTTAGTCTTTCTGGTTTAGTCATATTGGAAATAACCAGTGGGGATTACAGAGACACTATTCTAGTAACAGTTGCCTCCTCTTCTCCTCCCCAAAAGACATGGTGTCTTGCTCTGCATATGCCAAGCCCCTGATGTGACAGCTGTCATGTAAGGGAAGGGTGCGGGACCGGTGCTTTATTTTCTCCTGTGCAGCTGGGCAGCCTGGCATTCCCAGGTGGGAGCAGTCCACCTTTCCCTAAGAGAAGGGTTCCCAAAACTGGGGTCTGGCTCTTGCAGCTGATGACAGGGACAGTATCAATTAAAATATCGAGTTAAAGAATTTAGAACCTCAGTCCATTCTCTGTAATACTTAGTACCACTGTCTGAAAATCCAGACGACCACCTTCAGTACATAGCCTTGTGTCAAAGTAGTTTTTTAGTCAAAGCTGCAGATTTGTGTTGGTGCAGTATTAAAATCTATTTGCTAAATTACATGTACTGTTCTAGGTTTGTTTAAGAAATGTCGATGTTGGTGGTGATGCCTTACTTAAACTTTACAGAGCTGCAGATTTTTTGCTCTACTCTTTCTAGAGCAAACATTAAAGCAGCAATCTACTTGTACTCATGTGAGTAGGCTCACTTGCCATGTGGAGTGATTCACGTACTTCAAGTTAAGTGTACGTACACCACTATTTGTGACAAAAATTTCAGCTGATTGACTTGCTAAAATTTTGTGGCTTAAAATCTGTCTTCTGAAAGCAAAGTTGCATTCCTATAATTAATAAAATCTCATTGAATGTATAGAAAATATATAAAAAAATAAAATGTGCGTGACAAAGAATTTCAAATATCTTAAGTTTAAGCCTTTGGTAATAATAACGAAGAAGTCTAGATTCAAATTCCTGACTGACTTCTAGCTTCACTGTTTGAAACTAGCAGGACATGAACTCCTAATAGAAGTTTGCTTTAATAATTTTGGCTCTCTTGAGTTGTGGAAACTTGATATACCCAGAGACTGGGGGATTCTGATAGTAAAACCGGGACTGTTGGCAGCTTCACTGTATGGATGCCACAGCTTAGTGCGGTTGGTCACTTAGGTCCTTATCATCAGGACTAAGCATTTTAAATAGAACTTTTCTTATTAATATAAAAACTCTGCCCATCCAAATCTGAGATTTTATCTAGTAAATATTTTATACTGCTCTTTGCAGATGGGTTTTACAGCAGTAAGTAACAAATAGCCTCCAAAATGTTGTCTTAAATCATTGACCGCTCCAAAGTTTTCCAAGGTTTGGAAAATTTTGGCCATGGCGGGTAGAGTTTTAAGAATTCATGCTAGTCTCCTGACAAGGGAAACTCCGTGACTTTGACTGCATGTTTTGGGAGACGGGGAAAAAAGGTGTGAGTCATGTAAATAAAGATGTAGAAACTAGATAAGTGCTTTCTACTGAGTAGATACAAAATTGTCTGTTGTTTCCTTTCTCTAGTTGGGAAAAGTATTTCCTGGCAGGGGTAGGAGAACTGTAATCTGTTTTAATTCTTGCAAGGTTTTTTTGCAGCCAGTGATACCAATTCAGTTTGTTTGCTCTTCTATCAATATCCATGCTGTTACTGGGAAACAGGAATGAGAATGTTGTTTTGCACACAGATTGTAGGGTTACATGTGTTTGCTTCTACTCTTGTGTCTGTTTGGGTAGAGTACTGTTATTTTTCCATGCAAAGGCTCTGGTATGTTTCAGTTTTACTCTTGTATAGATACAGAAGCTTATAGTTCTTGCTCCAGGAACAGGATCCCTTCAGACTACTGCATTATGTTGTATTTTGTCAACATGATAATGAACTTGGGAGTTGGGGTGAGCAACATAAGCAGGATCCAGAAAACTAAAGATACTGCTGAAATGAAAGAAAAGTTGGTTTTCTTCATTTACTTTAGGAGAGGAAGACTAAAGGCTGCTGCCCATCCTATAATCTACTCAGAGTGCAGCTGAAGACAGATGAGTCCAGTTGCCAATCATTCTTATATTAGACATTGGTGTACTGGTTTTCCCATCTAATATGAGAAGGGACTATCCATCTCAGCAAAGAGTGGCATTGTTGTTTGTTTTGTAAGCACGTTCAGTGCTACCCCAGCACTTCTGTGGCTTTGTGAATTTTCCCCAGCAATGCCCTTAAGGGAAATAAAGAGGAAGCTCAGTAGTTTCCCTTTCTTCAACTAGATCCTCTTTTCTGAGCTCTTCTAGAAGAATGGTCTTCTAAAACGCTATTCTTCTAGAAGAGTTCAGAAAAGACTGTTAAGTTCCACCCCACCACCTCCCTGGCTGTTTCTCAGGATGGGTGTGTACGATAGCATTTTCACCAAAGGGGAGTGATGTAGCAGGACTCTGTATGCTTTATTTTAGATTCAGGCTGCGACTCTGTGACTGATACAGAAACAGAAGACGAGAAGAACCCAGTTTACTGCGACAGACTTGCCATGAGTGAAGAACATGGATCGTTCAAGAGCACTGGGGACCATCCGGTGGTGCAGCCTGACCGCATACGGTGTGGGGTACTGTATGTCCACTCCGTGGGCTACTTTCTTACTGTGAGCTGGTGCAACCTGTTATGCTGCTCTGTAAAGGAGAGCTTTACAGATCTGGGAATTAGTCCCTGATTCCTTTCTGTCACCTTCCCTCTCAGCTCACTGTCCTCCGTGTCTCTGTTTCATAAACTCGGTTCCCTAGGCCCAGAAACAGCTTGGTAACATGCAGTGCCCAGTGTTGTCTAGGCTGCAGTGTCACTTACTGACAGATAGTCTCATTAACATAGCTGCTTGTCTTGTGTGCTGTGGGGCAGGTTCACACTCTTGACTTCCCATCTTCCATTCTGGTGAGATTTAGGGGTAGCAAGTGGCTGTAATTACATGACTGTAATGAACCAGTTAACTCCACAGCCTGGATGCAGTCTAATATGACAATTCTGGTGCATGTCCTGCTAGTGACTCTGAAGAGCTTGGGCCATGGCTTCCTGTCTGAAACCCAGCATTTCTTAGTATAGCATCCCCTCAGATAGGAAGACTCTAAGTTTCTTCCTTTGTTTCTGTTTAGAATGGGGCTGTGCTGCTTGAGGGAAAAGACTGATAGAATTAAAACTAAAAGAGTTTTATAAATCTAGCTTTTACCAGTTTATAAATCCAGCTGGTAAATCCAGTTTTATCATCTTACATGCCTCTATGTATGTTGGTGCAAGCTGTAACAGAAGCCACCTGCCCAGTTACACCATGACTGGAAGATGCTCCTGAAAACCATTCAGGACTGTGAAAATGACAGATGATAATTTATGTGTTAGTTGCAATGACAAGAAAATCCCTCAAAGGGGGACTTAACAAAGTAAGTGTTCTTATCTTGTGAACTTGCATGTTGTAATGCCTTTTCTCCTAGGTGCAGACAACAGTTTATATTATCATGAAATGTAAACTAGATGGCGAAGTGAAAACTGAAGTTGAATTCTCTCCAGAGAATGCATCATCTGTGCGTGTGCTGGCTGAGATGGAGAATGAGTACACAATCTCTGTGGAGGCTCCAAGTAAGTTGGGCTGAGATTGCCCCCCTGTTCCTCCCCCCATTGCTTCCTCTCCATCTCAACCTGCCTGTCCTGAAAAGTGCCAGAGGGATAAGGATAACAGTTGATACGCAGGAAAAATTGAGGCCAGGAAATCTTGAACTTGCATTCTCATCTGTAATACTTTTGTGATGAGGAACTGAGATAGACTGCTGCTTGGGAGCTCTGTTTTCCCCTCATCAGTGGCAGGGTTGCAGTGTGGAAACACCTTACTAGGAGTTTCTGAGAGCATATTGCAGCTTGTAAAGCACTTTGGACTTGAACTTAACTGTGTGTTATAACCACCACCACATTAGCATCGGCAGGGCACCAAGAGAAGGTAAGTGCCAGTAAATAATTGCATGACTATAACAGCGTATGCTTAATGTGTGATGGTCTCTCTGCAATTAGAGCTGAAACTATTTATCCTGCTTGCCTTGTAATTTAGATATGTTCTATTACTCTAGATACTTACATTTACAAAACTTGAGATTGTCTAAAATTTAGGTTCACTAAACTTTAGGGGCAAGATTTCGGAGCCTTACAGATTGATAGTAGTTTTCCAGCATGATTTTATTTCATCTACTTTGGTCTGTCCTCTTGAAGAGTCATTGTACAAGCTCTGAGAATAGAGACTAATAGTCATTTATAGCAACTCCCTTAAAGTCAGTGAGGTGGATTGATTTAAAGAAAGTGGCCTCACCCACATAAAAATGTTCAACTTTGTCTTAAATCAAGACTTGTAATTTAAACATGGACCTGGAAACTAACTTGCACTTTGAATTATAAACATGACCTTCACATTGATGGAGTGTACAACTATCTAAGCTCTGCAGTTCCAGTTTCTAATAATAAGAGAAATACATTTTTAATTCCTTTGGCGTGTGACTATTTCATTGTTTCCTGAGTTGTTAACAGCCAAGCATATATACAGAGAAAGATTAATTTCAGTGGGATTCAAAATATTTGTGTTTCAAAGAGAAAGTACAGACCTATGAATGCACACTGGACAACACATCAAGAAGTTCCCAAGTTGTGCGTTGGAGACAAACCCTGTCGATGGGTAAAGTTGCAAAGCTAGAATTCTTTTAAGTTGATTTCATTTAGAGATTAGTGAGGCTGACAGGGGTTGCAGAATCCCTAGTGACATCTCTGGTTTCTCTCCCCTTATTCCCCAGCTCTTATATTTTATGGCACGGTTTAGAGTCTGCTCCAGAGAAAGCCAGGGGCGGAGAGATATGAGGTTTTCTAGTTCGAGGTGGTGTATTGTTAACATCAGTGGTACTGGCTAGTGTTAGCAGAGGACCTAGCAAGTCACAGGTGAAGTGCATTGACATGGCTATGAAGAAAGGAGTTCCAAAGTCCTTTCTTATCTAGTGTTCAGACCAACACCGTCTCCTTTTTTTCATGACTCTTCATGAATTCAATACCAGAGAAACTGTTTTGGTATCCAGCTGGCAGTATCTCCATACTCCTCCTGTCCTCAGGGTATTTGGTGCAGACTCATACCCATTGTTCACTCCTAATGGTGATTTCTTCTCTTTCTTTTCAAAGATTTAACCTCTGGGACAGTGCCTCTGCAGATATATTCAGGGGACTTGATGGTGGGAGCAACAAGCGTCACCTATCATACCGACATGGAAGAAATCAGCAGTCTGTTGGCTAATGCAGCCAACCCAGTACAGTTCATGTGCCAGGTAATAACACTAGCAAACAGCTACTTTGGAAACCAGCTCTATCAGAGGCTAGACAAGTGGACATAAGCAAAAGCACTTCCGATGAAGTAGCTCTTCTGCAAGGAAGAAATGCAAGTTTTTTGTTTAGGGATTTTAACGTAACTTTAACATCACCTTTCAGCAAAAGCATGGGTGCTTTTTCTGTCTGTGGAGCAAATAGCTGGCTAAGGTACCTCAGGCTATCCAACTAACAAAAAAAAGCAGTCAATAAACACATTTAGACCTTGATAACTTGAAAAGATTAGAATGACAGAACTTGATATAACAGAAAGTACCATAAAGAAATAAATTTTTTGGAAATTTGTACCTAAGGGTTCGTGGAAAAGATGTGAGAAGGTAGCAAAGATTCATACTAGCTGAATGAAGTAGAGTGACATAAAAAGATTTATTCATTCATAGAATCATAGAATGATTTGGGTTGGAAGGGACCTTAAAGATCATCTAGTTCCAACCTCCCTGCAGGGACACCTTCCACTAGACCAGGTTACTCAAAGCCCCATCCAACCTGGCCTTGAGAACACTTCCAGGGATGGGGCAGCCACAGCTTCTCTGGGCAGCCTGTACTAGTGTCTCACCACTCTCACAGTAAAGAATTCCTTCCTAATATCTAACCTGAATCTACCCTCTTTCAGTTGAAAACCGTTACCCCTCGTCTTATAGCTACGCTCCCTGATAAAGAGTCCCTCCTCATCTGTCTTGTAGGCCCCCTTTAGATACTGGAAGGCCGCTCTAAGGTCTTCCCAGAGCCTTGTCTTCTCCAGGCTGAACAACCCCTTCATAGGGGTTGTGCTTCAGCCCTCTGATCATCTTCGTGGCCCTCCTCTGGACCCACTCCAACAGGTCCATGTCCTCCTTCTGTTGGGGTCCCCAGAGCTGGATGCAGTACTCCAGGTGGGTTCTCACCAGAGCTGAGCAGAGGGGCAGAATCGCCTCCTTCAACCTGCTGGCTACACTTCTTTTGATGCAGCCCCAGGATACAGTTGGCTTTCTGGGCTGCGAGTGCACATTGCCCGGTCATGTTGAGCTTCTCATTCACCAACACCCCCAAGTCCTTCTCCTCAAGGCTGCTCCTGATCCATTCTCCTCCCAGCCTGTATTTGTGCTTGGGGTTGCTCCGACCCACATGCAGGACCTTGCACTCGTCCTGGTTAAACTTCATGAAGTTCGCACAGGCCCATCCCTCTGGATGGAATCCCTTCCCTCCAGCGTGTTGAGTGCTCCACACAGCTTGGTGTCATTGGCAAAATTGCTGAGGGTGCACTCAATCCCACTGTCCATGTCACCAACAAAGATGTTAGGGCATCGGTCCCAATACTGACTCCTCAGGAACGCTGCTGATCTCCTCCACTTGGACATTGAGCCGTTGACTGCAAGTCTTTGAGTGTGACCATTCAGCCAATTCCTTATCCACTGAGTGGTCCATCTGTCAAATCCATGTCTCTTCAATTTAGGGAGAAGGATGTCATGCATGACAGTGTCAAATGCTTTGCACAAGTCCAGGTAGATGATGTCAGTTGCTCTTCCCTTATCCACCAATGCTGTAACCCTGTTGTAGGTGGCCACGGCATTTGTCAGGCATGATTTGCCCTTAATGAAGTCATGTTGACTGTCAGTGATCACCTCCTTATTTTCCATGTGCCTTAGCAGAGTTTTCAGGAGGATCTGCTCCATGATCTTGCCGGGCTTAGAAGTGATTCTTAGTATGTATTTCTTTAAAGCTACTGCTCGGTTTTCCATATTTTGCACAGTTGGGGTACCTGAACCCTTATTAGAGGGGTAAAGCTTGCACAAACAAGTTCTCCAGATATCTTTCCTGCCTGCATGCATGTCCCTGATCAGCCATGTAGCAGAAGCCTACAGAGAAGTGTTAGTCATCAGCATACGTGGGGCAGGGGATGGGCTGTCTTTCCCTTTCTTTTTATTTCAAGGTGTGGAGCAGTTGGTACTGGGCTGTGCCTCTGCTTGGGGAATAGGCATACTTTACAGTCTTTGGCTGAGAACCAGTCCAAAAGCCAATCCCGGAGTGTACAGCAGAGCAGTTGAAAATAGAGTAGTTCATACCTAGAGTAGGAGTGACACTTCATTGGAATGGTTTCAGAAGTAAGATTATACCTGTCAAGGAAGTAGGAAGTAACAGTTTTCTGTGCTTACAGTTGTATGGGTGACTCTCTCATTGTACTCTGTCCTGTTGTGGAGTGTATGGTTCTCATCTGCTTAGATTAATGATACTCTGTTTCTGGCCTCGAAAGGTATTCGTGTTCTTTGCTTGACCAGAGCATTGCTACCTTCAGTGTTTATGCTTACTGTTTTCTGATACATGCAAAATAAAGAACCACCTTATAAATCTCACCTTAACTGAATCTTCGGACTCTCCCAAACAAAATCACTTTCCATTTGTATCTAGGCCTTTAAAATCGTGCCATACAGCATAGAAGCACTGGACAAACTGTTGACTGAGTCACTGAAGAAGAACATTCCTGCCAGTGGCTTGCACCTGTTTGGTATCAACCAGCTAGAAGAAGAAGATATAACAACAAGTAAGTGAAAAGATTTTTGTTTTCGTTTTAAACTTCATCTGTGTTGGCTGTTTTACCTTGGAGCCCCTTAACACTGCGGTGCGTGGTACCTGCACAGGCTGTCTCAAAAATCTTGGATATCAGCCAGGAAGTGAAATTTCTGAGGAAGCCTATAGAAGGGGGATTGCCGTCTGGGTTGGGTGATCCATTTTTTATTACATGCATCAGTCTTGCGTCCTTGCACTGACAGATGCAGCTACACAGACAGTGTCAAACACAACCAAGGTGAAAAGATGATGCTCCCCAAAACGTCTCCCGTATTTTCTCCCTTGTTCTTCTCCCAGTTCCATGTGGTATTTGTCCCCAGCCCAGTCCTTTTCCCCCACCCACATGACTCTGCTCTAAGGTGCACAGTGGGCATGCAGCAGTTGGATTGGTGTGGCAGCATGACATGATTGCCTTACAGCAGCTGGATCCTACTGGAATGTTGATCTAAGAGGTCCTTGCAAACCTGTGATCCTATATACATTAAGGTATTACACTGCCAGATTCCCCACTAAAGGTCATACGACTCAAGCCTGGAGATGCACTAGATACCTCAGTTCATTTGTCCAGTTAGCTCCATTTTGAAACAGTATGTATACTTTTCAGGACCTTCACACCTGCTTTGGTTTGTGTATTTGCTGGGAATTTTTTTTTTCACCTACTGGCTCTGTTGCTGCTAGAGAGCAACTTATATTCTAATAGGCTCCTGTTCTCACAGATCAGAGGGATGAGGAGCTGCCAACACTGCTTCACTTTTCTGCAAGATATGGGCTGAAGAACCTCACCGCCTTGCTGCTTACATGCCCTGGAGCGCTGCAGGCCTACAGTGTAGCCAACAAATATGGTCACTATCCAAACACCATAGCAGAAAAGCATGGCTTTAAGGACCTCCGCCAATTCATTGATGAATATGTGGTAAGAGGGAGCAGCAGTCCTTCTACATTGTCCCACAGCAGGCCTGGGCAGTGGCACCAAGCTTGGCACTTACTGTTGTGGGAGCAGGAGTGATGGGGTAATAAAGGGTGCAACGTGGAGTGGTAAGGTGTAGAAGACAGGCATCTAGCCACACTGAAAGCTTCCAGGCTGGAGGGTTGGGTGCATCTCTGGAGCTGGGGAAGTTCTTGGGGCTTTTACACTGAGCAAGTAAGATGGAAGCAGAGACTGCCATGCTGGGTTTCCTTATCATCCATCCAGCTAATGAGGTTTCTGCAGGAATGTGATTGATGCTGGGTGTACTGTTCTAACCTCTGATCTTGGCAAAACTACAGTCTCTTCATCTCACTTCAGGGAGTTATATGGGAACAGAATATATTTGGGAAGGTGCAGTCTGAGCTGCTCTCTGACTGGATTGCTTATTAGCGTGTTCACAGCTCATCTGTGTAGTCTGCCTGCTCCACTTGAAATCCAATTCGTCCTGCATTAGGATAACTGTCCATTCCCTACTTGTTCTCTCTGGGACCTCAATTCACAATTCAGTTCTCTTTGAGCTAACCCCATCCCCAGAAAACAGCACTATGACTTTTCCAGGTTATGACATGGACCTGACTCCAGCTGTACCAGGCAGTTGTTTCTGGGAGTCCTTGGGTGTAAATGGGGTTTATCCTTTCTTTTCCATTTGAGTAGTTTCCAGCCTGTATGCTTTCAGATAACAAGCAACTCCTCGGCTCAGATCACATGAAGTCTTGAGCAGATTTTGCCTTTGCTTTCAGTTGAAAAGTTGTGCGTAATTGTGCCTAACAGTTGTCTGAATGGTGGGTGATAGATCTGCCAGCCTTAGTGTGGTTCTGCCAGCCAATTACAGTAGTGTTTAAGCCCTATTTAGGAGGCATGGGTGGTTCTTAGACTTGGGGCTTGCTTCTTGACATAAGCATGAATTCAGGGTTATACATTAGAGCTAAAAAAAGGTCATTCCCTGTTCTGAGAGCAGGAGGGCTGCAGAAACTGTAAATTGTGTGATTAAAATCTTTGCACTGGTGTGAGAGATGTGTAGAAAGTCCTTGCAGCCTCTTATTGCAGTACTGTAGTCTTCCCATGTTCTCCTGTCCACCAGCACAATGACAGAGCTGTGCTGAGTAGGTCCTGCTTAATGACCATCAAGCTATCTGTGCAGCTTAGTACCAGACCACACAAACGATCTGCACCAGTGTGCCTGCTGCAAGGTAGTGACTGGAAGCACTATGGATTTAGTAGCAGTACTAGTATGGATATCTGAAAATCCCAGTAAACCCCTTATTCACCTAATTTTCTCTCTGATTAAAGTTGCTCTGCACCTCCCTCAAGCGATATGTGAGCTACCTGCCTGACCCATTTTGACTGTGGAGGGAAGCACGCGTAGACAGTTTTGACATATATGCCCTGTGGATTGAAGGCCCATGAGGTTGCGGTTATGGATGGAAGAATATCTTGTAGTATTGCAACCGGTTAAGATGGCTATGCTTGTGATACAGTTGGAACTTGGGGAGGAGGCTGGGATGAAGCTTTACATTTTGCTGCCTTGCATGGTTTCGTGAGGACCTGCATGGTTTGGTGAAGATCTGCACTGCCCTCCCTCCCCACCCCTGTGTTACAAATATGTGAGAAAGGGTTCTGCTGTCCTGTGAATTGAAAGTTGCCTGTGTTACATGAGCAGCTGCCTGCTGTGAGGTTTCCTGTTAATCTCACAGAAAAGGGTCTGTGTACTCCCACTCTGGGTGTTACGTGCTGCTGCTAATGCCAAGAAACTGAAACTGAACCTACACCAAAGCTGAAACTTTGCTTTCTTAAGTGCTCTGCATGTGGCAAACTTTCCCCCTTATGGTCAGCTATGCTTACCTCAAATAGTCTTTGACAAGCGTTTGTATTTTTAGAATGAGCTTTTCTTATGTTCTAGGAGTTTGCAGACATCAGGTAGGACATGAAATTGAGGGGATGAGAGGCTGTAATGGCCATTCAGAATATGTCAGTACCGACTTTTTTCACCTTCATTATGTATTATTACAGCATAGATCTTGAAGGCTGGGCCTACACAGCTGCAGTGGGGATTTAATTCCAGTGAGAAGCCTTAGTCTTTGCAAATGGGCTGTGTTTAGAAGGTTTTTTCCATCAGCGATGGGAGGGTGAGATATCTTTTGCTTGCTTTGATTCTCCAGATTCTTCATTTAAATGAGACTTGAACTTTTTTTTTTTTTTTTTTCTCCTACCTCTCCAGGAAACTGCAGATATGCTGAAGACCCACATTAAGGAAGAGCTTAAAATGAGATTTAAATTTTTTTTTTTTTTTTCTCTCCTACCTCTCCAGGAAACTGCAGATATGCTGAAGACCCACATTAAGGAAGAGCTGATGCAAGGCGAGGAGGATGAGTCTGTTTATGAGTCCATGGCTCACCTGTCCACTGATCTGTTAATGAAATGTTCCTTGAATCCTGGCTCCGATGAAGAGCTTTATGAATCTATGGCTGGATTTGTCCCTGGTCCCCCAGAAGACCTCTGTATGTATATTCATAGAATCATAGAATCGTAGGATGGTTTGGGTTGGAAGGGACCTCTAAAGGTCATCTAGTCCTGCTCCCCTGTAGTGAGCAGAGACATCTACAATTAGATTGGGTTGCTCAGAGCCCCCATCCAAGAGGGCTAAGCTGGTCCCTCTCTCTTATATGTAGTAGCGCCTCAGTTGAGTTTTAGAGTAAGAGCTGGTTATAGCTCTTCTGCTCTCTCGCCACAAGGAGACCTTGCTCCAGTTCTGATACTGGCTGGCTGATAAAATTGCTCTAAACCTTTCTTTGATTGCCAGTGTCAAGATCAAGAGCTGTTTCCTCAGTGCTTTGAGGACTCCCTGAACCCTGAGCAAGTGAATTAGCATTTGGAAGAGACCAAATTTTCTGCCATGTCCTGCGTCTCCCTCCTGATATCCAGGGAGGTAGGGACACTCTGACTTACAGACATTGGTGGAAAAGAACACTGTAAAATGTGATTTTACTGACAGCTGGATAACGAAAAAACAAGAGCTGAGCTTCTACCTCAACAGCTTGAGAACAAAAGAATATCTAGAAATAGGTGTACTGCGAAGATTGTAATTGAAAAATCATTATTCTAATCCACTTGGTTTATTGCTAAAAATATAGAGCTAATTCTGATAAATATGCAGATATTTAACTTTTTCACCATGACCTTAATATTCAGTGAGGCCAATTGCAAATATCAAGTTAAGTACCTATGTCAAGCAATTACTTATCTGCCTGTTTGGTCTGGCTTCATCCCAGTGACATCTTTTATGATTCCCATGATGAGCAGGGAATCTAGCTTATTATAGTTTAAGTACCTGCATAAGGACTTCTAGTGTTTCTGCAGTTTTAAGTGTGCTGCCTCAGGGGAAAAGCTTTCTTACTGAAACACTTCTGCTTACAGACTATATCTGTCCTGGCCTGGCTTTCTCCTCTTTTAGATTAAATGATGTTACAAAACACATTTTCATTGATTATGGCGTCCAGAAGACTTTGTCAGTTCTCTGCCCGAAATCATAAACTCTTCTCTGTGAAGTTTTGTTTGGCTGCTGCAAGTGTAGTTTTGCTACCAAACCTAGGATTATTCTGCCTTCAGGTGGAGATAAGCAGTAAGGCTGGTTGGACTCCTCAGGAACAAAGTTGCTGTTGTTTGCAGTAATTTCTAGATGTTTGGAAGCTCTGCCTGCAATCAGTGCACCTCTGAACAGGGCTGATTAACTAAGTGTGTGGAGGGGGAAAAAGCATGCTTAAAACCACTGAGCGCAACTTGTCTTCTTCCACCCTTGAAATATGCAGATCTCCCAGAAACTATGCAGGGGATATTCCTTTCTTTTGTGGATGCAAATCAAGCTCCCTGTAATTTACCACTTTTGAACTGGACTCTGAAAATATTCTCATATGCTTAGATTTAGATCAGAATTGCTTCCTTTCGAGAAAACCATTTGCCAACCCTGCAGACTGTTGGTGGAAGAACTAATTGCTTTACGGTGCTTGTTTCTTCTTTGCTGCTGTAGATCACCACCTCCTCAGTCTGTTCAGTTGCTTGTATGCGTGTCCCCTTGCCTGTTTCTGTCAAACAAGCCACATTAAGTTAAGTTGCTCACTCTGACAGATCTCAGGAGGCAGTTTGGCTGGTGCTTTGGATGAATACGTGAAACAGAGCCTGCTTGGCTGACAGGCATGGGGATGGAGAGCTAGGAAAAGTTGCCACGGGATGGGAAGGGTTGTGGATTCGAAGCCTAAGTCAGGCTGCTTTCCGTAAGCCTCCGCAGCAGCAAGGGCCCAGCAGGCATATGTCCTTTAGGGAAGCTTTTGCAGGCACAGCCACATCAGCAGCATGGCAGAGGTCTCTGGGATCAGCAACAGAAAGTTATTCTGCAGGGCTAGTAGGACTAGAAAGGTAAGAACCCAAGCTATCCCTAAAGTAGGTCCTTATGATTCCTTTACTGAAAAGCAGAGCTGAATGAGTTTGCATTTTAAAATGTTTTCCTTGTTGCTGAGATGATGTGTATGGCTTTTCTGTAATATGTCAGCAAGGAATGTGAGTGTGTTTCCTGCTTCTTAGGGAGTTCTCCTAGTGTATTGCTCCTGCACACAAATCTCTGTTACCTTCCACTCAGGAGTCTTTTAGTTAAAATTTTCTTATGTAGTCTGTTAGTCTTTGCCAGAAGAATATTTACAGTTTGTCTGAACAGTGCCTAAAATCTGCCAATATTGTAACAGGTAAGGTTAAATTGGCACAATGCTTGACACTTAGATTGATTCTCTCAAAGTTGTTTCAATACTATTTAGAATACCAGCACCCAGGCAAACCCTCACTGAAATTAGCGGGAGTGCTGGCTGGTTTAGAACTGCCATCACAAATAAAGTCTTCAAGCTTTTGTACTGACTTAAACATTTATGAGGATGAAGAAGTCTCTAGGAAATAATAAACAACTTCTACTGAGGTACGTTCTCCAGGTCAGAGTAGCCCTTATGTGAGTAGTTATGGTTGTGGTGTAGAGGACAATACCTGGGCTATTTTAAGTGTAGCCATACTGTGGCACCATGCCCAGTTATTGTGATCAAGATGTGCTTCCACCAGAGTTTTTCAGAGACTGATCAAAGGAAGGTTATATACCACAGGGTCAATTTGTCTGTCAGGAACTGATTTGAGAATAAGGTAACACAGGACTGGAGCCATTGTAATACGTTTAAAGTAATAGCAAATACTTGAATATTGAAATGTTCTGTTAGTTCTTGTATTCTTCATCCCATTTCTGATTTTTCAGTGCATTTGGTCCTGGGAAAACACTTACAGCGAAAGTGCAGAAGCTGTGCAAGTGTCCAGTTTTGCTTTAACTGGTGCCGCGTGAGAATTGCACACATCTGTGTTGAGTTGGTAGTTGTCCCTTTAAGCTTTGAGATAAATGATGGAATTAAAAAAAAAAAAAATGCAAAGGGTTTTGGTCATCTGCAGAACGCTGTCTCCCCTTCTGCTGGAGGGTATCATTCTTTCACAGGTAGGTCTTAATGCCCTGAGCAGTGTAGATTATAAAGTGCTCCTAACCAAATCAGTGGGAACTTACTAGTTCCTGCTGTTACCTTGTTTATTGTTCTTTAATAATGAGATTGAATTGCCTTACTTATTTTCTTATAATTAATCTAATTGTTCCTGCTTCAGAAGAGCACTTCCCTCTTACTACATTTTTCAAATACCTGTACAGCCAAACATAGTTTTCCAGAATATGCTCCAGGTTGGTGCAGGTTGCAGGTAAATGTCATTTAGCTGAGTTGCTCACACACTGTAACGAAGAGCAGCTGAACAGCAAAAAGGGAGAGTTCTCTCTATCGTATCAATCTGGTACTATGAACTACAGCATTAGATAAAGTGCTTTGCTTCTCCTGCTTTCCTTTCACCAGCTCCTCCTGCTGATTTTTTGCAGAACAGTATTTTTAGTAGGCTGGTGTTGCGTGCAGGAGGGGCTCTGAGAGCAAGGACTCTTGAAAGCGCTGAAAACCTGTTTGATTGGTGTGAGGATTAAACTGCCTGGTGTGTATGTGTGTGTGTTATTATGCTGTTTGACTTGGGGAGAGAGTTAGGCTGTATTTCCTCTGTCCAAGGTCAGGCAGTGGCCAAGGGCTGGTGGAAACAAGTCTGAACTCTTAGCTCTGTTTGCATATCTGTGAACTGTGTGGACACTCAGACCCTAGATAGTGTGAGTTTCATGCAGAGTTTTAATCCTTTATCCTAGAGAGTTTCCGCTGACTAAAATCTATTGTCCTGTAATTTGCAGATTTCCAACCCCTAAGGAGTAAATGTTAGTTCACATATAAAGAAGTTCTGATGACCATATTCTACTCTTGCATATCCTCTCCCTCCTCCACCATTTTTATTCTCTTGAGACCAAGCTTTCAACACTGTCCTTTTTGTTTTGTGGTTGGTTTTTTTTTCCTTAGTTAATGTAAGACACAACAGCCTCCTTGTTATCCTTGAGAAAAATGAGGGAATTGTGCACGAAAATATAACTGCTTATAAAGTTCTGAGTTGTGATTTATGCCAACACATTGAAGCTTTTGTCTTGCATAATAAAGGACTGGCCTCTGTAAAGAGGTAGCTTGCTTTCTGTGCAGGAATACCTGGCATCTAGTGTTTACAAATGTTTAAAGGGGGAAGGGTGTTATTACTTTCTAAAGAGTGCCCACACATGGATATTTTAGCTGTTGTGAAGGGTCTGTAGGTAATAATTCATCCTCTGTGTACCTGTCTGTTTGCAGGTTGGTTGAGCTCCCCTCTGAAGCCTTAAATGCTGCAAAGGGAAACTGAAACTTGAATAAATTTCTTTCAGCTGCTAAATGTTGACATCTAGGAAATACTTAGCCCTCTTGCTGCTAACCCTTCAGACCAAGTTTCCCCAGTGGCCTCTGGAAAATCTGAGGATCTTTGCTATGATACCCAAAGTTTGTGTGTGCCACCTTCTTGTCACTTCTGTCTCACTAGCCTGTTTTTGCAGCAAGTGGAACAGGTGGTGTCACTGATGAAGTAGAGAACGTCTTTTCAGTTTTGGTACATGGGTGAGATGTTAGGTCTCATCTGTATTCAAGACAGACCTGTGTGCAAGAGGGTAGCAAGGTGGCAATTATGTCTTCTGAGGAGAACTGATTAGTTGATGAATTCAAATACGTTGACTATGTGACACAAAACAAACCCTGCAGTATCTTGTTGCACTGCTGGTTTAGTAATCCTGCAGAGTGCAGCCAAAACTGGGAAGACACTGTGCCCTCCACGGAGCATGAAAGGAACTTTGCGCACCTATCACGTTCTGTTCTGCCCCCAAATCCATAAAGTAGGGGCTTTCCTCTGGGCTTGTATTTGCTACAGGTTCGTTTCTAAAAGCTATGTTAAAAATAATCAAGGTGGCTGCAAAGTGGAAAAATTGCTCTACAGAAAAACACAGGTCTGTAGTGCTGATTCTTTAGGATGCTCAAATGTCAAATCTGTGCTTCCGTGTACTGCAGCGATACTTAAGTGAACTTTATATTAGGTTGGTGGTGAGCAGATTAGCTTCAGCAGCATGCAACTTGGCATGGACTGCAGAGCTGTTGAGAAGCTGCTGGTGTGGTTAGTCCACACAGCATGCAATATTGCTGTGGCTATGCTGGAGGTATTCCTGGGAGGTTAAAGCTAGACTGGGTGCATTCACGTGACTGTTAGCGGGTCCTTTGACAATTATTGTTTTAAAAAAAACACAACAACAAAACACAACATTCTACCAAAGCAAAATCTTGCTAGGATATTGTTATTCCTTTCTCATAATCTCCTCAGCTTTGCAGAAAAAAAATGAAGAAAGGTCAGAAAATATTAAAAAGAAATTTATAGAGAAATATTTCTTATTCTGTCATGTAACCCAAACCATTTAGCTTACATAGTAATAAATATTTCACAATATGCCTCAACAATTCACTCGTATCACTAAGCCTCAACAATTAATTTATATCACTCTTGTTTTTAATGATTATGAGCATGGTTACCTAACATTTTATTTTAGTTTTAGGATTAGTTTTAGGGTTACATTGAAGTTGGCCCTTGTTTTTTTTAATCAGAATTCTTCATGTCAAAACAATGACTTAACAAAGTATATTATTGTTTGCTGTCACTCCTTTCTCAATACTAAATTATCATTTGACCCTCTAAACATCTTCCAGTCCAACTAATTAACTCACCCAGCTGTTTTGACTTTTATCCAATAAACAAAACAAATGCTATCTTCTGTGTCATGGGCAAATTGCCCTTCATGTCTTGTTTTGCCAAGTCACAGAGTTTCCACTCAATGTGGACCCTCAGGAGCACTGTGCAGAGGCCAAAACCTTCACCTGGCCAACACGCTCTCACTAACAGCTAATCCTCAGTGCCTGCTTGGAGCATTGTCAGAACTTCTCAATAAGCAATGGTAGTCACCCTCAAGCATAAGCATCAGGCAGCTAGCAGAGATTTGTGCAGAGAGAACAAAACATAGCAACTTAGGAGCCTTTTTTGAGGCAAATGTCTGGTCAGTTGCCTGCCTTCCTCTTTGATTTTCACCATAGACCAAAGGTCCAGTCAGAAATATCACATCATTTTATTATATTACATTACATTGTTCCACACGTTTAAGGCCGTAATCAACAGGTTCATGTTTCTGATTTTTTTTCAGATGTAGAGATGCTTCAGTCCAAACCAGACACTCCAATTGCTGGAGATGAAGTTCCTCTAACTACAAAAGACTCAATGCTCCGCAAGTTTTTAGAAGGTGAGACCTGTTTGGAGGGAGGGATGGCAGAGTAGCACAGTTAAAGCAGTTAAATGGAACTTGAGGTTTCTCCTTGATCTTTTAAGGATAGCAGCTAGTCCACACTGTTTGGGTACAAACAAGGCACAACAGAAAAAGCAGCTTGTGAGGTGATTTCACAAATGTGGTTAATTTCTTAGCAAAGAGGAGGAGTGATTTCTAGTTCCAGTCCCTGCCTACCAGTAAGTGCAAGCACACAGCTGGTACCTATTCAGGAATGGCTGAGAATACATAGCGCATCTTGAGGGATCCAGTGTTTGGTGAAGTGGCCAGCTTGTTTTGCTTACAAACTCTACTCTGTTGTAGGCAGTAGCTTGGATGTGCCAGATGCAGAGGAAGGAGTTTTTCAGCAGTATGGTGAAGATGTATACTACTCAGTGGAAGAAGATACTTTTCGGCAGGAAATGGCTAGCAGACCTCCCGTTCCTGTTCCAAGACCAGAATCCAGCTCTCCACAGCCGGACAATGAGCTGTACATCTCCAAAAGTGAGTTGGGTACCAGGACTAAATTGTAGACTAGTCAACTGTAGAATGGCCTTGACATGGGCTCCAGTTGCCAAATAAACACCAAGAAAATCTACATCTTTCTGAACCCCCCGGATTATTTGGCTCTGGAGTCTTTCTCACTCTATAAGAGCTGGATTACCCTTGGGATCCAATTTCAGATCTGTTTTTCATCTTCTGCCTACTCTAAAAATGTGGGGATGTTGTATCCTGAGGTCTTGGCCTGAGTTTGCTCTTAATGAAAGCAGTAGGATGACAGATTACCCCCAAATGGCTTAAATAAATCCCAGTAAATATGAAATGTCCTGATATTACAAGGACACAATCAAGCTCTGTAATGGTATCATTGATTCAATAGCATTTGTGTAGGTCATGATTCTATACCTCAGTACCTCTGTCTGAGGTGGGGTTTAATTGAAATTGAAGAAAATTGTGCCTCTTAGTTTGCTAGGCAGTTTTGGAAATCTTGGTCATATTTCACAAACATTCTATCAAGAACTACAGTAACATATGGGAAAGTAATTTCAGTGACTACTACTTCCCCTCATGACAGGACTGTGGGGAAAGCATGTCCAGATTTCTCATAGAGGTGATTGAGCTAGATTCTTTGAGGTCAATAGAAGAGGAGTTCTACTGTACAACTCCTTAACTTGTTTTCTTTGATGAACTTAGCAGGGTAACAGAGCTGTAATGCAGTGCAGAATTGTGTATGCTTCCCATGTTCATCATTGCATATTCATCCCATATTCATGAGATGCATTTCAGTATCTAAAGAGTGTTTGTTTTACAGTTTTTGCACAGAAGGCTCAAAGACCTGAGAATCTCTATGTCCCTAGAGGAAAGGTTAAGAAAGGTAAGAAAGAAGTTCACCCTGAAAATCTTTCAAGTAATCCAAAAGCAAATCTGCTGAGGTAGCTTCATTTGTGTGAAATGTGACAGAATAGCCTGTTTTACAAGGCTCTGGGGATAATAGTCCTATATGAATGACCTAACCTCTCTGACCTTATGTGACATTGGAAACTTTTTATAACTGCAGAGTATGAGAGGGGTACCCTTTTACCACATACTGTACCTACACCCTGTCTTCGAATTTATCCTTGGTCAGGATCATAATGTTCACTGAAGTCCTTTTTTATGTTGTGACCCATATTACTTCATGGAGTCAATGTCCCACTTTTGATGTTCTGGATATAGCTGCTACCTGTTGATCATTTTTTCCTGGGATTTAACCTGTAGTGAACTGCTTGCCATTGATCTTTTCACTTCCAAAACTGTGCCCTTATTCTTTCACCCCTTGTCCTGTGCTCTATCAGAGTGCTGGGAAGCAAATCTGAGCTTTTATCTCATGTGTTGGGAACTCCTCTTTATGTTGCAAATGAGTTACAAAGAGCCAGCATCAATAGGGTGAGTTTTCACCTTTCTGTTTGTGGAGTTACACTGTGCAGATTACCTAGGAAGAGTCTAGCTTTGTGACTGCCAAGGTGAAAGCTCTGTTTTGTGGATTGCTGAAGAGAGAGAGATTTTTGTAGCGAGGAAGCAGAGCGCTTTAAGGACTACATTTTGTGCTGTTCACTTAAATGATGTTTTTAAGAACAAAGATTATCCCTGGGAGATATTTGCATAAAGACTACCTCTCAGCTGGGCTTTTAGCCCTGACAAATAGGAGGATGGTATGAGGACAAAACACTCTTAAGGTTAGGGAAACATAGTCTGTAATATGGAATTTTTTTTTTTTTTTTTTTTTTTGCATCTCTGCTGTATCAAGGGTGCTTGAGTTTCTTTGTATTCAGTGATGAGGGCAGATGCCACAAGTTCAATAATATTTTTGGTGTTCTCTCTTCAGAGACAATAGTCAGGCCTGTAAGGGACCTGTCTCAATCAAGCATATATGATCCATTTGCTGGAATGAAAACCCCAGGTCAACGGCAGCTGATTACATTACAGGAGCAAGTGAAAATGGGCATACTCACCGTTGATGAAGCTGTACTTCATTTTAAGGAGTGGCAACTGAACCAGAAAAAGAGATCAGAATCATTCCGGTTCCAGCAGGTACAGGCTTATTGCACTGTTTAAGAAATAACAGCTGTCTCTCTAGGTATACATCACAAGCTGTTCAGTGTGGGTACATTTCTTTCCTGGTTGGAGCAGGAAGACTGCTAACGCAGTCCCCCAGCTAGCAGAGTTCTCTCCTGACACAGAGGGGCTGTTCCCGTGCAGCAGCGAGCAGGTAGCTGTTCTACAGGTCTGTTTGTCTTGCAGTAGTATTGTTAGATTTTGGAGAGCTGTACACTAGGAATTGGGCCAAATCCAGTTGGCTAAATTACCTTTCCCGAGGTCACCTAGCACCTACCATCTGGCAGGGGACTTCTGTGATGAAGATTTAGCTTGTAAGTTCTCATCCATTTCAGATCAGTGAAGACTCAGTGTCCCAGATGGTGTATTGGCTTTAAAGTCCTATCTTGTAGATGGTCTGATCCCTCCATGCGTGTTTGATTGCTCCAGGACTACCTGTTCTTTGCTGGGCAAGGTCTAGCACCAGTCATTAGTGAAAGCACACTGTTTGGTAGCTTAGCTGAATGAGGGAGTCATTATGTTGGCAGCAGCAACATAGTGACTGGTGGAGCTAGCAGTCATAGTTTAAAATATCCATTCTCAAGTGGGGCTCCCTCTTTAAAACCACTGCCTGCTTCTTTTGAAACCGTTTGTTTATCCTCCTGCACTCTGCTCTCACACTTGAGGTGCTGGTCTCTGGTGTGTGACACTGTTTTTGGAGCTGTCAGAACAAAGCCAATACTTTTCTCCTCCTGATTCTCACTTAGAAGGGTTCTCTCTACCCAGAAACAGTCAGAGGAATCCCTTCTGTCAATAAAGAATGCAGTGCTACTTTAGTAGATGTCTGTAGCAGAGAAGTGGTGGCATGCTCAGTGCCCTGTCCCATGAGTAGCTTTCAAAGTCTCTACTCCAGACCTTGCCTCATGGCACGGCAGTTGCTCTGTTTGCTTTTCCACCTATTCAGGGGGTTCCTCCTCTTACATATGTACCTATTTCCCTGCTGGAAAAGTTGTCTTTCTTTTTCCCACTACCTTTCCTTATTGTGAGGTGCAGTATGCTGCCACACAATGCTGAAGAGACTTTGCTCCCAGTTACATTTCCAGGTGTTCCCTCTTACTTTAGGAGAAATATCCTGAACTCTTTCTGAATTGTCCCTCACACTCTGGGATGCGTGGCAGCCTCCTCTGTCCCTGCAGTCAAAATTATCTGTTCGCTAGTACAGAAAGGACTGTGCAGTTACTTGAAGGTGGGTCTTATTTCTGTGCCACTGTCACAATGGAAACAAAATAGAGGGAGTTCTAAACCTAATGTGATGCTTATCTGCAACTGCCAGTGAGTTTGTGAACTTGACCTTAACATATACAATGAATATCTTAAAAAACTTGGCTTCTGAAAGGCACACATGGATTTCTGAAGGGAATAGATTAAAAACTGTTGACACGGTTTGTACTTCAGCCAGGTCCAGCAGGCTTTGTTACAGCTTGGTTGAAAAGTTAGCTGAAGTATAATATTGGTGATGTCAGAAAGCTGCTCATCCTTCTTTATCTGAAGACCTGAAAAGAATATCTTGTGATGTTTTTAGGAAAATCTGAAACGGCTACGAGACAGCATAACCAGGAGGCAAATGGAGAAACAAAAAAAAGACAAAAGTGCAGGTAACTATCTCTGATTCTGCCGTTCTCTGGTAGTGAAGCAGCTAACAACAGTCAGGCAGAAATGTCTCTGTGTGTATTGGAGTTACGTGATATCTTAGTGTTCACATCCACATGCCTATTGGCTAAAACATAGGGAAGTTGCTTTACACCTCAGTTTTCCAGACTGAGTAAAGGATGCCCACATCTGTGGAGTGAATCTTGATTCATTCAGGTACAGTTATGATTGCCCTTATGTGATTGTGTTTAACTTTGTTCCGGGGTGCAAAGGTGTCTCTCAGAGGCTATACTTGCATAGCCCCTTCTGAGCTGTTCATTTTCCCTTCCAGATTTGGAAATTACAGTACCCATTCGACATTCTCATAATACTTTGGGGAAACCAGAATGTGGAATATATGAATATGCCCCCAGGAAAAACGTTTTCCCACCAAAAAAGGAGATAAAGCGAGGAGACTGGAAAACAGAAAGCACATCGAGTACAACAAGTAAGCAAACCCTGAGTGTTACCCTCTCTATAAAAGAGCTGGATGGAATACGCTTCCCTAGTCTGACTGTGGAGTCAGCTCAGGGGACAGTTCCTGAATCCCAGTACTGGCACCGCCCCCCCGAACCCTGCATGCCTCAGACTGGCTGTTCTCAAAACTGTAAAAGCAACTCCAGGCACATCAAGTGGTTTGGGCATCTTATGTCTGCATCTCTGCAGGAGGAGAACCTGAAAGCTGAGTGAAAGATTCCCTTGAGACTTCTCAGGGAAGGCATATCACCTGTCTTCAGTTCTTAAAAGGAGATGGCAGCTGCTGTCTTAGAAGAAAGGCTGCTCCCTTGCTGGGACTCTCGGCAGGCAGTGTGCTCGTCTGGTCTGACGGGCACAGTTATATTGCAGGCTGGGAACCAATCTCTACATGTCGTTTCCTCTATTGCTGTAGATAAAAGGCAGCGTTTTTCATTGGTAGCTGTGGGACCTCTTGAGTGACTTGGACACTCTGCACGTTTTTGTTATCTTTGGTTTTTACTAGGTGTAATTTGTCCAAATTAGATCCCTGCATTCTTGCTGTTAATTCAGACCGAGCAATTCTTGCAGAAATCATTAAGATCATTTTGGTCTTCTGAAAGGAAAACTGAGTCCCCGTGAGGTTACTGCCTTTGTGGCTCTTGGCAAGATATAGCTGGCACACATCCAGAGTAGGTGCCAGAGGCAGCTGACCAAGCCAGTTACTTGCATATAAGCAGTTGTAAGAGAAGTGTTAACGAGCCCGCAGAGTTCACTGTGTGCAGCTTAGCTCTCTTTTCCATGGCATGATTGTGAGAACGGACTCTGCCACAGTATTTAGCACTCTTAAATGCTGCTGTTTATACCGGCTGATAATGAGAGTTGCCTCACCAAGGCTATGGGAGGGACTGCATCTTACGAGAAAACCTCTCTAGCCTCCATTTCAGTGTATAGGTTTCTGAACATTAGTGTCCCAGTAGAACACAGCCCTATAGAACATACGTATTTATGACGGAAACCAGCCATAGCAGTGTAGGATATGTTTGTGACTTGCTCTCCCCTTCACAGACGTCGTGACTGATTGCAAAAACATTCCCTACTCTGAGCCTGTGCAAGTTAAATGGCTTTGCATAAATGGTTGCTGAAGGTGGTTTGAACAAACTTGTAATTTTTAGCTCTGAAATAGACTAGGAAACATTCCTGTGATGAGTATGGATCGTTGTAAGAGGAGGTAGTGAACAGCTATTGGGAACAATAACCTCTCAAGTAGTCACTCGTTCCAGGAATGAATGTGTGACAGTGCTTAGAGCCATCTACCTCCACAGAGCTGTTAAGTACATGGGGACCGATAATTTAAATATACAAAAATGTTGGGTGTGTAACACTTGTGAAAATATTTGTCTCACTTACCAGCTGATATTGGCACTGGATCCTTTCAGTTAGATTACAGATGTGAGTATTTAACTAGAAGCCTGGACCTAGGTAGGGCAGAAATCTGCTAGAAAGAAAGCAAAACTGAATGGTTTGACCCTGTGGTCTGTGTTATATGAAATGTCATTGTTTTGATCCTGAACATGTGAAAAATAACAGTGGAAATAAGTTAATGTAAACAAGCATTAAATGATGTGTGCAAGAGGTAAGCATGAGATTAGGAGTTGTCCTGAGTTAGTGATTTGCAGTTAAATCACCAGGATTTAATAATCAGTTTGTTTTCTCTTGCTTACTCACTCCAGGTAGTGCAAGTAACCGCTCCAGCACTCGGAGCATATTGAGTGTCAGCAGTGGCATGGAAGGGGACAGTGAGGTAAGTTCTTACCTCTGCTATATACCGGTCCGCTGTTGTTAAGTACATGGCTTTGTTTTCATGCAAAAGAAAAGGAGCTCAGAGATGTCACTGCATTTGCAGAAATGGCAAAATGTAGCCACTTGTATTGTGAAGCCAACAAGAACCAAATTCTGCTAGTCTGTAACCTCTTTTCTTCATTTTGTAGGACAATGAAGTCCCAGAAACAACTAGAAGCCGCAGCCCAGTTGCCCACCAAGCAGACAGGCTATCTTTCCCAGAAAGGCCTCCCAGAGTGCCTCCTCGAGGTGCAAGCAGGTAAAGCTAAAATGCTGCTTAAACACGAGCTTTCAGTGAATAAATATGGAAGCCTTGGGCAGAAAGCAAGGCAGGAAATGAATGCGTCTTTCAACAAAATCTACCAGACTATTATCTATAAGCACACACTTTTAGGAACTGTAAGATCCTCGTTTCTCATCTGTAATACTTGGTGGAATTGGTTTCCTGGTTGGTAACATGCCTATTGCAACGCTGTTACTGCGGTTCACACACTGCAAGGGGCAGCGCTATTGAATCACGCGACGCTTGCCATAATAAGACTGACCCAGGTGAAGTAGCATCCTGCTCCTGGCACAGATTTAGTACCTGATTTGCCTGAGAAAATCCTCTTGGAACATACAAAGTGTAGTGCAGAGGGAATTCCCTTTTGGCATTCCCTTGGACTTTTCTTTCCTTTTACAAATTTCAGATCTCTCCAAGGCACACTTGTTTACATGTATGATTGGCCTCAAAGTAAGCACTGCACTGGTTTTATAAAAGGTATAAAATTGCCTTGATTTGATCAGACCATCAGAAACTTAAGTGACTTGTAAACATTCCTTTAGTCCAACCAGTGCAAATCTATGAAGTCCAGGCCCCAGAGGTGTATGTAAGTACAGATGCTAATAAAATTCTCCAACTATTAAAATAGTAATTACTAATGTGTGGGTGCAGTAAGTTTTGTATGTTGGCTCGGCAATAATGTAGCTGCAGTGTGTCTGTAGTTAGTTTGAAATAAAGATTTTTAATCTTTTGATCTCTTCCTATTGCTCTTCATCTAATTTTCAGGAGAAAGTTACTGTACTATGAAAGTTTTACTCCAACCAAGTATTATAGTGTGTCTTTCCAGTAATAGTAGAATTACTGCAGCTGAAGAGCAGAAGAAAGAACTTGGACAGGAGCGGGGCTCTGGCACCTTGGCATCTACTCTGTTGCTGAATCACTGATAGCCCGTTTTTCTTCTTATATGACTGTTGCTTATACAGTATTCTTAGATACGATGTTATTGCATGCAATGTGTTGTTCCAGCACCCTATTCTCTACTGTTTTTTTAAATGCATTTGTATTCTCTGTCTTTTTATAGGCCTGTAAGCTCTGAAGGCTTTTATCCTCCACCTGTGCCCCCAAGAGGTCGCTGAATCTCTCAACATCTGTGAAATATGAGATTTTTCTGTTTGTATGTGTGTTTGTACAGATATTTTTGGGTTGTCTTAAATTATTTATAAGTGGGAGCCAACTGTTTTCTTCCCCTTCCTCCTCCCTAAAGCTCTGGTGACTTTCCCATGATTTACACTGAGACTTTTTGGCTTTCTATAACTTTTTTGCTTGGAAGAATTTTGGTGCTTTGAGACTTCAAGAAAAAGTATCATGGTTGGGAAGGAGAACGCTGATGTGTGTCTTGGCAGCCCTGCACCAACATGAAATTTCTCTTTGACCAAGAAAGAACACATGTCCTTTTATAAACTAAATCCTGAGAAGCATTGTTGCAAAACCCTCGATACAACCTACAAGGGCTTGACTGGAAAACGTGCTTGAAAAAGTAAAGAAAATAATTTGTTTGAAGACTTTGCTTGAAGAACACTTATTACAGCAGGAGCAGGTGAATGTACTGCTGTTTGGTGTTATTTTGAGTACGGACATACTGACCTTTCAAAAGGTGTAGAATCTCCCTCCAGCAATCATTAAACCATGGAAGGATGAGAAGTTGTCTTTATTCAGGAATGTATTTTGCATACAGCCTTGAAAATGCCTTTCCCTTTCCCCTTCCCTCCCTGAAGAGGACAGACATTAACAAGGTGTTGTGTGTGCTGCATTTACCATGAAAATTCCCAAGGCAGCTGGTAAGGGACCTGCTGTATCACAGAACAACTGTACTTAAACCTTTTTTGGGGAGAGAGTGGGTATGTTGTTGCTTGAAATCACTTGACTGACCTCTCAAATTAGAGGAAGGAATTGGCAGCAATGCTATGTTCTGTATCTCTTACATGCGTTCATTGCAGAAGCAGTATGAAGGTGTTTCACTTCATTCTCTGGACTAGCATAGTGAGTCTCCAATCATAAATACGCACACCTCACAAATACCAGCTGTGTAGTTCACCTGCTGCAGTGGAAACGGGCAGCCTGGGGACTGGACTCCACTTCCTCTACTCTTCCTTTCTCGCTGTGTGAATCTGCAACAGCTGTGTCCAGCCTTTTTTTCTGCCTGAGGGCTTACACACTTAAGGAGAGCTTCCTGGTTTGGCTCTCTGTGTTCCAAATGTAGAAAGCGTGTAGAGCAGAAATTAATTTTGATTCCTCATTTCAAGGGACTCAAATGATGGAAATGAGGTGTTTTGGTTTTGGAGGTTCGGTTGTGTTGTGTTGGTTTTTTTTCCTTCCAGGCCTTGCAATCTTCTGTGTGTATCCTGGCCCTTGGGGGACTACTATAGGGCTCTGGTTGTCCATGAGTGGCGCAGATGGGAATTCTGCAAGATAACATTCAGGGTAGAGAATTAAGCATCATTACCTATGTGGTTTTCAATCCATTCCCCCTCTCCCAGCCCTGAGAGAGACGTAGATACATCTGTATTAGGTGATCCCTCACGTACAGGTAGGATATGTAAAGCTGTTGGGTCATGTAAGCTCCCTTTAATCTCTAAGATAGCAGGTGATAGAGTTGTAGCTCCTTTCTCTTGCAGGGTGGCAAAACCAATGTGCGGAGCTGCAGGAGTGACAGATGGCAACTGTGACTCTGCCAGCACCGAATGAAGGTGGAGAAGCCCCTGCTGCTCTCAGGGGTATAGGCATAAGCCTAAATATCCCCTACACATTAAATTCATAGGGTATGACTCCAAGTGCAGTTCATACAGCCTCTCCTTTTGATGACAGAGGGATGCAGGTGTTGTGCTGCAGGGCTACAGCGGTGACCTTTTTCTTTTCTGTTTTAAAGGATATCAGTGTCGTCTCCAGTAACTCTGACACTACAGGTTCTCACTGGCAGTTTGCTCTCTGTTCACAGTAGCCAGGGGAATGGTGAGGTGGGAGCTGCTTTCCTGTGCTCTTCTTCGAACAGATCAAAGTTCCCAGCACTATTCGGTCAAATTGGAAGCAGGGAAGGAGGTTTTGGTGATGAAATGAGAAAATGGTAGCATGGATAAGTGAAGGAAACAGGGATAAAAGAAATAAAACTAAAAGAGGAAATTCAACAGTTTGATTGTCTTCAGCTGTCACACATGCTTCAGTTTGCACACATCTCCCTGGTTTTGCTCAAAAGTTCCCCATCTCTTTAGTGTTGGCTGCAGCTGTGCTCCAGAGCTTGGAGCTGTGATACGTGATAAGAGGAATTCATCTGCTTTCACATCTGCCTGGCACAATGTAAGGTAGAAATGTAGGATGTGGGGAAAGCTGTAACAAAGCAGGAAGGGAAGAGCAAAATATGAAAGTGTGTCATGCAGATTTCCTTTCAAAGCTGTTGGAACTGAAGCAGCCCAGGGATCGATCTTCCCCAGTTGATATTTAATTCTGCACCCCCTGAATGTGATAGCCAAACGTCTTCTGTGGGAGGGGTTTATCTGAACTGTATCTGAGCATTTGCCTTTGCAGAATCCTAATAACATGGCTGTGAATTGGATTTTTATTGTTAGTACTGCAGTGAGATGGTTTATATCTGAATTGCTGAAAAGTAGCTCCTAAGTAGCCTTTCAGTCCCTCTCCTGTTTGCAGCTTAGACACTTCCTTAGTCTGACCTGATCTGTCATACAAAACCAAATGCTAGTGGGGCTCTGGTTTGGAGGAGAGGTCAGCTGGGACAGGTGGGGCTGAGGAATATTATAAATGCACTCTGTTCAGGCCCCTTCTGCACTGTGTAAGGCGGGGTGATGTGGGGGGGTGGGTGGGAATTGAAGATCCATCTGTTATCTCGGGCATTCCCTTCTCACTTTCGCTATGTGACTTTTGGATTAGCTAGGGATCTCGCTGATCAGCAATCACAGCAAAAGTATCGCCCTATCAAGGAGAAAAGGAACAGCACTAAAATGGCTTCACTGTTAAGTGCAGGTGAACAATTGGGATGCAGGCATGACTTTTGTGTCTCTTGCAGGCCAGCAGCCTCTTGCAGGCTTAGCTGCCAAAACGTGTGTTCCACATTGGATTGGTTTCATTTAGTTGCTTTAATCCTCTTACAGCTCGGTGTATGGAGTCCTTGTATGTGTAGACTCCAGTTGTGCTGGTGAGCATGTGGTGTGCATTGCTTCCACCCAAGATGAGAAGTGCATGGAAGCAGAAGCTCAGAAGAGACCCAGAAGAAAACTGCATGCAACCAGATTGTTGATTACTCAAGAATATGCTTGCCGGGGGAGGGGAGGTGGGGAGGAATGAAAAATGAAAAAAATGCTGTTTCCATCGAACATTAGAGCTCAAGGACTGAACAGATAATAAAATTGCTGGTAAAAAGTAAATGGCCTGGCCGCCTGTAGGGGCATCAACCAATCCACCAAGCTCAGGTGGCATTTCCCTGGCTTGGCCCTGGAAAAGTGTTTGCTCTTTGTACAGCGTGCCTCACAAAAGCCGCTGCAGCAGATGGCTCTGGCTGGCCCTGGTGTTGACTGAGAGACTTAAGTACTGAATAAACTGAAGATGCCAAAGCCTCCTCTCTCTGTCTCCCAAGGGTAAGCTACGCTGTTTTGGACTGAGATGCAATGTCTGGAAAGAAACATATGGTCTTATCAAAGCTGTCTTGGTTTTCTTCTTTTTTTTTTTTTTTCCTTTCTTTTTTTTCCCTTTTTTCCTTTTGTTCTTTTTTCCCCCCTTTTTCCCCTTTTCTCCTTTTTCGTTTTTTAAAATACTAATGGGGTTTTGAATGGGTTTTGACAAGTATCTCCACTGTAGATACCTTGCTTCTACTGAAATAGGCGGGAGACTGCAAACATACTATCTGGAAAAGGCTTCATATAAATGTAGCTTGCTAAAATACATTGAGGAAAGGCAGATCGAATGTAAAAGACTACAAGGCGAAAACCTTTTAGTATAGGTATGGTGGTCAGTGGTAAACAGGGACATCTGGTTTTGCATCTTTCCTACGAAGCACAGATGGTGTGTAGCAGCATGGAGCAGCTCCTGCATTCAGCTCCTGTCCTTCACCCTCTATGTATTTGTTGGCTTGTGCAGTGTTTGAGAAGATGGTGTAGCCCTATTTTTTTTTTTTTATGTTATGCCTGATAGCCTCTGAAAATTGTTTCTGTATTTCTTCAGTTTTATAATTTTCCGATCAATGAACGCTTCATACCGTGAGCTTTTTGGCTTGGGGGGTTTCGTTTGGTTTGGGCTTTTTTTTTTTTTTTTTTTTTCTTCTCCTTTACTTTGGACTGGTAGCTTGAGAGAGCTCTACGTTGACGCACAGGTTTGCAGGCTTCACCTTAGCCAGCACGGACAGCAAACATCCATTCCGTACCCTTGGGAGCAGCTTTGCCGCCTCCATCCCTGCGCCTGGGCAGCGGTGCGGCTTTGTGTGCTTCAGCCTTTGGGGCCTGTGCCGCTGGCACAGCTTATTCTACTTATTTTCGAGGGTACTTGCACGCAGCTCTCAAATAATTTTAGTTTCTTTCATCGATCCATACGTTATGATTTTGTCAATTATAAAACAACTCTATAAATTAAAAACTAACCACGCTCCAGCTGCAGGCCGCAATGATCTTAAACGCCCGCGGTGCCTGGGCCCCGCT
>NW_009649187.1:5626911-5685754 GCF_000708025.1 Charadrius vociferus
GGTGTGTTAGCGGGACGCTGGGGTGCTTGGGGAAGGGCCACCGGAGTTTTCTGATCCGGTTTGCACATCCGTGTGGCAGCCGAGCGCTGCAGCGCTGAGGTGGCTGCCCTGGGTCCCACCTTTTCCTGGAGCAGATAAACGCCCGGGGAGGTGTGCGGGCCTTGTTTAACGAGGGCCGCCTTGCTGTTTGACTGCCCCTCTGCGGGAGCAGTCGTTTGTTCCGGGAGGATGTTTGCGTTTGCTTCAAGAACAAAAGTCCAAGCCGGAGCGCGGTTCTGCGCCGCCTGCGCGGTGACAGCCCCGTGGGGACAGGTCGCTTGTGGGAGGAGGGAGGGGTAGCGTGGGTCTAGGCTGAGGAGTAGGAGCGGGACTTGGAACGCTGACATGGACCCCTAAGGGAAACGGGTGCGTAAAATACCGCTGGCTTGAGCGTTCAACCTATTGGCGTGAGGATAGTTTTACTAAAGCGCTCACAATATCACCCGAAAGAATCTCTAGGACGTAAGTACCAGCGCTTCATCAGTTTCTGATTTTGGAGCGTGGAAGTCCGTGTGATGAGCTGAGATGTGATTTTGGAACGAGGCTTTGCCGAAGATCATCCCGTTCCCTCACAAGCAGAGTGGATTAGAGTGTGGCTGTGATTGAACGCTGTGTCTGTCGGTCAGAACTCTCGTGCTCTTGAGCAGCCTGGCTGGTGGACGCTTGCACAGTTTCTTAGCATAGCTTTCTCTGGGTGTGGTATGGTAAACTTAATAAGTGCTTTTTATAAAACAGATAAATAGCATTGATAGTTGTTGTATAACCAATACTTAATTAGTTGGCTAATTCCATGAGACTTGAAAACTGTTTAGGATTGTCTTTATTTTTTTAAAAGCTAATGGGATTTATCAGTGCTGCAATTAATGACAGAAAAGCTAATACCGAGTACTTTCAAGGAGTAGATATTCTTTGAACTAGCTTAGGTCCTAGTTTTGTTGCTGAACCTGTGTTTTAGGGTTAGGTTTCTGCTGAGGTGAGATGCTTTGCAGCATAGCGCTGTGTTTATTTTAAAGGGTATGTGCCTTGAGGGATTCCTCATTCATTTAGTATTGGTAGTCGGGGGAAAAAAGGATTTCATAAAACTGTCATCGAATTTTTTTTTTTTTTCACTTCAAAAGTGAATTCTGTTATTTTTTAGGTCTTCTGAATAATTACTTAATTACCAATGGAAATAAAAAATTCTTTTTGAAGGCTTGTCATTTTTTCATCTGAATTACTCAACTCTTCAAGATTGTAACTCTGTCTCTTGGTTTAGTATTCTTGTTCATGTGGTGTCTAGCTTAGTAACATCACGTGATGGGTTAGAAATAGTTGATGTAGGAAGACAGTTACCTTTTTTTGGAAGGCTGTCTCCTTGCTCAGATATTTTGATACTTTGATATTGTGCAGGAGATTGGAGTGAAAGCATTAATAGTATGAACGAAATATGAACAGGGTTTTGTAGCAGTACACTGATTTTGAGATTAAGAACCTGAAGGAAATGTTCTTTAAATACTGCATTTTAATGAACTTCAGTTTTGAATATGATTGCAGTTGGAAGATTAATCTTTCTATAACCAAAATACCTTATTACATTTTGGAGGCTCACCTCTCTTTTGGCAAAGTAGAGGGGAAATAGTGTTACAATGATTCAGGACTTTAACTTCAAAATATAAATTTTCACTAACTTGAAGACTTGACTCCTATGAGTAGGAATACACACCATTATGCACTGGCGTTTCCTTATTAATGCTTTAGTGTGCAGCCTCGTGGGCCCAAGCACTTGGTCATACCTGGGTGAAGGTGTGTCATTACATCTTGCCACAGTTTACTTTTAACTGCCGATGTACAGGGCCTTATCTGTATTGAGCATGCTGAACATTTAGAACTGCTGACTTAAGTGTTTAATGCTCTGTGTTAGCAGGTTAGTTTTTTAATTCCTGTACTGCTGCTATGATACATAAGAGTATACAATATTTATAAAATAATACACATGTGCAGTAAGCTATTTAATTTTATATATGCCCTTTATTTTATAACTGTAGGACTGCATAAGCTAATATAGACGGTAATTGTGAGAGGATTCTGAATGAAGTTCTAGGACTGTAAGTAGTAGTGTTTCTGGATATATTAGGTACGGATAGCTTCATTGGATCAACAGCTAAACCCTTTATCTTAAATTTGAATTAATCTTTAAAAACAGTGTCTGCATTTCTTTAGGGGAAGAATAGTATAAATACAATTATAAGATAAAGACTTGGGTATTTAAAAATGATAGTAAGTGAAGAGAAGGTGTGATTTGATGCAGCATTTAAAATCTCCATTATCAAAAGGCAGCGTAGCAGTGTAACTTCAGACAGCAACAGAAAAATTTATCAGAAACTAACTGAAAACTTGTCTCCTGTCTTTATTTTCATGCTTCAGAGTGTGTCATGTACCTGTTTCTTGCCTGTATTCTGATAATTGTAGCATTTTTTGACAGCCTTTTACTTGTGGAAGGGATAGTATAGATGAAATATTGGTGGCCTTATCACAATATATGCTGATCCTGCAGAAGCAGGGTTGGTGGGCTTCTGCCCACATGTTCACTTGCTAGACTTGTTGGAGTTGACAATAAAATAGACAAACCATAGAAATCTTCTGAAATATCCTTTTTTTTTTTTTTTCATTGGGGAGCGGTCTGGGGAGTAGGTAGCATTTTAATTTTAATGTTGTTTCAATTTAATTATCAGTGCTCCATAAGCATGGAAATACATGACAGATATTGAAAAGGAATAAAACCCAGCCTGTACTGCATAGCAAAATTCCTAAATTATAATGATTGAGAAAAGCATTTTTGTTTGACTTTTAGCCTGATGAAGTATGTTAAAAACCTGAGCCTGTAAAGCTTCCTTAAAATTAATACAGAAAATTATGAAGTTTGTATAGTATCTGTAAATTGTCAGTTAGAGAAACACCGTAGAAGTTATTTCAGTGCATGTACGAAGTTGTGTGCAGATGAGCAGCCTGATTCCTTTTTGAAGTTCTCGTGGTTCCATTTTGAAGAGGTGAAATAAATGTCACAGAAGCAGGACGTGGTGTGCTTCTGCAACCTCGTGCATCTCGGAAGTGTACCAGTGAAAGGACTGCTTGTACAGTAGTTCAGACTGTGCTGCCTGTACAGTTCTAGCTGCATTTGGGTACAGTTCTAGCCTACAGTTCAGAGAGAAATGAAAAGGTGTTACAAGAAATAACCTGCTTTATCTGAAGGAAAGCATGAGGCTGAAATTCACAGTTTAATAGACTATGGATGTGAGCTGCAAACATTGAGTATAATCACAGTGCTTGACAGATAGGATATCTGTAAGATCCTGGGGACTAGAAGCCTGGGAGTTACTCGCCGGTTGCATCTTACTTGCTGCTTCTCTTACTTCCTGTCCTGCTTCTGCAGCTTTGCTCTGCCAGTAATAGGTAATGTTGGTCCTTTTTCCCCTGAAAGATGTGCTGGTGTTCGAGGAACTGCACAGTGGAAAGCCTCACTCCAAGCATCAACTTCAGAAAAGCAGGAAAATTGCATACTTTCTGGAAGAAGCTATCTTGGGTTGAATTTATTTTGCTGAATCATCACATAAGATGTGGTAGTTGTAATCTTCTCTGTGCCTCCATCATTTTTTGCAAAGTGTTTCCATGGTTTAAAAAAGAATATCAGCAACTTGCCAGTCTCATAGCCTTTTCTACAGCCTTTCACATACTGACTTAATTGTGTTATAGAATAAATAGTCTATTTCTAGGGCTACCTTGATAATGTCTATGTTTACTCCAAGAGAACATTAAGTTGCTTTCCACGTCACTAGTGCTCTATTGAGTAACAGGAAAGAAAGATGCATGTACTGTGCTGAAGGTAGTCTCAGTATTGCTCTGAATAGTTTTTAAACAATACAGATGTATGGAAATTTTATTAAGCCTCAAAGTGTCTCACACACCCGAGTGTTCAGTAGTTGTATTGCCATGGAAGAAGTCCACACTTGGCCAGGTCAAACTGCGCAAGCTTCATGCCAGTTTAATATTCTGCAGGGGACTAGAATGGTAGTGTTGCCTTGTTACCAGTATAGATGGATTTAACGTGATGTTTAGCTTGCACATGCACATCTCTAGCCCGGTGCTCTGAACAGGCAGTGTGACCATATTGTGCTGCTTTGGAACAGATGTCCCCAGCTGTGATGCGGGTTGTAGCTGATACATGATTGCATTTGAGGTGCAGATTGGTCCTCCACCACCTGGGTGGCAATTATGGAAAAAAGTTTCTGAAGGTTTACCTCGCATTAATCAGATTGTACCAGCGTATGGTAGGTAACTTGTGTTGATGCTGAGACTTGTTCAGGCTGCCCCAGTGGTTTGGCACAGTTGAAATAGATCATTATATACCCCATATAGTTACTGAAATTACTGAGCTGATATTAAGTTTAGTGCAGAAAAAGATCCAAAGCCAAACTTGCTATGCTTACAGAGCAAGTACTACATTTTTTTGTAAATTACAGTAGGTAAAAGGTATTTAAAATTGTGTTTTGTAGTCTTCTCTCATATTTGGAAGTAGTGAACTCTATGAATTCTGGCAGTGTTACCAAGTTGTTAAATACTTGTGTCTGTGAATTAATTAGGATCTCTGAGCTATGTGCTGTATATTGTCCCTTCATATGAACCAAAACCGGAAGAGCTTGCTGAGATATACCAGGGATTTCAGCATCTTATTTGTTGACTTTTTTTTTGCCTTGTCAGTTACTATGTTCTTAATAGGACACTGGTGTCCATCTTCTGGCATGTGAAAAGCTGCCTTTCCACCATCTAATTCTGTGCTAACAAGTCAGGAAAGAGAATGAAGAACTGAAAAGCATTTCTGAAATGGGAATACTTCAGTATAGCAAAATAAGCCCTTCATGTTAGGAAGATGTTTGGCACTTGTTTTTGTAGTGGATGAAGATAAAATTGCATTGACGCATAAGTGTAACTCTAGATATTAGATTTATGTCACTCAAATTATCTGGAGTCTACTCTGCGGATCGTTAATTTTACTTCAAATTATTTTACCGCTTGACATTTTATTTCGTTACTACTTGCCCCTGTTGCAAGCCTCAGTAGTTTAGGTACAGCTGTAATAGGAGTATGTTTGTTTCTTTTCCAAAAGTCCAAAAGCAGTGATAGGTCAAATACTGACTCAGAACCCTTAACATATGTGGAAGAAGAGCAAGAATTTTTTATTTAGATCTCTTACGATGACAGCTATTCTTGATGAATTTAACTTGTTGAATGTGTGACGTGGATGTTCTTGCACATTGTAGCTGACTTCCTCTTTCAGTTGTTCTGTACATGTATTGATAGAGAGTTTTTCATGCTTTTTTCATGTTTTCTGGGATCTAGCAGAATCCCAATGAGTCAAAGTAGTTTGCTTGTTGATTGTGTAGCAGGAGATAAAGGAACTATCACTCTTATATTTATATTGCTGTATAACAATTTTTGAAAGAGACCATTGGACTCTTCATATCCTGTCTTACTCTGTGTTGGTTTTGACTGTGAGTTATTGCTGACATGCGGGCTAAGGTTAAAAAAGGCAATAGCATTTTGATTTGTTCTGTTGCATTCGGACCTCAGAGCGTACAGTTGAACGGTTGCTCATCAGCCAATATCAGAACAGTAAAAATAAGAATTCGGGGTTCTTCTGTTTTGTCATTTTGTCCAGTGTGTCTAAGGCTGATCAGTTCCTGATGAAACGGGATTAGTTTCTTCAGTGTGTTCTTTCTGCCTAGAATGAAAGGTGGTGCTATGGAGCTGAAATTTTCTTCCCATTTTCTATGACTCCAAGTTCTCCACAGTTTGCAGGAGACTCCACGTATACTGAAAGATTTAAGAGTATGACAGTAGTTGAAACTACTGCAAGACTAACAATGAATGTGCTGACCAAAATCTGACTGGTACTGCAGTGTGGTGTATTTGCTGGAAGGTATGTTGCACGTTAACCTTCTCTGAACCTAAAAGTCCTCATATAGAGGAGACAGTCCTACAAAATACTCTAGTTCTGTCTCTTACCTAAATAGGCATTGTTTTCCTCTAGATGTGTTGACACTGTTATTTGTTGTTGATGCTTTGATATTGTGAAGGCAGTAATGAAAAATAAAAAAATAAACACAAAAAAACCCCAAACCACCACAAACTTGAACTCTTTAATAGCACTGAGTTCCTGCCACCAAATTAAGATTATAAGGATGAGATATGTCATGACAGAGAAATGTATTTAAACGTGAAAGTTCATCTTTACAATTGAGAATGAGAAAATCTGTTTAAGTTTCTACTAAACGCCTCCACCACTACCCCAAATTCAGGCTGAAGTTACTTAAGCTGTGTTTCTCACTGCAGCCCTCTTAATTTTGGGAGGGCACTGCGAGCACCTGATACATTGCAAATTGTAGATATTGTAATTACAATGTAGCTACATTATTGGATCAGAAAATGTAACAAGATTTTGAATAATATGTTCTGAAGAGGTTGATTTCTGTCACGTGAAGGTGATTTGCTGTAGTTCCAAAAATGCAGAGGTCTCAACTCAGTATGAAGAAAGTCAGAACCAAGACGCTAAGTAAAGTGGTGGTCAATGCTTTCTTCATTCGGGCACTGTCAAAGATGATAAATTCACAGACCTCGGGATGTTGTCATATTCTATTACTGAAGGTTGAACGGAGGCATAGCTCGGTTCACGTGTAAGCTGTTGCATTACAAGGAGTAATGCTAAAGTGGGCTCTTGACGAGTTAAGACGGTTTTGAGAAAGGGCTGAAAATATGTTCTGCAGCTGTTAGAGGAAGAAACAGAAGACGTGCTAGGCATAACAGACTAGAAAGCGAGATGGACCGACTTGTCCCTTGCTACATTGGCAAGAGCTAGAGACGGTATCGTAGTGCAGATTCCACTATCTGCTTCTGCTGCTGAGGGGGCTGGAACTGTGATTTTTCTTTCTCCCTTCCTTCTTTCCCAACTTTCTTTGAAGTTGGCTAACTGTGTTGCACTGGTATAAACTTTTTGGTTGCTGGCAGAGAGGAGGAATGTCTGCTTTCTCTTGCTGTGTTGTTTACTCTTCTTTGCTCCTTCACTGACATTCTTTACCTGTCAAAAGTGTTCCAAAGTGTGTGCTCTGCAAACAGGCAGGTTTGTGAAACTGATAAGTGTTTGGTCTCTGCTGCAGCTCAGAATGAAATTAGTAAGATATTTAAAGTTTCCTCGTGGAGATCACTTGCATAGGAGGCTGGAATGACCTCTGTGCATCTTTGTAAACAAAAAAAGATGAGGCTTGTAATTGAGATGATGTGTTAGTATAAAGGGATTATATTATTTCCCAAAGCATGTTTGTTTAAATCCTTGAGTTTAACTTTTAAACACCTCATCTGAAGAATTTATTGCATTGCATGTGTAGCTAATTATTTCTGAGTTAGTCTGTCAGCGTGAGCGTGGTTATTCAGAATGAATGGAGTTCTAGAACCTTTGTTCATTTGTTAAAAAGGGAGATGCAGAACTGTATTCAGTATTTCAGCTGTGTGCTATGAAGTAGTTACAGCTAATTAACATTTGACTTCCTTTTCCTCTCCAGTGTGTTCTGTGTTTGCGTATTTGTCTTAAAATAGTACTTTATTCTTCTGTACTTAAAAAAAATCAGGATCTATTTGGTGATTGTGCTTGCAGGTGCGTACAGTTAGAAGTAGGGGGTTTTCTGCCTTAAAAGTTAGATCACTGTCCCTCCTAATCTGTTGAAATTACAGTAGGTGAAGAAGTTCTGTTGGGTGAGAGGCTTTGTAGTGAGCAGCAAACCTGGTACCTCATCCAGATGCATTCAGATATAGTGCAAGTAAGGGCTTCAGATTAATTCACTTAATTCTTCTGAGTTCATGCAGTATTTGAATACTGATAGGTGAATGACTTTAAGGACTTTTTGGTTGAAAAGTTATAAGGGCTTGAAAAAAATTACTGGCTTCCAGCCAAGGATTAAGTTTTCCTGGCTAACAGTAGCTGTGGAAAGCGAAGGGTGGATGTTCCCAGAAAGAATTTTATGGCAGTCACCAGACTCTGCTGTTCTGTTTTTTTCACTGTGAGAATGTTGGAAATGCATCAAAATACAGCCCTTCTGTCTGACTTTTTTGTCGCTCGACTACTGTAGGTATGCCACAGTTTAATTTTAGCGCTTCCTGTGAGGCGTTGTGCTCTTTTGGGAATTTTGAATGTAATTTATACCATTACAAAAATGAAAAGGAGCTGCATTTTAGGAAAATCCAGTATACCTGTCACCATGGGTAGATTGCTTGATTTATTTGTTAGGGTCTTATTTAACAAGATGTTAGTCTGATATTTCATTTCAGTCAGCAGAGATAAGTTGAGTTTTGCTTTTAACTGATGCGTGTTTCCACAAAATTTGTAAAAGCTTATTTATTTTTGAGGCTTCTGCTGTCTGTGCCTTCTGCTTCTCTATTAAATTTGTGTGAATCTACCTCTTCTGATACTTCAGTGATAGGCTCTAAGAAACTGTACGATCAACTAAGCTTTTTTTTCTTTGTAGGAAAGCAGGCTGAAAATCTTGTCCTAGAATCCCTGCCACCCAAAAGACAAAAATACTCTACTTTCTTTAAATGTAACTGTTGCCTGTGATTGAGCAATCCTGCCTTGCTAGTTAATATGAATGAGAGAGTTTCTTGAATATTTTTATTCTGCTGGGCTTCTCATCTAATTCAATAACTTTATCTTTCAGTACCAAGATAAAGAGGAAGTTGTTTTATGGATGAATACAGTAGGACCCTACCACAATCGCCAAGAAACATACAAGTACTTCTCTCTTCCTTTCTGTGTGGGATCAAAAAAAAGCATCAGCCATTACCATGAAACCCTAGGAGAAGCACTTCAAGGAGTTGAATTGGAATTTAGTGGTCTTGACATCAAATTTAAAGGTAAGCAATTGAAAGTGCATTTGGTCTCTTAAAAAAAACCACAGACCCATAAAACGTGATTTTTGAATTAGAAGAAGTGAAAGTTTGCTGTTGCTAGCAACTGAGTGTATTTTGTATCGTTGCTTGAAACACCCTGCAAGGTTGTCTGCTACCATTGGCTTTTCAGTTTACAGTAAAGTTTCCATCTGCGTGCCCTTTAAGGAAGATGCTTGCAGTTGCTTCTGAAGTAACGGATTACATTTTATAAAGTAAAATTAAGTCTTCTGCGTATGAATGATTAAAAGTATATTTATATTAATATTCTGGAATTATCAATTCTGAAGATGTAATTTTTTCCTATGATGTTGAATACTTGCAGACTCTCTGCTGTTGGAAAGGAGTAGCAAGAGCTCAACATCTCAAAGTTCTACCTTAACACAAAGTTAATTATTGTATCCTTCTGGTTACTGTCTAGTTTAAACTACCTTTGACAAATTCCTTTATGTTATCGGCTCTAACTCATCGTATGCCAGTCAGGATGGAGCTGGTCTGTTATTTTTGTGTTGTTTCCTGCCCTCCTCCTCTTTCCATACTGTTCCAGAGATGACATTCACTTCTTTTGCAAATGAATTTCTTGGTGTTAGGGGCTGAGTCTTCTATTGCATAATTTCTCTGTGTGTGTTCTTTGGTACCGAGTCCTTTCAGATATCTGTAGCTGGTAGTTGCAGAGCTTCAAGTAATAACTGATTATTTTTGTCTGTATTTAATTTTGACATTTATATATTTAATTCAATTTGGGTTTCTGTGTCTATGTATTTTTTTCCCTAGAGGGCTACACTTCATTGCATCACCAGTGCTTAACTGGATGGAGAACTTAAGCGTAGTGTCTCTTGTCTGAGCATTTGCAATCAGATGGGACTTAGTTTCTGTAAGTTATGAAAGTTTTATCCAAAACTGGACATCTGAAAAATAAGAGTCTTGATGATGTTTTTGTTATAAGTTAGATACGTGGAATATAAGATTAAATGTTTGTTAAAACCATAAATTCTTCATAAATTTTTAAGTTGCATAGGAGATAGCATCTCTGTATTAAGGGAATTCGGAGTTAAATCTTTCCTTTTAGGAAAGGAACTGTATATGCACAAGCACTGGAAAACAGTCCTATTACTGGTTTACCAGACATGTACCCTGCTGAAAATTTTATTCAGTATGGGAGAAATTGTTTTCCTTTCCAACCTCATAGAATATGCTCAGAAACGCAAAATGGAAAGAATAGAGAAGGAAACTGGCAGCAGTTCAGTGTGGTTGTGAACATTAAGTAAAGCTTCTACTGTCGGAATATGATAAATATTTATTTTTACAGCCAGTTATAGGGGTAATTTTTACTTCCTTTAATCGCCCCATCTTTACAAAGACATTGTGTTATTCCAGTGACAGTTGTACTCTGTAGATGCATCACCAAATTGAAAAGACTGGAGGGTTTGTGAGTTAATGTTTACTGTTTTGAAGTGTCCTATTCCTGGATTTATTTTCTGAAGATTATGTGTATTTAATTAATTCCCCTACCATATCAAATTTTTGCAAGATCAAGTCTTTCATTTTGTGACTGGGAGTACTGAGCAGATTGTGCTGTTCTGTAGTTCACTCTTCAGCACTTCCGTCCTGTACCTGCCCTTTTCCTTATTGCCCTGGAGGTAGTAATTTAGTAATCTGTTTTTATAGTGGAAGTGTTGAGATGATATCAAGGGAAGGAAATGGACTGGCTCAACATCAGGAACTGTCTGAAATGCTTGAAAAGTTTTCTTCTTCAGGTGTCCAAAAAAGCTAGAGCTTCTGTTGTACAAGTAGTACATGTAGTAATCAGGCTGATTTAGATTTGTAAAGGATGTTCGTCTTTTTCATATATCTCATCTGTTATTTTAGGAAACTTTCAGTTTATCTTTTGTCTCCTATTGTGACCACTGTATTGTCTGTGGTCAGATGTAGGTTACCTTTCCAGAGTATTTTCTGCCATTTCTGAGGGAAATATGCTGAAGGAGAGCACTCTGAATACACTCTTAAATTCTTCTGTAAAATACTGTAACAATGGAGAAATGAATGAGTTTCTGTTTCATTAATTCTTTAACACTTGGAAAAAAAATATTTAACATCTGTTTTCTTAAACAAAAATAAGTACAACTTGGGTAATAGTGAACCTGCAGCCCTCAATACATCGGAATCGATACCATTTCCATTTTGTTAAGAGGTCTTTTGGAATTCAGAAGTACAGGGAACCAAAATCATCCTGGACTGACATGAATCCAGAATGGTGGAAAAGTGCTGTGGTTTTTGTAATTTGTGCTTGTTTTGGTTTTGATTATGTCCCTGCCATATTAGTTTATCTATTGTCTTCTGTAGTTTTTTACAACAGGTAAACCTGTTTTCCTTAAGTCTTATTATGCTTTCAGGTTGGGAGTTTCAGATTCTGATTAACAGCTGCTTATGCTGATGTTTTGACACAGAAAGATTTAGATTTTCTCTTTTAAGTATTATATATTGTGAAAAACTGAGTGTAATTTCTTCAGGGTTTAAGGTCTGGTCTTCCACTCATACTATTTTTTTTTCTGGTGCCTTTTTGCACTTCTGATTGCTTTACCAGTACGTATCAGGTGTGTAGTTGCTATATTGGGGTATATTTTTCCAGTCACACTCAGCATGGTGTCGTTCAAAACAGGCTTTGAATGGGTATGGAAGAGCAGAGATTTCAAAAAGAACCAGGTGTTTATAGCTTGCAAGTTTAAGTGATTGATGTGCTCCTACATTTCCCAGCAGGTGGGGAATTCCTCTTCATCCATGTCCTTTGTTGCTTTTTAAAAATGTATTTATTATTATTACTATTAACACATTGGTGCTCTGTATAGAATGATAATCTGTATTGGACCTGCAGGGAACTTAAGTCCTAACCAAAGTAGCTGCAGGTCAGATGTTTTTTATAAAGCAGATGGTACATGGTAGCTGGTTGATGACTAAGTATGTGCACAAGATCTGGGAAGCTGTCCATGTGCACTTCTAGTTTTTTCCCATACAATCTATGTCCTCTGGATAAAAGATGAAGACACCAATCTCTTTGCTGTTAGCTGGAATCCAGCAGCTTCTTCATCAGGAGGTGCTTAAGTATTTCTAGCAGTGGGTCCATGAAGTGAAATCTGAATGGGAGTCAACTCTGTTTTACTATCTTTAATCTGCTATTAAAAGTTTTAAAATATCCTTTTTTCCAAATTTCAGAGTAACAAGTATAAATGAATTGTAGCAGTATTTATTTAGTACTTATTTAATATAAAATTATGTAAAATTTGTTGCAATCCAAATCTCCTTGATATTCAGGTTTGAAAGTAAAAACCAAACAAAGGATTGTTATCTGAGATTCATTTTTACAGGCTTAAAAGCTGTCATAAAGCCAGTACAATTTATATCCAATGCACGTAGGAAAATTTAAATTTCATAGAGCGGCCCTTAAAATTGAGCATTTGTATAAAGAATTCTTTTCCAATTTGGTTACTGAAATGTAATGGTAGCTCAGGTTTTTTTGGTGACTCTTTAATGGTAATCTTGTTCTTGGCTGAAGTGGTGTTCTCTTTTTAAAAAAAAAAAAAATGTAACTGGATTATATCAGTGAAATAGATTTTTTCTTTTTTTTTTTTTTTTTTTTTAATGCATAAATTTTACCTCATTGTGATTGATCCATACTCCCACCTCTGCACCAGTGGTCCGGTAGTTGCTGCAATGAAATTGAAACAGAGTTGTTGGGGATTTGTGGTTTGTTTGGTTTTTTTCTGTAACAAATAGAAGCTTATGTTTTGGCATGGATAGATTCATACCTTCTTAAGGAAAAGGTATGGCTTCAAGGAGCGTTGCATATCTAACATCTACAGCTGAAATAATTAAGAGCTGTTCAAATACCTTTTAATAATCATTTAGATGCTTGAATATGAGTTAAAATACCTAACAATAGGGACCTGCTTTTCAAAATGTTGGCATGACTGTCTGGAAGACTCATACAGATTTTCTTCATGAATATGTGAATCAGATCTATGTTTGGAGTTAACAGGTAATTGTGTTTTTCCTCATGTGTATTTGGGATTATGGCAAGACTGATAATTACAGGTATTTTTCATCTTTAAATGGATGTCATAAGAGTTTGAAAAATTAAATTAGATTTGGATTTTATACTTTTAGATTTTTATCCTCTGGAGTGAGTAAAGGGGAATTAGAATTGTTCTAATAAATTAGTTTCTGCAATAAAACCCAGTTCCCTTCTCAACATAGTTTGACTGGGCAGCAGTATCAGGTAAGTGTGAAACTGCGTGTTGTTCGTCATATTCGAAGAATTGTTTAAGCTGCAGCTGTCAGTAACTGAAGTACCATAGACTGCATCAGTACAAGTCAGTTGAATCAGTGGACCTTGCCTGTATTTTTGAAATAGAGTAAGAAAATTATGGCTCTGCAGAAGTGTATTCAGCTGAGAGTGGAGGTTTGCACTTGAATGCTCATAGTGGTGACTGGTGGGGCTGATCTACAGTGTATTTAAGAATCCATGAAGTAGTGTTTCTTTTTGCAATTAAAAATGCATCATGTGAAAGGATACCTGTGACCATACAGGATAACTGGATTTCCCTTCTGTTACAAATTTGAACAATGTTGTTCTTATGTCATAGAGCTCAAACCTGTATAAATATCTTTGTGAAGAAAGTAATAAATTATTAACGTGTACTTATATTACAGTGTAACTAAGTTTTCAGTTGGCTTGATTCTCTTGTCAAGCTAAATCTAGAGGAATAGTGCTTTTTATGTCATATGTCAAGTTCTTCATTCAAGCATTTGAATTGACATCCTCCTGAATTGATGTTACACTGAGACCTAGTGAATTATTAAATGTATTGAACATTGGGTTCACAGTGACTTCAATTAAAAAATTAATTTTTTACATTGCCATACAATACCAATTGGAGAAGGTGAATTAAAGGGTAAAAGGATTTTTTAACATACTTGAATTTTGCACTTATTTAGAGATGTTATTAAATGACCATAGTGAGAACTCCCTGCCCAAGACTTCCTTGTGCAACACATCTAGAAAATGACAGCCATTCAGGATGATATTCAGTTTTGTGCTAGGAGATGGACAGATATACTGAGGTTTGATATGGTTTATATGCTTGAATAAAACTCAATTGATCTGACTGTTCATAGGAAATTTGAAATCTGACCTAAGTGCACCAGCTTTTGTAATGAGTCTTGCTTTCATGCTCTTTTGAAATTTGCTTAATGTGCTACTGACGTTACTGAAGCTGTATTATATAGCAGATGTTACCTCTTTGACGTCCCTGATGTAGGCACAACACAGAACTTCACACTCCTCTTGGATACACACACAACCATAACTTGGATAAGAACTATCTAACATACGCGAAACTTCAGTTCTGGTAAAGCTGTAATGAAGTAAACTTCAGCGTCCCCAGCCACTGATGCCGTCCTAAGCTACTTTAATTTAATCATTTAACACAGTGGATTTAAGCTTAACCGTCTAATCACGTCCTGTAACTAAACAACAGCTTCAGCATTCTCGGTTCCTGGAGAAAGGAGCACTTGTCTTCATTCCTCTTGCCTTTATTCAGCTGTTTAAGGGCAGGTGAGAGGAACTGGACTGTGTAATATGGCTGAGGGTGGAATCATACACCATATGTAAAGTCATACCTATGTTTTGCAAGAACTGAACGAGGTTGTTTCTACTGATTCTGCTGGGTTTTTGTGTGTGTAACTCGTAATGTAGTTGATCTACAGTTGATTGCAATCTCTCTGTGATGTCTTTTGGTATTCTGAATACTGGGAGTAAAATCCATAAAAATGGATGGACACAGTTTGTTGGTGGCATGCTGCTATCTGCAGCCTGGTCAGGTGTCTGTGCAGTCGTTTCACTTCAAACGATATTTCCAAGTCTGTTTAACAGCAGCAAAAGCCACTGTTTACATCCTAGAACATTAGATGCAGAATGGCTTGTTTCAGTTAGTAAAAAAAAAAAAAAAAACAAAAACAAAAAAACCCCCCAAACCCCCCCAAAAAACCCACACCATACTGTGGCAAATTCCAGGGATGTGAAAGCCTATGGAGTAACTTGGTATTAGATTGCAATCTAATACTCAATTTGTCTTGGTTAATAACTGCAAACAAAGGCTTCTGTATTCAGGCTACAGAAAATGAAAGGTCTCTAAAAAGAGCACTTGTAGTTCACGTGATTTTTATTTCAGTAGTAGCGCTTGCTCCTATCCCCGTGTTGTCCTTCAGTTGTGCTGGTACCGCTGGGGGTGGGGGGGTGGTGGTGAACCGGTCAGGAGAGAGCCACCGAAAAGCAGCCTGGCCCCCGTAGCACTTCCCCAGATCAGGCTTCTGCGCTAGGTAATGCTTCATTTAACAGCCTCTACCAGTTTCTCCTTTTACCCTTGTTTTAATTCACAGTATATTTTCATTTGACTTCTCTGTGTTGGACAGTCCTTTGTGAGTTAAAAAAATTAACGTTAGAAAGATGATATCCTTTATTTGAGTATAGTATGAAACTGCTAGAGAGTGAGAATAAAGTGCCAAGTATTTTGGAAAGAATTAATCCCTACTTAGCAACAAATCCAGAAGACAGAGATTTTTAAGATTCTGATATTTTTTTTTCTTTTAATTAATGTCAAGATGACTCAAAAAATCTGTTAAAGTGAAAAAATGCCAAGCAGAGGCATTTTGGGGGGGAAACATAGTCCAAAAACTATAGGATCCAGCTCAGTAGAGACATAAATGCAAACTGAGGCCTAGATTTGTGTTTCAGCTGTGATACCAACTTTAATGGTTTTCCTCTCCTGAATTCACCCGTATGTGTCCTGAAAATGTAATCCATGGACTAAAAGTCGTCTTGGGATATTTGTTGACCTGAATGGTTTTGTTATTCTCTTTTTTTCCCCAACAAAAGTTTTACCGTCTAGTAAGTCAATCTGAAAAATGATAAATTTTTTAAAGTGAAAAAATTGAAGCTTAGCGTGCATTTGTTAGGTCTTGGAAGACACAAAACCAGAAAATACTAAAGTTTTCATAAGCAGTAGGAGAAAGAGATGCATCCAGCCCAGAATAGCTGGGTGCACTATTTTCTCCAGGGCTATAGGAAGTCACTGGGACTATGCAGATCAACTGTTAGCTGGTTTCTTACTGTCTTGTTTCACCAGGCTTTGCTTCCGTTTTGCTTGACTGTGTATATTTCATTTTGACAAATTGTCATTATCGGAGAAATAATGTTTTGTGTTGGAAATATTATACTTGCTGGTGCTTTTTCTGTGCAGGTGATTGGATTTTCTTTTCAAGCTTTGTATTGCATGCAGTTAGTGTACAGGAGAAAGTAAGCTGAATTTTGATACAGATTAGAGCTGTACTTGGGGCACAAATTAAGTCTGTCTACTAGAAATGGGTCCTCAGTTCCACTGATGGCAAAAAGAGGGGGGGGGCTGGGATTATTTATGTTCACTTTGTTTCCTACTTGAGGATAGCCAAGAGAGGTTAAAGACTCCAACAAAGTCCATTCCTCCATTTGCTTGGTTTGCCTTCGCTTTGAGCCAGCTCATTAATAAATCGTTAACTGTGCTGTGATTTTTTGCAGAGGATGTAATGCAGACCACTTACTGTGAAATTGACTTGGACAAAGGAAGAAGAGATGCATTTGTGTATGCTATCAAAAATCACTATTGGTACCAGATGTATATTGATGACTTGCCAATATGGGGTGAGTGATATTATGCATAAACAACGTGATTACAACTCCAGGAGTCGTGTGCTAGTGGGTTTCAGGGAGTCATTTAATTGCCAAACTTCAAGACTACAAGAATCTCACAAGTATGTAGAATTTATGTAACCAAATAATACAAATAAATTGAAGGATTATTGCAGTGAAGGAACAATAGGATGGCTTGTACTAGTGAGTTACAAAAACAGTGAAAAGCTGTTTCGTTTCTCAACCACTGATTTAGTAATACCAGGTTCTTAGGCTTAAATTCTTCTAAATGTTAAAGTGAGTTGATAATAAGATAGGTCAGATATAAGGTTCATGTTAATGTGTTCATAGATAACAACTTCCGTAAAACTCTTTCAATTTTTAAACTTTCTTTTGCTAGCTCCTGTGTTTATTACTAATGCAAGAGCTGTTTGATTTACTTATGGTAATTTTGTGGCTTTTAAGTTTGTGCAGTCTGTGGTATATGAAGGAATCTTATTTTACCTGTTCTTACACAGTTCTTAAAATTGCTCTTGCTGAGTATTATTAATCTGGGCCTAGAAGTGCTTGTGTCTTGAATAAAAATTTATGTGTCCTTATGCTATTGTCTCCTAAGTTCTCTGGTTTTTGTTACTGCCTTGTAACCTCTGATCACATACGTAGTAAAGAGTGCTCTGCAGATTGCAGTTTGCACTGATAGCAATCAACCAAACCTCCCAAACCCTAATCTCCCTGTTGTAGATACAAACTTGAAGGGAAATGAAAAGCACCACAAAACGCTTTGTTCAGGCAAGGTCTTTGCTGCCTGTCTTCCGTGAAAGAGGTAAAACTGCCGTAAATAAACAAAATCTCACACCACCTACAAAAATACAGTTCAAGCCACATGACAAAAGTCCTTTGATAGGTAGTATGCTGAATAATACTTCTGCTGAATAATACTTCCCATCATTCATTCATTCTGACAGAGGGTGGGTTTTTTAGCTCTTTCTTATAATTTTAGTTGGTTTTAGAAAGTAGCTATCTGATGAACAAGAGCCCCAGCCAGAAATGGTAGTGCTTTCTATTTATTGATTTATTTATTATATATCTGTTGGTCAGGAAGGTTCTTGCTCTTTTTTTTATATATGTCTGTTTTTAAGAGATAACATTATAATGCCTGACAGAAGTACTCATGTATTGTGTTTGTTCCTTTCAGCTGATTTGCTTAGTGTGTGTAACAGCTCTGTGGCAGGGCTTGGAGTAGACCCTAATTAATCTGTGTGACCTTCACTATAATTCCTGCACAATTGCTGGTGGGCTTTTTAAAAGCATGCATGAGTGACAGTTGTTGCTACAATATTTTTTATGCTTTTGGCCTTTCATCAAAAGATGAATGGACGATCTTCCCAGAGTAGTGGCAGCTCCATAGGCTTTAGACTGCCCAAGGATGATGGATGCTAAGCTGGCTTCTTTGGAATCCGGTGTGGCTAGTGAGTCTTGGAGGCTTTCTTTTTTAGGACTGATTTTTCTGATCTTATTTGGGAACATTTTTTTCTCACCTCGAATACCAAAGAAAAAATGTACTTACTGAATCTTCTACACACTGACTAAATTTTGTGCTCTCAGCTGAAAAATCTGTTTTGCTGCGATTCCAGTGTTTTGAATGTTCTTTGATAGTATGTTTTGTATGCACAAGATGTCATTCCTAATGCTACAGCTAATAAACATGTGGAATCTAGGTATCATCTTCATATGATAGTAAGAAGCTGGTTTTGATAGTTGTTTGGAACCAGGACCTCAAGTTGTGATACTTAATAAGTGACTCGGCATTGTAAATACTGGTAATATTATGCAAGGATATAATCTGGCATCAGCTGTGAAAGCAAGCGGTGCTGAAGGTTTTTGTCTATGTCTCTTGAGCGCTAGGTAAAACTAGCAGGACTGCAGCTTGGTCAGTCAATATTAGCCTGGTTTTTATTTAAAAAAAAAAATAAATGGTTCTTGATGGAGGGCTGAGAAAGTAGTAGATGCACCTGAACTCATCAGAAATGTTTATCTGCAAGTCTGAACAAGTGTCTCTGACCTTGTGTTCCAAGTACAGTTTAGAAAACTGCGAATATAGCTCACCTGCATTAATTCTGGTTTTGCTGGCTCTCTGTTCAACAGTAAGAATATTTCAGGCTCTGAGTGCTGCCTAAAACTTAAAGGTCTGAGGCTTGCTGCTCACTGAACAGTTTTTATTATAAATATTTCTTTTAGAAATATGGCATGAGTGATACCATACACACAGCTCCTCCAGCTTGTTAGTGCCTTCGACTGTGTTGTATAGACTTGTCTAGTACAGTGTAATGGGGTGGTAGAGATACTAAGGAAAACTAGTATCTTTTGCTTGATTGAGTGTCATCTCATAGCTGTTAATCTCAGTAACTGTAATGAAAAACATTAGGACTGCTTAAAATGGGAGTCAGAACTTTAGTAATTATGATGGCATCTCTGAAACACTCTGAATACTGAGAAGTCTTTTTTGTTTTATTAAGACAGTGTCCAGAACTGGTACCCTCAGCTTGCATTAAAAATGTTTTGTGCTGAAATGGCTTTTTTGTTACTATGTGAAGGCTGTCATGTTGGTCCACTTCATTTAGATTGTCTTTCCTGAGAACCCTACTAGCCAGCATGTGTTGTATGTACAGTATCGCCCAATCCACTATTTTTTTCATTGTTGATTTGTGTCTTGTAGCCAACCAAACCAAAATTTTGTTCCCTAATTGTAAATTGCTAAAGTCCTTTTTTTTTGTGCTACCAAAAGAAAATAAGTATTCTTTGAAGAGTTAAAAAAAAAAAAAATATGAAAAAATTCGCTCACTTCTCTGGGCTCAACCAGACGAATTTGTGGCACTCCTCCTGTCTCCTGGCAAGCTTTAGTTCATGCTTTATGTTCTTCATGGTTTCCACCTTGATAAGGCTTACTGATGTCAAATTCATATGCACAACCATTAATATTTGAAAGTCTCCTTAGGAAGTCCTCAAAATATCCAGTAAGGAGAACACTATTTTCAGTAAAGACTAGGCATAAAATAACTTTTCTTAACTGCTTACCTAAAGGTAATGACTTCAAACTGCTGTTTAAGGTCGTTGGAAGGTTTACGCTTTATTTTATGACCTGAAAAGGCAACCAGATCTTTTTAAGTGGATTCAGATAAAATTATTCCATTTTCTGTTTTACCCTGACTCTGTCCCACAGTGGGGTGGCTAGGCTTGACTGTCTTTGTTTCGGGACGTGTCCCTAAGTATATGGAGCACTGTGTTAGCTCACTCCTTCAGGTAACGATTGATCAGAATGTCCTTTAAGTAGTTTAGAGGTCTGTATTGTCATGGTTTTGGATACTACCATGGGAACAGATGGTATGCCAGGCGCTAGGTGGTATGGCATAGGCACAAACTGGCATGTGTTTCATGTGGATGGCATATAGAAGGCAATCCTGACAGATGAGCATGAGTAAAAAACATGACAGAAAAATACCACCTTGAAAATTAAAAAGCACAGGTAATGCACAAGTGCCATTCCCTTATATACCTGCTGCTTCGTGATAACCGGTTCCATATCCTTCACCTATTTGTTCTCCCACTTCGCCCACCTTTGCAGATTGTGGCTTTCCATCTTGTATGTGATCTTTGGTATGATGGTCTTGACGTTACAGGTGATGCTTGCAGCCTGTGAACTTGGTGACTGCTAGACTTGACTACTTTTTTTCCTCAGCGTAGTACATTCTCTGGAATTTTTCTGTAGTAGATTAGACATTTTGCAGTAATTTACTGAAAAGTAAGAACTTAAGCATGGCTAATAATGAGTTCGGTTGAGTTCTGATGTTCCAGGAGCATCTGAGCAGCTTTCCATGTTGGAGGTAATAAAAATCTTCATGTAAATGATAACTTTCTGAATTTTTCAACGAAAGTAACAGAGAGAGGGGTCAAAACCTATCATTCTCTGCAAGCATTGGAAGCTTGTGTGCACATGAGAGCACGAAGTATGTGTTGGGGATTCAACTAATGAGAAATACAGAATGAAAGTAAATTTGTTTAGGAGGAAAAATGAGTAAAGACATAGGCAGGAGTTGTGAAAATAAAGAGGTCTTGGCTAAATTCTGGAAATTAAATCTGTATTCAGCTAGTTGTTTATGTGGTAAGTATGAGAAACTGTAGTTGTGTCTTCTGTTTCTTCTGCAGCGTTTGTAGCTGCATGCTTTTTTCTTTTAATGCCATTACAAAATGCTTCTTGCCGGATACCTGTGGATGGAAGGTGTAATCCAGGTATATGAGTTGAAAAGAAGAGCTTAAGGTCTGCTGTGTTCCCTTTACTGTAGTGATCCTGCTTTTTTTTAGCTGGCAAAACTTTTGTAAGGCATATTTTAAAAAAATAATTACAGAATATTTGAAAAGCATACCTGTAATAGATGCGTACACTTGTTTCCTATGCAGGTATTGTTGGAGAAGCAGATGAAAATGGAGAAGATTATTACCTTTGGACTTACAAAAAACTTGAAATCGGTTACAATGGAAACAGAATTGTAGATGTCAATCTGACCAGTGAAGGAAAGGTGAAATTGGTACCAAACACAAAAATCCAGATGTCCTATTCAGTAAGTATTAGGTGATGCATCTGTAATAAGAAATTCTGTGTGGTGAAATAGCTCAACAATAGGTGGTTGTATACCTACAACTATGTATTGATAGGTCAGGCTTTATTTGAAGTAGCAAATATGCACCTTCCTCTAATATTTTTTTTCATTACTGAAAAACCTTGATAGGTTTATTAAGAATAAATGTGAAATGATGATTTTTGAAACATTACCAACAAACTAAAGCTTCTATAATCTGCAGAAAAGTGTTTTGGTGGGAAAGAAAGATGTTTCAAAAGGTATGGAGACTAGAAGTATAGAGGACCCTGCAGTAGGTACACATTTTCTTGATGTTTGGAGCTCTGATACTTGCATCGCAGATTTGGACTGGATTTTGAGCTAGGACCAAAACCCACTGTAAGCCTTCATACTTCGCAAGCAGTTAGTATCAAAGCTTATTTTGTTTTTGCAATTCCAGTAGAAATCGATCTTATTTATATAACTGTATTAGTAAGGTTTTCTCTGAAGCCCTCTGCTATTATATTGCATTGCTGTGATAAAAGGTAAGGAATAAACAATGTTTGCTGATCTGAGATAACGAATTGAATTTTTCACTTTTCTTCCATATTTATTTGATGTTACTTAAATGTGTAATGGTTTACTTCTCATGTTCACCACGTTTGTATACTGAAACTAGTTCTTAACACATTGCTTTTCTACAGTGTGTTAGCAGTAGGTGTCAGCATAAGATTTTATTTCAGAGGGTATTCTTGCCACTATTACATTTGTCGTGCGCTGGCTGAATAATTTGTACAGTTTGAAGTGGAGATAATTGTGTTTTATATGTGCTTTCTAGAATTTTGTTTACACTAATCTCCCTATTTCTACTGCAAAATTAGTAGAAATAGTAGAATTTTTGAAATTTTCTATTACAAATTCTACCAGCATTATGAAGTCCGTTTGCTCTTTGAATTTTGAGGTGGATAGCACTGAGTAGCTGCCAGTGATGAAAATAACATTAGATGTTCCCTTAAAATACTTTTCGTGTACAGAGCTCAAGACTTACCTGCCCAGTTCTCTTGGCACCGCTGGGCAATCGCTGGACTAGTGAGTCTGTGGTGTTTAATTCACAGATTGTCTCTGGTGGATTTGTTCTAAGCAGTGCTTTTTAGTGGCAAATTCTCTAATGAGAAATGTATCGGCTTAAAACAATGTTGAAAGTTATTAATGTTTTGAGCTACTAATCTTGAACAAGGTTGTAATTAGAACTGAAGAACAGTAACATACCTCAAGGTGAGTAATACTTGAGTTTGGGGTTTTTAATCTGTCTCAGGACTGTGGTGAGTGATAGGGCTATTCAATCTACATTTATATGCTTTCTTCTATACTGAATAAGAGAACATCTGTTGGAAAGGATAGTTCCTTGCCATGTATTTTAAAAACATATGCACAAGGGGGCTGCATTTGTTTCAAGATTACTGAAAATTCTGATGTTTCCTAATCTTGGCATACTTTTGAAAAAAGTTTAGTGTAGATTTTCTTAATTTCTGAAATTGCATTTAAAAATTAAAATGAAAAAATCTGGCAAAAATTCTGAAAAATACTTTGTGCTACTGTATTAGCACCATATAGTTCATTAGTACAATTAAATCTTCAAAACCCAGAGCAGTCCTCTGGGCAGTTAGTGAAGTAACTGATAGCAGCAATATGCCATTACGCTGTGACAGCATGGCCATAAACACATACCTTTCCAGCTGGTTTCAGAGTTATTTTTTGGCAATCAAAGTGTCTAGATTGCAGAATCTTGTGGTCTTACAGATTTTTAGGCTGCAGCTTTTAGCTTGTAGCTTTTAAAATTTTTAATGTGTATCTTTTAGGGTCCAGCTTAATCCCTTTTATCCAGTTCCCTTCCAGCCAGCTTGTATCTCAGTTGATGCCCTTTTCTTTCCTATTGGCGTCTGTTTTAAATCTGCTCTTATATCTTCTAATTTCCCTCATTTCTGCTAGATTGCATCTTTTTTCTTGGGCGCTGTACTCAAAGAGTTTAGGTACAGATGATTTCACTGAATACTGGTCTCAGTGCATGGCAGCAAAACATCTCAGCTGCTGTTGGGGGAGCAGAAGTAGATGGTGTTGTCATCACTCAATGAACACTGGTAATGTTCTCCACGAGCCTCTTTTCATGCAATGCAGCACGTGGAAATGTTGAGAAAAGGGAGCGTGCTGTCAGCAAAATAAAATCTTTGGAAAAATTCCACTGCTTTCTAGCATGTTCATTCTTGAATATATTTAAACATGCTTTCTTTCTCTAACATTTCTGAAATCTTGGGCAAATTTCGGCAAACTTTTGAAAGGTATTGCGTCATCGTTTTACAAGTATCTACTGTGGGGAAAAAAAACATAATCTTTGAAATATTAGTTTTACAAAACTGCAAAATAGGGTTCTTTGATGGATTTTTTTGTTTTGGCATCTTCAGTATGAGTATCTTTGTGAGCTCCTTCTATAATCATGAAAAGGGTTTGTTGTATTTGGCAAATAGAAGTTTGCATATTTGGTTAGCCTCGCAGAGGCAGTGAGAGCTCAGGCAGGGCAACTCTGATTCTTTCTTGTTCTTAACATAAGCATAGAAAAGATTAGATCCACAAGCCAAGGTGGATGATTTTCATTCTGGCTGACCTGTAGATATCAGTCTTCAGGAACATCAGTCCACTGTTTTTGCCAAAACCTAGATTTGTATTGAAGAAAACATCTGAAGTGGATGGTTTTTAAAATGTGTTTTGGGTTTCTGCATGTGAGTATAGCTGAACATGTGATAATGAGCTTTTCAAGTGCAAATTTTTCTCTTTTTAGGTGAAATGGAAGAAATCGGATGTGAAGTTTGAAGACCGATTTGACAAGTATCTTGACCCATCTTTCTTTCAGCACAGGGTATGTATTGTTCTAAGGCAACCATACAAAATATCCCTTCAAAATGGTTCCTTTAGTTCAGAAGATGTCATGGATTTTTTGGATGACATCTTTGAATTTTTGGATGTCCCAGATGTTCCAGGACAATGAAACAGGCAGGTCTAGGACTGTAGGTTGCTCAAATAGGATGGCTCCGGTTTTTCAGAGTGCTTCAGTAAATGTGCAGGCAAGCTTCAAGCCTGCAGCAAATACAAGGCAATTCCAGAAAATATATTCATGTGATTGGAAGCAGTGAAGTTTCAGGGACACTGAATGACTTACTAGCTGAATAACTGCAATTGGTCATAGGTATGCTTTTTACTGAAGTAAATGCAAAGCAAAAAGCATTAGCCTAAACCAATTGGTAATAACAGCTGTGATGGTTTAAACCTGTGATGGTAATCTCCTTAAGGGTAGTAGACTGAGCTATACTACTTTCTGAAATCAGACATTTTGGATTCTCTTTGGAGCTCGGTGAAAGCCAGATATGCTTGTCAGAGGCAAAATAACGCTCCTGTATGTTTTGATCCTGTGTAAATCAATGGTTCCTTGGGCTTTTTGTCTGTGAGCATCTCTTTCACTGCTTAAACCTTTTCTCTAGGAAGGCAGCAGTACATCGTGTTGCCTTTTCTTTACCGAGGGAGCATGTGCAGCCAGATTTTTGAACTTTGCGGATGCTTCACTAAGCTGTGATAACTTCGCCATGAGCAAGCTTGACTGTTGAAATGTTTTATGTATGGTCTTTCCCAGGCCAGTTTTAGTGGGACTTTCTACAAATGTAGTGTTACTTACAATACGGGTTTATTGTTACTTAGCTAGTGCTGACAAGTTGTCCTGCTAGGCAACGATTTATCCTTATTGGAACGAATTTGAAACACATTTACATTTCTAAACCTTAGGGATGTGTTTTCTTTTTGTAGATTCACTGGTTTTCAATTTTCAATTCTTTTATGATGGTGATCTTTCTGGTTGGCCTAGTGTCTATGATATTAATGCGAACTTTGCGAAAAGATTATGCAAGATACAGCAAGGAGGAAGAAATGGATGATATGGTAAGATCTGCATTCATGCTTTTTAAAACCTTTTTTTAAGGCTTATTGTTTTCTCTTCGTACATTCATTGTGTTAGCAGTTCTGAATGGCTTTCTTCAATTGGACAGAAAACTGCCATATGTGTATCTTCAAAGTGTTACTGGTTTTCCTTATAATATGGTCCTAGGTTGCAACCCAGAATTCTGTCTGTAGTCACTGTGGTAATGTTCATATCCACACTTAGGTTGAACAAGGTCCATTCTAAGTGTGTAATAGAAGCTTGTGTATAATCCTAAGCACTTCAGAGGATTTTAGGGACAGGGAGGGAATCTGATACGTTTTACTGCATCATACATTCAGACAGTAATTTTTGTTGTTTTTATAAGCATCTGAAAAGTAAACTTTCCTTCAAGATTTGATGCATTCAGGAGGGAAGACATACTTGCACTTGAAGTTGCTTTAATAAATCAAACCTTTAATTTATGCCTAGCATGTGTGTTTGTCATTAATTGTCATGCCTAGATTCAAAATCTTTTTTGTTGTTTTTCCTAGGACAGAGATCTAGGTGATGAATATGGGTGGAAGCAGGTCCATGGAGATGTTTTTAGACCATCCAGTCATCCTCTGATATTTTCATCACTTATTGGTTCTGGTTGTCAAATTTTTGCTGTGTCTCTTATAGTCATTGTTGTTGCAATGATAGAAGATTTATACACAGAGTAAGTATAATTGTGCCATGCCTTCTGCATATAAATGCTTAGCTAAACAAAATAATTACAAAAATGAGCATTCTAAGTGGCCTGGAAGAAAGCGCTTGAGAGCCTTTAGTCTTTATCCTCGAGATCAGATGTAGTATTCAGAAGGGCTCTTTTAAGTTGTAATGAAACTTTGTCCTACTCTTATCCTGTGAGTTGGTCTCGTTAATTTTACTCTTTTAATGCTTGCTTATTACGTGATTTGTTATGAACCTAGTTTGTTCTGCAGCATCGCGGATAGGTTATATGGGAAATAAATATTAAAAGGTAAGTATGTAACTCCTGGTTTCATCTGGACTGACAAGATACCACTATATTTCTTAATCTTTTCCCCGCCATGTCCTGTAAAGACTGAAGTAGGAGTGTGCTGTGTTGTGAATAGTCCTGTTTACTGTTGACAATGCATTAAGCTGGTCTTCTCCATGAGTCTTCTCAGGAATGGAGATTTAATTTCCCAAGTTCTTTCAAACAGATACGGCTCAGCCTGTGTTGCATGTAAAACTTCCAGCAATAGGTGGGCTGTAGTCCTGACTGGAGAGAACTCATTTAGAAGAAGCAAGCAGTACTCAAGTTTAAATTTAACACACCACTTGCGGTTTACCTAGTTCTCTACCTTTTATCTTATTGAGATTTTTGCTGTCCTGGATGGACTTTATCTGTTTCTGTAGTAATCGTACTTTGAATTCTGGGAGGATTTTTTTGTTTGTTTGTGGGCAAGTGCTTTGTTTTAAACAATGACTACAACTTCAAATCTCTGTTTTATTTTCCCTTTAGTATCACCTGTTGATTTTAACAAGTTGTAATACTTCTAATGTACCACTAGAGAGAACTCTTGTTTTTGAATTTAGCTGCCTTTTAACGGTGTGTCTAAAAAGCCACTCTGTAGTACCAGTGTCTTGGCATATTTTCATTTTTCATATGGTGCTATTCCCCCCTTGTGCCCCATGGTTACGTATCTGGCTAGACTTACATGCACATTTTTAATTGTACAGCATGTCAGCGCTTTAAGGGAGGGAATGAAACCATTTCAGAATGTTTGTGCACTGTAGGAAAGCTGTAAGTTCATAATGGCAATTGTAGAATGTGCCAGAACGGTAGTTTTTAAAAATATATGTGGACTTTCTCTTTTTTTGCAGTAGGCCTTTATATCACTTTCAAAGCGAGTTTAGTTCGGGTTGTGTAATGGAACAATTGACAAAATCTGGTGCAGACAGTTCTTACGTTTAGGAAAACAGTGATGTGAGTGAAAAAGGCTGTAAACCATAATTACGCGAATGATTGCCTGTCAGTGTTCTTCAGGTCTGTTAAAACTCTTAAGGATCATGCAGCTGATGCCAACTAAAAGTCTCTCAGTGAAATTTGGTTGTGGTAGCTCTTAATTTATTAATACTGGTTTGTGTTTTTGAGAAGCTTTTCCAGTAGAATATTTGAAACAAGCAATATTTGAAGCAAGTAAGCTTGAGAATAGGAAATTTTGAGATAATTTTATATGAATATCTGGTCATTTTACAGGTAGCCTGGGTTAACATGTGTCACTTCAGACTGTGCATGGTCTTCTGGGGTTTTTTGCATGTGTTTTTAAATTGTCTTAAGTTAGGATAAGGTAAAATTGGTTTCTGTCTAACTGGTAGCTTTCTAAAATGGAACTATTGCTTATTTTTTTTATGAAGCGTATGTTAGCATAACACTCCTTTAGGGTTTGTGGCCAGCAGGTATATTTGCTTAGTTCAATCCATGCAGTCATGGAAGCGGGTTGTACTAAAGATTACTTCTTTGCGTAGAGCAGGCATCCAGTAATGGTTCATCAAAAGTCAAAATGCCGATGGTCTGGAATCTCTCAGAACAACTAATTTGAGGAAAGTACAGGAAGCTGGCTGAAGACTTTCTACAGCTTTTTGCTATCGAAGAGTAGCAGAGGGACATGGGGAAGCAGCTCTGTTCATGAATAACATTTATATCTTGCTATTCTTAGACATGATTTTTAAAAATGTATTTGGAGATGGCTTTTGTGATTTAAAATTATTAGCTTTGTCTGTAAAATTTCAGAAAAATTATGCCAAAGTGAATACTCCACCATTTAATGAGATGATAATTTCAAAATGACTAAACTCTTCCGAGTGGACTACTCCATGCTGATTTGTGGCTTCATTATAGTATTTATAGTTTCTAAATCAAGTTTTCTAATTTTCTGTAAGATGAATACTTTCGATCTTAAAAGTTAATTTCTGAGGGATGGCAGAAACATCATTCACAATCACAGTATATTTTTGTTAATACTGGCCTTTATGTTAAGTAAAGAGGACCTTTTATCGGCAGGAGTTGAATCTTACACTTAATGTATGTCATATAAATAGTTCATTTCTTTATACACAGGGTACACACATCCAAATGTCAGAGTATTTTGATCAGAGGTGAGATTTTGTACTCCAGTGAAAAAAAAATTCATGTTAGAAAAGAATGTAGTATGTCAGAACTCTTTTCACAGATTGAATTTGACTTGGCCATAAGCTTTGGATACACACAGTTCTCATTCTTATGCAGACATTACAATTTAAGCACTTGTAAATTTTTGCATTACCTAAAAATATTAAATAACTTATTCTGCTAAATATACATATTTTATTGTAATCTTTTGTTCTAATACTGTTTGTTTTTCTATTTCATTTCCCAAAACAATCACTTCTTGTAGGAGAGGATCAATGCTTAGTACAGCTATATTTGTTTATGCTGCAACATCACCAGTGAATGGATATTTTGGAGGAAGCCTTTATGCTAGACAAGGAGGTAAATTGTTTTGGTGTTTCAGCATTTTCATTACATTGTTAAATGGAGAAGTTACTATTTTCTGGTTTGCAGCAACATAGAGGTGTCCTCATGGAGTCAGGTCATTCAGATGGAATCCATTAAATTCTTAATAAACAGAAAATATCTTGAGTATATTTAACTTTCATATTATTTCCTATTCAGTATCGGCTGCATTTTGTAACTAAAGATAGCTGAAGTCTTTGGTTAATTTAAAAGTAATAAGAGCTAAAGAACTGTTAATAGCTGTGTCTTGTGAATTGCTTGTTATACTCTTGTATGTAATTGTTTGGCTCATGACATCCAGAGGGTGTAATAGTCTCTCCCTCTGTAACGTGCTGTTAAACAGTTCATGTCATCTTCTCCAGATGACTCCTACATAGCCCTCCTCCATAGGTACTGGGGGGAGGTTATGTTTACTAATGTGGAAAGGATGAAGTATACAGTACTTGCGAAACGATTAAGTGTGGATGGGGAAAACTGTTTATAGCATCTTCAAAAGGTTATTCTACTTTCCAGTACGTGCTCTGCTTTATACTTAGCAACTTCAAAATATCAGTAGAGAGCAGAAGCCCGATAAAATTGACATAACAGATTTGGACAGGCTGTCTTCAAGTGCTCTCCACTATGCTTCTGAATTATGACCAATTAACATCCTTGCAGTCCGCTAGCTTCATCCATTCCCTATGCTGCAATAAAAGAGTAGTCAATATCTATAATCTTCTACAGTGCTTTAGAAAAAGTAATTCCGGTAAGTTTGCAAAAGAAAATTTGTATCTTTTTAGCATGACATACTTGTTAGTAGTCAGTCTCAGCTGCACTCTAATCCACTCTGAGTTTGGACGTTAGGTGTTTCTTTTCATGTGGCTTGTATAAACCTAGTGATTTGTAGAAAAACAGATCTAGGTAAAACAGGGTTGCTCTTCTAAAATGTACTATGCTGGAGAGTTCAGCCAGATTTGTATTTTTTTTTCTACAGATCAAACGTGTCAAACTGAAATGCTGATTATGTTGGCTCATCATGGTGAAAATACGTATTAGTGGTCTTGAAAAGCATATGCTAATTTTGTGCCTTTTTTATTTAGTACATATTACAGATGCATCTATTGTGTATAGAATTTAAATATAGACAATATTTAAGAGCATAGAAAGTAAAGGGAATACAGACAGAGAAAATTCTTATGGTATTGCCCAAGAGGGGTTTTTTGAGCTCCTCAGGGAGCTCTGAACTTAGTAATAACTGCTAACAAGTGTTGCTGTTCTCTTTATGCCTGGAGTTTAGAAATCCCTTTCCTTCCACCCTTTCTGCTGTTGAAGATGTCTGAGTTCAATTTTGCTGTATATTAAATTTGCTGTATATTAAATCGCTTTCCTTCCACCATTTCTGCTGTTGAAGAGGTCTGAGTTCAATTTTGCTGTATATTAAATGCTGTGGCATTTTGCTTTATAACAGGGATAGCCAGTTCCTTGAATGCATCCTGAATGTATGAAACCAGCTTAGCTGGGTCAAGACAACCCGGAGCAGGTGCTGCCTAAAAGCAGCCGTAGTGTTGAGCTGTGCCAGGAGCAGTGCTGAGCAGCTCTCATCTGCTCTCAGGGTGTGAGCAGGTTCTGCACAGGGCCAGCACTGCTATTGCTGTCTCTATTAATCTGCAGCTTACATATACACCTATTTTTCGTACCCTGGTTTCTTTGGCCAGCTTAGTCAGCATATGCTGTTCTTCAGCCGAAATGTTCTCACGCTGTATCCCTTTTCCTGTCTTTTCACCTGGCCTAATAAATTGATTAATGTGCTGCGTCTTGTGGGTTGCCAGGAGTCATATGAAACTATTAGTTACTCTTGGCTCTTGTATCGATGTAGTATGTTGTTACTTATTTCTTTCACCTTTTTGGGGGAGAAGTTGTCAAACCCCTAAATTCTGGAGAGCTTGTTGATAACTATTTAAACAAAATACACTGTATCTCACTAGTCCCACTGGAATGTCCCTTCTTACAGGAAGGCGATGGATAAAGCAGATGTTCATCGGAGCCTTCCTTATTCCAGCAATGGTGTGTGGAACTGCCTTCTTCATTAACTTCATTGCCATCTATTATCATGCTTCAAGAGCTATACCCTTTGGAACCATGGTGAGTCTTTTACTGGAGAATTTAAACACCACTGTAGACACAGGAAAGCTACATTTTAGTCTAAATACAATTGTGAGTCAATAGCTTCCTAGTTAGAAAGGTGCTTCAAGTATAACTCGTTTTAATCACAATAGCAACAGCTACTGGATGCCAACAAGTCTTCTCTCTGCTTAAATGGCACTTCTGCTTTATATTTAAGCTTAGTGTTAGAACAACATGGGACGTTAGCAACTCAGATTTTCTTCTGGATGGCCAATGCAAACTAATTATAAGCTAAAATGCAATACAGGATTCCAAGTAAAAGCTACTTCCAAATCATTGCAGTCAAGCAGAAAAAAAATAAAAATAAAAAATCAGCCAACAATATGAGATGAGAAGTCCTGACAAGGTCTGGCTTTACGAAAATGAGTCACTGTTTTCACTTTGTGAAGTGGTAGTTAGTATCCAGTTATGGTCTTGTGTCTGTGTATTAACCATGTCACTTGAAAACAATCCTGGTTGGATTACTTTCTCATTTAATCATGATGACTTCTCTTGCTTCACATGGCTTTTGTCGGGTTTTTGTTTGTTGTCATGGCCCTTCCAAGTAACCTCAAATAACCCTGTGAATACAATGCAGGAAATAATCACTTCGCACTTTGGCAGAATTTCTGTTTGCATTGTTTGAGAGCAGAATTTTTTTGAAATATGCATCATAAAATTGTTTTTTCTAATTTTATGCATTAGCACTGTTAACTCCAAAAATATCTTAGTTCAGGAAGACTTGTTTTCTTGACTTGAGATTTAACCTTTTTTTATAGCTACCTTCTTTGCATATCAGGGGTTTTTGATATGTTAAATTGTTCAGTCTATTCAGAGACATTTGAGTAGCCTTGGATTTCTTCCTAGTTTAAATCTACCACAAAATGAAGCTTAGTATCACAAGTTCTGACTTACAAGTTGTGTTACTTGAGGTATAATTAAATTCAGTATATGACTGAAAATACTTCTTAAGAACGCATTGTTAATGAATGAATGTGGTAGAAATCATAAATGGTAATAAAAAGAGAGGCAATTCTCAGTTTCAGGAAAAGGCTTTCAATAATTTTTCTGTTGATGGAGGAGTCTTTACATGTACATTGCTGGTTCTAGTTGCTTCCTTATTAGTAGTATTTTCAATGAATGCCTAAATACCAACATTTTACATTTAAGTCATTGTTATAAAACCACTAAATAAAATATCAAGCTAATCATGTTTATAAACTTTTATTTTTCTGGGTTTCTTCTTCAAGAAATTAGACTAAAATTCTATCTCTGGATATGTTTGTATTAGTCAGTCAGTGCCCCAAAGGAATATTGTATTGGTTTTTCTTTCCTAAGCCAGTAGCCATGTACAATACTGTCAGAAAAGTTTACAACATTGATCTTTGATATGTGTAAAGAGGCTCTGTTTTACTGCTGAGCAAGTATTTATGATATCACATTTCTCACTTGTATTGCCATTTGGAGGTCAGGAGTGCTGAGGGAAGGGAATTCTACCTGTGCTGAAGTTTGTCTTGTAAATCTGTTCAACTGATTTGTATTAAGATCATGGAAACATGTACATGCAAAAGCAAATGGGAATATAAATCTTCAGGGGTCACTTAATCAGGATGTTAGGACTCTTTATACACAGTGATTTTAATGATCTCAAGATTTTATGAACATGTTTGAATCGTTATGACTGTGGCAATAAAACTTCAGTGGAGTTAGCAGACTTTTAGTGGGAGCAGGTTATGAATTGGAAACTTCATCAGAATAAGCAACGCTCTAATGACTTCAAATCAGCTAATGAAGCTGGTTTGCAGAAGGAAATGAAAATTGTTTGAAATGACCGTGTATGCTTCAGGTTGAAGTCCCCGGGAAGCCCTCTGGCTTTATAGATAAGATACCTTTGTGTCTTTCCACCTTTGTTTTCAATGTAGAGAAACTTCCAGAATTCTCTAGTGCAAACGTGCTGCTGCTTTCCTGGGGAAATAAAACGTCTGCCATCTAAATGTACTAGAACGCAGAAACTACTTACTTTACTCTGGCATGTCTTGAAACCACCCTCCTTGATTTAAATTGCTGGCAAGAATTACCACCTCTTCTTGACTACTGTAAATCTGGAGAAAGCAGAAACTTGAGTTGCTGAAAAAAAGTCTGTGAGCGAAAAGGTTGCTAAGAGACTATGCTTAAATATGACATCCTGTGCTTTGCCCGTTTCGGGTTGCCACTTCCCAGTGAACTGCTAGGTAGTTTTCTCTCTGTGACTTAGTTCCTCCCTCCAGACAGATTTTTCTATGGAGTGCAGGTAAGGGCAGCTGATAGTGTGAAATCCAAGACATCCAACCTAATGCACAGTTGCTGCGTCTTTGATGTACCTGGTATCTGCTCTTCCATGCTTTGTCTTAAAATGCTCAAATTGATTGGGCTCTTCAGGACCTTCATACATCTCACTGTCATCGCAGTCTGTTTGGAACTTCAAAGCTTTGTTCACCTTGTATATCTCATTCCCGATGTCTGGGATCTTCTTGAAGATGAGGCAGGGACTGGGAAGATCCAAAGCTTGTTTCTGAAATCATTCTTCAGTCTTGGGACTCTGCCTTTAGCCCTTTTGGTTATACATGCAGGCTGTCTACCCACACTGTGACAAACCTTCTGTAGTGACATACACCATGACACTGACCAAAGGCTTAGTCTTTTCCCTGGGATATCTTTCAGCTGCCCTTCCCTTCAAAATGCAATAAAGAATGAGACAGATTTTATTCAATTATGAGAGCTTTTTAAAACTTAATGGTTTAAAGCTTTCAACTCCCTAAGCATATGAAGGGGATATGAAAGTCTGGATCTTTTCTCTCATCTCTTCACCTTTATAGAAATGCAGTGGGTACTGTTTAATTCTTTCTTCTTTTGGAGCCCAAATTTGATTTTTTTTTTTAAGGGTGTTTTATTTATTATATCCTGTTACTGGTGAACATAGAGCTCCTCTGAAAGTGGTGTACACCTTGACTTACCTTCTCTTGATTTTTTGTCAGTCTTTTCAGTGTATTTATCAATCGTCTTTCTATTTTGTTGTGTTTGAAGTATATGGAGCATGGAACAATTCAAACCAATTTAAAATAATGGCAAATGAAGTGACCTCTCCATACGCCTTTATGAGGAGTGTGGTGGTAGTTCTATGCAGAAATACTTGTAAGTAATGCAGAATTTCTAGAGGGTACAGCATGATTGAATTTGAAGGGACCATCTTAATTTTGGCATTTTGTAAGTTGTGACTGCTTACATTGTTCTGTGTGTGATACATAATTTAAAGATTTCCATTAAGGCTGCTATGACTAATGTAATATTCTGACTGCAGAATCTGTGCAGCTTCTATTAAACTGTTTAAAATGTACCATTTTTGTTTTGTTTGAGCAGTAGGTTCCTGTGTGGCTAATGTTTCCAGTATGCATTTTTAATGATTTAATTAAATAAGGTTACGCACACTGAATTTCTCTTGGGATCGAGATCCTAGTGTTTGCATCTTTTATACCTTGTTTAAACTAGAAAAAAAAAAGTGTTCTCTCCAACAGATAGCTTAATCCAGGCTGCAGCCATCCCTGACAGCTTTAAGTTGATATGAGTGTTGTCTGCTGCTGAAAAGGGAGGACCAGGTATCGCCAAAGATTTTCATGCCTTGAGCCAGATAAGGAAATACATCTGGCTAAAAATAGAAAAAAAAAAGTGTTCTCTCCAACAGATAGCTTAATCCAGGCTGCAGCCATCCCTGACAGCTTTAAGTTGATATGAGTGTTGTCTGCTGCTGAAAAGGGAGGACCAGGTATCGCCAAAGATTTTCATGCCTTGAGCCAGATAAGGAAATACATCTGGCTAAAAATAGAAAAAAAATGTAATCATATACATTCAACAGGGTGCTTCCTCAGATTGCTTGAAAGTGACTGTGGAACCTGTGGTCAGAAAACTCATTTTTTGCTGAAAGTAGATGCAGCTTAATGGTTCTGCCTAAATTTTCAACAGTTCAATTTATTACCTAAAGCAGCACCCTAGATTAACAACTTAGTTGTGATAAAATTAATAATGCTTTATTTTGAAGCCTTCTATTCTTATTCTGTATAATGTTTGGGCAGATGATGTGCAGAAAGCTGCTCCATTGCACAGATTCAGTAACCTCTATATGAGGGGAGAGTCTCATGACTGAGAGCGCAGTTTTGGTATCTGACAGGAAAGATCAAGCTGCTGCTTTGACAGTTAATTTTTATTGCTTTTCTCCCTTGTGCATTAAGCAGTCAAGGCACCATAGCTTGCCAGTAGCTGTTTAATATTAGATATGCTCATAAAAATTTTAATTATCACCTTTGAATGAAGTTTAATCTACAGTTGTCAGAAAATATGAAACACATGGCACTAGAACATAAATTATATCCCTCTTGACAATGTTTCCTTTCAAATAAGGAAAACCGAATCCTGCACGTTCAGTCAAGGGCAGTAGAATATTCTTTCCCCATCAAAACAAAACAAAAAGGGATTAGAAAGAATGCAGGTTTGGTGAGGTGTACGATCTTTTCTATGGCAACTAAAACCCACAAACTAAATCAGATGCTTGTGTATAAATGAGATAATTTGTGCAACAAAAATGCAACAGTTAAAATGAAATAGGTATGTTTTAATGTACTGGCTTGGTAGAAAAACTCATGTAATTTGTCTTCAGTAGTATGGATTATGGAGAACTTGTGCTTGTTTGCTTGATGGAAAACTGGGTTTGTAGATGTAGTAGATTTGCCTGTTCGCATAATTTGTGTTTCTGAATTGGTAGTTAAAACTGTTCTCTTAATTTGGCTGATGTTACAGCAATACTTGTCTTAAACGGCACGCTAAGACCTAACTTTCTCATCTCTGCCTGTCATGCAACAGCTGTTATTGGGGGTTTGGTTTTTTGAGTATGTTAGCTGTGACCTCTGTAGGGAGGTGGTTCTGCGGGAGTGCAGAGCACGTCTGTGTGTTGGTCCTGCCTTCATTTCCTCTTACCATTTGTGATGGTGAAATGGAGGCCAGTAAGTACCTGAGCTGCTTTTGCCTTTGTAATCTCATTCTCCAAAACTTTTTGAGGCAGAAATCTCATAACTTCCTCTCTTTTTTCAGTTAAGGCACTTGTGTGCCCTAGTGCCCTCTGTTTGCTTCAGTTTGTATTTAAACTCTCTAGGTTTTGGCATTGCCCAGGCCGTATCATCACTGCCCTTGCCATCAGTGGCAACAGGCAGTACCTGTTCAGTTTGGGAGGGAGCGGTGTCTTCACCTCAGATCTGAAATGAAGAGGAACATGCCTGAAAACTCAGAAGCTAGAAAAGCTAGTTGTCTCCAGTCATCTCTCGCATCCAGATAAGACTATTACTACCAAGAATGAAGAAAGCAATTTTCAGCATCAATCTGAGCAGGTCGACTATCTTGGAGTCAGACAGAGTTGAAAGCATAAAAAAAGATGTTAGTGAGGTCAGCGCAGATTGTGCCGGTTGTAACTAGCATTGGTTGCATTGGTCAACCTACTAAGACCAGCAGGTTGCTGACACCAAGGTGGAGTTATCTCAGAAGACAGAAGATTCACGTTTTGATCAGCTTGGACAGCTTAGCAGAATTCCTGAGCCTGCACTATGGTCTCTGCTTGCTTGCTTAGTTGGGCTTCCTTTACACTGCAAAATCATCTCAGATAATTTTTAGACTCCTGAATGGCGCCAGGAAAAAAAGGAAAAAATGCACTTCAGTTCCAGCTGTCCTCAGAACATAGCATAGCATTAAGACAGGCAGTTCATTGTTTAACAAAACACTGACTTTACCTAATGCTGTGTACTAGATTTCACTGAAGATGCTAGCTGTTCTGTCTGAAATCAGTTCATTTTTCAGCCAAATGGTTAATAGAATGTTACACCATTATCAGTCGTGCTTTGACTGATATGATAATGAAACCACAAGCACTCAGGTTTTCTGATGGATGCCAATTATAAGCATACTGGGGACAGATTGGCAGTACTTACTGAAGCCATTATTCAAGGAACCTTGGTCTGTCTCAGCTTGTTTTATGCAGATAAACACTTTAGATTTCAAAGCTGCTGCTGAGTCAGTCTCCCGGACCACACAACAGCCATGCCCTGCGGGAGCCAGTTGGGCCTACTCCTTGCCCACCTGATTTGAAGCCATTGAGCTCTGCAGTTGGTGTCACTAGAATGAGATGCTATCAACTGCCTTTCCTTATCTAGGAGTTTGCCAGCTTATCAGTAATTCGGCCTGGATGGTCCTTGCTTGGTTCCATCTCTGAGGTTATATTCTTTCAGTGGGGATTGCCTATGGGAGATGGGTTTTGCAAGATGGACAGTTACAAGCTACGAAGTTTTGTTCCAGGTGAGCTTGGAACCCAAGGCTGTTCCTGGACAGTTTCTTTCTGCAGTAAAGCAGTGGATTCACTTTCTACCGCTGTCTCCAATCAGGGGTAATTTCTGAAATCAAGAAACGAAGCTACAGACACCTTGATAACTGCACTGTTGTGCAGTTGTGGCTGGATGAGCAGTTCAGATGCCCTTTCATGGTGCCTGTGTCTGAGCTTCCTGCCACAGCCAGGTTTGAAACCTACCTGCTGGGGCACCAGGGAGCACCATGGACAGGAGCCACCCGCCGTGGCTGCAGGTCCTTGCCAGGCAGGAAGCTGAGCAAGCTCTTCTTGCCGATGGTTTCAGTATGGTCAGCTCGGAAATCCTTTGGATCCTGTCCAGGCCGTAATTCTTGAATGTCTCATTTACCCACTGCACTTCAAACGAGCTGGGACTTTTTAGTCAGGTTTTTAGTCAATGTAGGACTCAAGATGTTCTTCTTTGATGTTTCTGATACTTTTTGATGTTTTTCTCTGAAAATTCTCATCTGCTCATTCTTTTAGACTGAGCAATTTTCAAGTGCAGAACCTGCATCCATTAAGTGAGTGAGTTGTAATTACAGTCTCCTGTAATTTATTCTTAGGCAACCTCAGTGTCCTACGTAAGACACTATGCTTGATTACCTGTGCTTTTTTCCAGTAACAGAAGAAGATAAATGGGAGATACCAAAGATGTATCAATTGTGTAAAATCTGTTTTGTTATTGGCAAGTATAAATACTACTTAGCTTTTCCTTATTTACCACTGAAGCGTCATATTTTAGTGGCTCATGATGTAGTTCTTTAGTAGCCTCTCCTCAAAGATATACAGAGCAGTTTGGATAGTGCTTCCACTTGTTGACCACCCGTTTGGTGTACCCTTCTGTGAAGCGTGAAGGCTTGCTCCATCCAACCCCCGGCAATGTTCTCCATGCATATCTGGCCCAGGCTAGGAATGATAAGCCAGTAATAGAGGAATAACCCACAGACTTTTGTCAGGTGTTGTTTTAATCTGGTGTGATTGACTTAATGCTAAGTTTGTATTGAGCTAATGTAGCGCAGGTCCTCATCTCATGAAGCCTAGTGGTTCTTGCATTGAGCTGCTTGCGGTAGATTTCTGTAGGTATAACATAAGTGAACAGCCTTTATTTATCCTGGAGTAACTGCTTCTTAAACAAGTCAGTGTGTGGCTCTTGGACCTGGTCCTCCCTCCATTGTTTTGGATTAATCTGCTGCCATGGACTTTGTGTTCTGATGGAGTCAAAGAGGAATATAGCTTCTTCTCTCAGGAGGCACCAGGGTGTACACAGAGCCTCAGGCAATAGTGCTTTTAAAAGGCAGTATTTTCATATGTTTGCATAGAGAAGGTCGCAGGGTCAGTATTCAGAACTATGGTTATTGCATTACAGACAACTGTTCTGTCTTTAGTTATCAATATCAAGAAGTCAACAAACTGCCTAACGCGAATTCATTTTGTGCTGATGAGTTATGAGTAGAGAATGTCTTGCTGAACACTTCAAATTTTCCTGTTTTGGAAGATAAAAAATATGTTGCCTTCAAGGAATAGCAAAAGTAGAGCTACATATGTATACTGGAAAAAAGATGATTCATGGTAAAATTTTAGGGAGGCTGTTCTACTGGAAAGAGCTGGAACATTGGCTTGACTTTGCTGCATTGTGTGTAAACCTAACTACTATATGTAAGTAGGGCCATTGTGCTTCTAAATTGTGTACCCGTGTGTACCAGTGTCTTTGTGCATACTTGTGTCTTTGTGTTCTTAATTACCCAGTTGGTTGATAGTGGAGAAAATTGACTCCAAAATTTGGACTGGTAGCATTCTGACATGGCTTTGCAATTCTTGTTTGGGTTTCTTTTTTGGATTGGATTAAAAATTTTGCACCCAGCAGTTGTGGGTTTGTATGCAGCTGCCTAACTGCTAAATGTTAACTCCCAGGGAAAGCATACTCTGCAAAAGTTTGACAAAGTTTTCTGTGATGAAGTACCATGAAGACTTCCATGTCATTCCTTTGCAATGTATTGAGTATAATGATTAGATGAAAACAGTAAAAAAATCTGTTATGGTTCTGTTCTCTCAATTGATGCAAGAAAACATACTTAATAATGTTTATTAGGAAGTTTCTCAGGAAAAAATACTTCCATTTGATAAAACAGATGTATATTGACTAAAGCTTTGGAAGTAGGAGTATGATTCTACAGCAACAACTACTAAGGACTAATATATACAGAGTGGATTGGTTATCTTCTTTTGTCATCTTATACCTGGGTTTTTTTTGTTTATTTTTTTTGTTTGTTTACAGGTGGCAGTGTGCTGCATTTGTTTCTTTGTCATTCTTCCATTGAACCTCGTTGGTACGATTCTTGGCCGAAATCTGTCAGGACAGCCTAATTTTCCATGTCGTGTCAATGCAGTGCCTCGTCCCATACCAGAGAAAAAATGGTAAAGACAAGCATGCACGTTAACTAGATGTATTCACTTCATTAAATTCAAAATGACTTTTCAGATGTGATCATTAAAAGTTTTTCTAGAATAAATTCGTTACTTAAATTGAGTTGTGTCTAGAAGAACACCTCTACTGACGCTTCTTTAATACGATTTTTCTGTTGAATAAAAACACCAAGTGCAGTTAATGGTTAGTAGTTGTAGCAGATTTTACAGTCCCGAATCACTGATGCACATTTGGCCTGAAATGCTCTTCAGTCTCTTCTGTAAAAAGGATGGTCCCAACCCAGTTCTCGTATGGGTATCTTGAAACTAAACCTTTTTGCTTTAGTTAATGCCTCTAACAGATTTAGGATTGCATGTGCCTCGGAGGCAGAACTGTTCTGTTTAATGGTGTCCGTGTACAAGCTGAGTCATATTTGCAGGGTGATGGTGGGGAGAGGTTTGCAATGCTGTTCCCAATTCTGCACTTTTGTTGACGGCACAGAGCCTAAAATACTCCAGGTGTATGGTTTGAATTGTGAATAAGCCTTTATTATTTTTAAAGTGAATATAAAGGGGTGGGGGCCTAGTCTCAAAAAGTAGACTTGGGTTTTTGGAAAATCATGAATGCAGTCACTTTTTCCTATTAATTTAATTCTGAGATGGAAGCAGCAAGCTATGGAAAGGAGAATCTCCTTAGAGGATTTTTTAATAGATTTTTCTTGCTTTCCCTGTTCAGAGGAATGGAACAGACAAAGTTGAAGGAGGCACTGAAACGTGTACACCCGCGATATCCAGGAAGTGCGGCACACTTAGTCTCGTTAGTGCCGGGTTGTGCAGCTCAGATGCTAGGATTTGATTTATATTGTGACCTGTATCTTGGGAATCTGATGGATTTTTTTTGGATCAGCATGACAGATAAAAAGAAATAAGATACTTCTGTTGAAGATGATGAAATTGCACACCGTCAACTTAGACAAGTCTCCCTATAAATAATAAAAGAAACTGCGAATTAAATCACTGGTTACTAGCTAGATTCAGCATCATCACAAGTACTACACAGAGGTCATCTTTAGTAATTGGCAGTATCAGCTACAGGTAGCTGAGCATTCATTTTCGGCCATAGGCTCGTGACTCAGTATAGCATTAAAAATAAACACTGGTCCTTAATTTTATAACCATTACCCGGAGGAATTTTCTTTGTGCTTTTTGCTGTATTTGAAGCTATCAACAGCTTTGAGTTTTCACTGCCTTCGTTCAAGGCTGCTGGATGTAATGGGGCTTGATGGCTTAGGCCCTTTTTGGGCAAGAGAGATTCTTTCTGTAGCCTTCAAGGCTGGTTATATGCCTAACCTTTTGCCCATAGGTGGTAGGCATGAGGCGTATGTTTTGTTTCAGCTTGCCCCAAGAAAAACTCCTTCTTTCCATACACATGACATTTTGGGGGGAATCTTCTTCTAATATGCTAGTATGAGACAGAAATGTTATTGTTAATATGCCATTTAAATAATTCTCTGTGCTGTATTAATTATCTGGTTATATGTCTTAATATGTTTGTAAATGAAAGATTAAAATTGTCCCTGCACTAATCTTAATATCTTTCAGGTTCATGGAGCCAGCTGTTATTGTTTGTTTAGGTGGAATCCTCCCTTTTGGATCAATTTTTATTGAAATGTAAGTATGTCAGCTATTCGCCAATTTGATTAAAAATTATAAAAATCTAAGTTCAATTACAATATCATCTGCATATTCTGTTTGCTCTTTTCAGGTATTTCATTTTTACTTCATTCTGGGCTTACAAGATCTACTATGTTTATGGCTTTATGATGTTGGTTCTGGTTATCCTCTGCATTGTGACAGTTTGTGTGACTATCGTTTGTACGTATTTCCTGCTAAACGCAGAGGATTACAGGTGGTAAGTATTGCATTATCTGCGTAGTTAACCAGATTGTGAGAGTTTTATAGAAACGTGATGTTCTTCAGTCTAGATGGGTCTCTTCAAAGTGTCCTGTGTCCAGATTTTAGCTGTAGGGAATAAAAGCAGTTATTGGATCCTTTCTGTACAGGAGCTTTCTGTGTGCATGTGCGTCTGTGTGTGCATGTATGTAAGTATAAAAAAAAAATACGCCAAGGCACACGGGAATATGAAGAAGGATCATCGGTTGGTCTCAGTGGTAGCTGTTGCTGTAGAAGCTTTTGTCACTTACAGCAGACAATGTGTAGATAATTGTTAAATAAGTCTGTAGAACCAGTACACTTTATTTTCAGATGAGGTTTTAGTGCGTTGTTGCATCTTCTTGGGAAGCCTTTTGGTTAGATATATGATGGACATGCGTGTTTACTTTCAGGCAATGGACAAGCTTTCTTTCTGCGGCTTCAACTGCGATTTATGTTTACATGTACTCCTTTTACTACTACTTTTTCAAGACAAAGTAAGTGGTAGTTTTCGTGCTTGAATATCAGATTACTGATTATCAGATTACAGATTATCAAATAAGTTTGTTGAGAAAAACTAGGGAAAATACCTAGTATAAATTCCTATCTTTCTTTTTCAGGATGTATGGCTTGTTTCAAACATCATTTTACTTTGGTTATATGGCAGTATTTAGCACAGCTTTGGGAATAATGTGTGGTAAGTTTCAAATATATTGACAGCTTTCTATCAGAATTTTTCAGACTGTCATGTTTCCAATTTTAGCTCTGTCGTTTTGGTGGTGCAGTGTGTACGTCTGCAAGATGTGCTCAAAAAAGCTTACAATCTTTAAAAAGAATCTTAGACTTCTCTGCTTATACTTGTTTTCTGCCTAATATAGGAGATTTCTCTGGATTGCATCTTTTGATAGGAAGATAATTATGCACTGTGCAGAGAACTTCACCCTTAGTTACAGCTTGAAAGACTCAATATTTGGCAAGAAATTCTGTGAAATAAATTCCAGATTAATTGGAGTCCACACTAGCATTTTGTTTCGGAGTTTTTACTGTTGCTCCAAGACAGGGAGCTAGGTATACCCATTGAGGCATCAATGGTATTGCAATACTGATGACAGTACCATCTGTATCTTGTGGCATGTATATGTGAGGGTGACCAGAACGGGAAGGACTGACACTTCAGGATAGCATTTGAGAAATAAGTATTGGAATATTCACAGGTAGCGGGAGGTAAATGCTCCTGTGTGCAACTGGATTTCATTGCTTCTTAAGATCTGTTTTGGCAGATGTTTAGAAAAGAAAAGTTCTCGGCATGGAGGTAATCTGATAAAGTCAAATCTACTTGCTCACCTGTTAGCTCTATTTTTGTCCTTTGCTGTATAACTTTCAGAAAGTGCTACTCGGTTCTTTTGCACTTTCCTATGCTGTTATTTGCTTTTTATGTGTGAACCTTATTTGATACTTTCCTTCTTAGTAGTGAATGAATAGTCCTATAGGTTCTCATGGAAGGCTTTCTTTGAGTTAGATATTTGAGACACGATGCCTTACAGGAACGTACTTTCTGTAAAATATACATTTCTTGATATCACAAGAGGGTGGGTAACTTCACAATGCTTTATAAAAAGGTGAGGGAACTCACCTCTTTAACTGCTGAGTACCTGTTCCCCTTTTCTCTCATACAATCTAATCTTGCTTCATCAGGTTCTTGGCACATTACAAGACTTCCCCGCTGTTCTGGTAGTCTTGCAGCCATTTTTTTCTTTAATAGGCTTATACTTTCAGCTCTAATCTTTTCTTTTTAAAGTGCTCAGGCTGGTATTGATTAAAATGTCTATGATGCAGAAGCCAAGATTGCCCACCAGTTTTTGTAATTAAAATGTTTTTTTAAACGTGGAAAAGGAAGATTGTCGAATGCTTTCTTGTCGTGGTAGGGCACTACTTGATGGAATATTAGAGTAAAATCCAAATTTACTCAAAATCAGAAAATACTTTAACATACTAAACTTTATTTCCACAGTTCTATTGAGATTTCTTTTTGTCTTTTTAAGTGTGCTGGAAGAGAAGCTGTGAGATTCCTTTTTACTAAGAACTCCCATTTCCAGCACGTGGAGGGAAGAAAAAAAAAAAAATCCCCTGTCAAAAAGCATTTGTCTAGGGAACTTGCTGCCATTGAGGTCTAACAAAGACATTTGTATTAGAGAATTGTGCAGTGTGCGTGCTACTGACTGTACGTCTCCTGTGAAAAGTGTGTAGAGCTGTGCTTTGGAGGCTCACCCGAATGGGCGTGTTCAGTATCACACAGTTGGATATGAGATGAACTAGTTGGGATCCAAGGCAGCCACAGGGAAACTCTGTGTAGGCTTGTATCATCCAACTCTGGTTTTAGTGCCCCTAACAATGCCTAGTGAACTCAAATCCCACATGTGATGGGATGCTTTGATCCACAAAGTCTGCTGCCCTCTGCAGAGCATTTAAGTTCTGGGACTGGACAGTAGGGAGCCCATGAGAACTTCCAAACCTTTTGAGCTCCTCGTGCTTTCCTTCTTAATGACAGAAAAGAAAAAACTTATTCCCCAGCTCAGTGGATGGCTTAGGGGCTAGGTAGTATAGAAAGGCCTCTTGCAATACCACACTTCAGCATCCGGATAAATGCTATGATTGAAGGGCTTTTTAAAGAAAATCTGTGCTTACAAAGTCACAACTGTAGCAAGTGTTAATTGGTTTGAAGATATAGATGGGAATTAAATCTTTTTCTGTTTCGTGGTTGCTCTTCCTCACTATCTGGATTTTTCTCTTTATTTAAAAGCTGCTTATTCTGCTGAAACACGCTTACAATCTATTTCTGCTAAACCGATATAGGCCATAACCAAGTTAAAGACCTTATCAGATGGTGTTTATAATAAATAAATAAAATTTTTCCTTTTACTATGGATTTTTTATTCAAATGAGCCAACTGTCCTGCATTTGTTTCAGGAGGACATTCTTTAGTTGTCATTGTCTAGGGTTTCCCTATCCCCACCCCATGTTTTATTCAATGGCTGTAAAGTAGCCTTGAGGCTTAACCCCTGCCTTGGGTATTGGCCATTAGTGGCCTTCATGGGTAAGGCTCCTGTGATTCAGAATAGGTTATGATTTGTTTATAGGGTTGAGAGCTTGTGGTCTCATGTGACTGCTACTTTCTCCTCCTCCCCCTCACTTCCATCTCATGCACACATTCTCTAGATCCCAAATGAAACACAATTCGTGCTTTGTTCTCCCAAATCTCTGTGATATCTGGCATCACATCACCGGAGAAACCCTCAAAGAACAAGTTCTGGAATGTATCTGAGTTTAGCAACTAAAATGGGCATTGGATCTATTGGCAGTGTCTGCTTTAACAGGCAAAACATGACGAGTCTTAAAAACAGGAGTCCACGGCCATTATTTTGTCTATTTACTGCATAAGACAGACAATGAGTTTCTTAACAGGCTCCAGAAGAATCTGTGTGTGCTCCTGTATGACTCCGAGCTCGCATCGCCTCCTCTGAACAGCCCAAGCTTGGGTCTGTCAGAAGGCTGCACTGGTCTCTGCTTGAACTGCCAGTCCTCTCTGCTGTGCCCTCAGCACACTTAACGCTTGCAGGCAGCAACCTGATCTCGCGTGTGCTGCGTTTGTTTTAATCCAACTCTGCTTTGTCCAAGCTAGCAATGCAAATCCCTCATTTGCTGGCCAGTGGGATGGTTGACATGATACTTATATAGCTTGATATGCTGTGCAACACAGGCTGACTCTACTGGCTCTTTACTACTCTGATAGCATTGGAACAATGCCTCAGGTTTGCCTGGTGCAGATTTCCTGATTAGATATAAATGTTGCTTTTCAGACCCCCAAAAGCCCAAAATACTGTGTGAGTTTAATGGCTGACCTCACAAATTATCTGAGCAGTCCCCAGGATTTAAAGAGTTCTCCAGGTCAGCAATGCTAACTGCAGATCTGTGTCGCCTTCATTTCTAAAAGCAAAAAAACTTTATATTTTTATTGAAAAATGAAGTTTTGGCAGAATTTTTTTAGCATTGATTAGGCTTTTGTATTTAACACATCTTATGCAAGTCTGGTGCATCCCAGATCACTGAAAATACTGTTTCATGCTTTGTTCTGGGCTTTTCTTTATTGCTTTGGGGAAGCAAAAGTAATCTGTTTAGAATCCATTCTTTACTGAGCATCCAAGTGTTTGATGTTAGGAGTTCTCTTATCTGTACTGAGTTATAGGCCCGCAGTTCTCTCTAATTCTTGCTTGATTTTTCAAATTCACTTGTAACCTGAGAGTTGGCCAAACTGACTTCCACAAGGCTGATTTACTCTCATTTTGCTTGGAAGAGATTAAGAAGCAGCACTGGGGTATTCCCTGCGGATTTCCTAAGGCAACAGTATTTACTGAGCCTGGCAAACCTGAGGTTCTGGGTTTGACCAGGTAGGTCGCTGAATCTCCTTCTCCAAGAAGTCTCGGTCCAGTGCATTTCTTTCATTTTTCTAGGTGTTCTTAGTCCAACAGTATTTTGGGTTTAGCATGAACTGTTGCCCCTATCAGAAACGCAGTGACCTGTTCTTTTATTACTGCTGTGACAATGCATACTCTGCTCATGACTCTTACTGATTTGAAAACCACAGGTTGCAATTTCCTTTAACTACTAACTGCTACTAGTTTAATCTCTTTGTACAGACCTCCTTGGAGTTCTAAGACTCCTGGGATGGGGATCTATTATTATTTGTGCCTTGTGGGAAGGAAAAAGCCATCTGCCAATAAAACACTCATCCAGAAGGCATGTACCTTATAATAAAAACCCGCCCTCCCTTCCACCTTCCCTGCAGAGTGGGTGATTGTATGTTTTTTACCCTCTGTTCAGAAAAAGGGACCCGGTTATTGGCAGCAGTAGGGGGGCTGCTATATTTATCGAGGCCAAGTGAGCATGGCCTCTTGGTAAGATGGCTTAATGGATTTAGATTGCTAGATGAGGGGAGTTCTTGCCAGACGTTCACTGGGAGCATGGATAATTAGAGTTTGAGAACAAGTATTGCAGGTAATTTTCTGTGTGCAGAGTGCATGCTTTACGTGACTTCCTCTGTTTAAGTGCCCGTGTCTTATATAGCTGGCTTATTTTGATGATCGGCTCTAACATATTCAATATTTTCGGTTTATTTTGCAGGAGCTATTGGTTACATGGGAACAAGTGCCTTTGTTCGTAAAATCTACACTAATGTGAAAATTGACTAAGGAAAAGAGAAAATTGAACTATGGATCAGCTCCTGTTTTCATGGAGATGAACTTGCACAACAAAAAGCGCGAGAAGAGATTTGGGTTTTAACACTGGGCACTATATGGGTCTCCATTTTGTGGATGGCTTAAAGTAACATCTATTTCATTGATCCTAGGTTCTTACTGACTGCTTTCTCCAACTGTTCACAGCAAATGCTTGGATTATATGCAGTAGGCATTACTACAGTACGTGGCTAATCTTCCCAAAAAAAACAAAAAACAAAAAACCTAGCTCATTAAAGATGAATAGACTAGCTCTCTTCAGTGAAGAGGACAAACGGTTTATTTAAAGCATTTGTTCCATTCAATAAAAAGAGGGAAACTTGGCTGCTAAAACTACTTGATTAGTAGTCTTCCTGGTACTTAACATTTCTAAATTATGTAAAAATGCCGTTCCAGAAAGATTACTCTTCTGATTTTTACTGCCATTGCCAGGATAGGAGGTATGTTTTATATTTTGACTCCAGGTGCTTTTTGGTTTATTTGCGATATCAAATATACCCTACATTCATTTGTTTAAAAAATAATTTAAAAATATATAAAAAACCCATATGCATGTAATATATCAGCTATTGTTCTAGTTGGACCAACTTCCCTTTATTTATCTTTAAAGTAATATCCAGCTACATCTTAAATCCATCCAAAGAAAATACAGTTTGAAGACGGGATTTGTTCTCTGCAATGCAATTTACTGTACAGTTAGAAAGCAAAATGTTAAATGAAGAGGATTGTTTGTTTTTTTTAATAAACACTTCGAGGTCTAGATTAAAACAGAACCAACATTTTAACTGAATGTCTAAAGTGATTCTCCTTTTTTCCAAGTTAGTCTTGCATTATTTTTTTTGGTTTGGGTTTGAATGAAGATTTTCCTTTAGACATTATACAAGGGGTAATAAGTGTATATAACATTAAATAATGTAACTTAGGTGTAGATCCCAAATGTATTTGGATGTACAGATTTACTACAGAGTACTTTTCTGATGATTCGGTGTAAAAATGTGTGAATTTGGGTGGCTTTTTACATCTTGCCTGCCATTGCATGAAAAGTTGGGGTTTCTTCACAATGTGTGTATGTCATGCTTTTCTGTTCTATCTCCTTTCTCAAACTCTTACAGGAATTAAATTTGTAATTTAGAACATTTTAATTTTTGTTAATCCTATCTGGACACTTGTGTAACATCAAAAGCACAGTTGCTTTAGAGTGTTCAGAAAACAAAAATAAACTTTTCAGACAAAAAATGTTCCGATTGTGAAAATAGATGAGTTTGCAGTTGAAAATGTTTGAAAAGGCAATACTGCTGAATGCCAGTTTTGTTATACCATGTTAGTGTGGTTTTCAAATACCAAAAACCCCATGCTTTGAATTTAGAATTTGCTTACAACTGTATTGTACAATACAGCTCCAAAGTGGATGACCAGCCCAAAAAGGTGGTTCTTGGCCAAACTGTTTGTGGAGAAAGCTGTTTTGTGATCCAGCTAGTGTACTGAGAAAAGTGGGGGTAAGCGCGGTCTGAAATAAATGGGCAAATAAAGGTTAAGTCTTTCTAAGATGACTGTTAATTATGCACTGTATTTAGCTAGAAACATCTTGAATGTGTTTGTGACAGATTTGAGAGCCGGTCGCCTTGATTTTGTTGGGGTTTTTTTAGGCATCTGCCACATAGGGATGTTTTCGTCAGTGTGGCTGTCTGAAATAGAGCACCTGCCACGGCGAAGGCAAACTTCCTGAATTTCAAAAGTGAGCAAAGTATTTGTATTGATTAGCACTGTATTGTCTCTCTATAAAAAGTACTGATAATGCAGTAGCCACAATGAGAAACGACCGTGCTTCGGGTTGGAGGTTGGGGGAACTGAACTGATGGGTAGTAGTGAGAAGGAATGCATCATGCTGTATGTAGCTTCTGAAAAGTATTTGAGCTTTCAGCTCTGATTTCCCTGGCCAGTTTTAACCAGTCTGTCAGAAAATAATTAATTTTTGCTTCAAGTGAATGGTCAGTGCCTGTACCTGAACACTCCGCTGTTTAACGGAAGGTAATTCTTTTTTTTTTTTTTTTTAAAGTACAGGCTGATTTTGAAATGAGCTTATAAACTGGGTCAACAGTTAGTTTTCCTTTGTTCCAAAACATGGAGACTTAAAGCAAAGAATGGGTTTTGTACTAGTTCTTGCTAGTGCATACAGCTGTGGGAAGCCCTCTTTTCATCCATGTTCTTCTAAATCTGAAGTGAGAAGCCATTATCTCCACACAATAAATACATTAAGTACTCCGACGAGATACAAGTTTTTTAAAGGGAATATTTTGATAATGGGTCTGTTTCTCTATTTAGAGCACTGCTATGTGATTAGTCTATCAGAAATGTCACTAAACCGTTTGTGAATTTCATTTAATCGCATTTTAATGCCACAGAATGGTGGGCTGCCTACTTGCTTTCTCTATCCTCTGGCATTATTAGCTTTTGCATATCCAGACAGGATTGTATAGCTTTTAAAGTGACATTGAAAAGATACTGCACAGGCGTTGCTTTTGTTTCTGCAAGCACGTTCATCTGGAGAAGTACTGTGTTTAAATAATTGACATTTTTATACTTCTGCCCTAGCACATGAGTAAGTTGGGGGGTTGCTTTGTTTTTCCCCCTTCCTTTTGGTTTCTGAAGGAGTACAAAATGTGACCAGTTTTCAACAGCTTGTCTTTATGGTTGTTGTTTGGGGCAAGGTTATTAATTTGCCTCAAAAAAACTGTGGATATAGCTTGAACCATCTTGCTTAATAGAATTCGGAAGCTCTCTGCTTAGATGATGTAGTCCTTCCTTTTTTCTGGAAGAAATAAAGATCTTACAGCCAACACTCCTCTTTCCATGGTTGTTTCTTAGGAGTTTCCGGTTCTTGCATTGAAGCTTTTTTGATAACTCTTCAGTTGGCCGCTCAGCGCTGGTCTTCCCACGTCTGGTACAGTGGCCAGAGAATGGAGTAAATAGTTGTGTAGCAATGGCCAATCTTGATCAAATGCTTTAGAGAAATACAATTGTGAAGCTTTTCAGTTGAGGCAGAGTGCATATAGAAAGCACCTCTGGTACTTCAGGTATGAAAAGTGGTGAACGCTGGATTGGAGATAATGGAGACTGCAAATAAAACGTTACATTGTGCTCTTTTTTTTGATGTCTGAATGTTTCAAAGGAACAGTGTCTATTAATTCCTCTCCAGAACTACATTCCAAAGTGTGTAAAGGATGCATAATTAAATTGTTTTCTGTATGATAGTCTAGGTGTATTTCTTTTAACAAGTTCCAGGTTAAACAAGAAAAGAACAAAAAACCCTCCCTACAACCCCACAAAAACCTAATACTGTTGAATTTTACACTTTTGGTATTAAAACTGGGTAAAATTGCTAGCACATTCTTATTACTGCAGAGGTAACGCAATTGAGAAAGTCCACATTTTGCTCTTGCTTCAGCATCACCGGCATCTAGCCGAATTTGCCCAATGAAATATATGTACACGGCTTCACTGAAGACAGCAAAATTGTAGAACTGTGAGTGCATCAGCAATTTCTCCACTGGAATGTGTCCGAAAAGCGTAAGCTTAGGAAAAAAACAAGCCTCCTACCCAGGCTGCGGACTGCAGGCAAGTCAACTGAATAGCTGGAGCTGGAGTTGTGGGGTCCTCTTATCTTGAATTGATTGTTAAACTGTGCAGCTTGTCCTGTCGGTTGGTCCCTTGGATCTTTCCTAGCTAAATGCACTATGGCAGTGGCGGTCTTGCAAGGGCCGTTGGCGCTGCCGCTCCGTGAGGAGAGCCAGCAGCCCAAAATACATCACCTCTTACCAGGAATAGCCCTGCTATTGTTGGGCGGCTGTTGGAATAAAGCCACACTTTTAAAATTTTGAAGCAGTGCATTTATGGCTTTTGTTTTTTAGGAGCAGCTTTTTTTCAAAAAAAAAAAAAAAAAAAAGTGTTTTGATGCTGTTTGTTTTCCAAAGGCAGAAGTATAGAAATGAGCCTTGCAAAGAACATTTGGTTTTTGCTAAATAGCTTCAGTGAGCGAATTCTCCTAATTTTCTGAGGAGACGTCTGCATGCGAGTTCTGCAAGTAGTTCTTTGCATCTCACAGTTTGATCCCGGAGGTGCTTTTTCAGTTAAGGGAAGGGGCTGTTACAGTGTTTGCTTTTATGACTAGTTACCTGGTGCTCAAATTTTTCTTCAATTCTTGGGTTATGGCATACGGAACAAAAAAAAAAAGGGGGGAGGGGGGGTGAGAACCCATGAAATCTGTAAGGCTCTGTAAGGCTCCCAGGAAATACGAGCAGTTCTTGGAGAGAAACGCTTTAAAGGGCAGAAACTCAATTGGGAAGAGGCTAAGAAAAAGTTGTTTTATCTGGTGGACCAACCCGTTTGAAAGGCAAGCCTCTGGAGACAAATTTGCAGTCAGGGTGTCGTTTGCCCCCAGCCCTGTACCAGTTACGGTCTTTTTGTTTCCATCAGCGTATTCGCCACGGTGCGAGGCTTTTGCAGTAAACTGAAGGGTTCGTCTGTCCTGAGTAAAGGGGATGTTATTGGTTGTTACAAGTGTTTTTGGCTCGTTGATGGGTTCATTTTCTTGCCAGCTCTTAGTAATGCACTACAGAGCAACATGCTGCGTGTCTCTGGAGGTTCCACCATGCTGAGGCTTCATTTCTTGCGGAAAACAAACCCATAGGAACTTTCCTTACATTCTGGCTGGAAGATCTCCTTCAAGACCTCGGGCTTGGAGCATTCCAAAACATAACTATACCAGTTCATACTTATCCTTCAGCTGGCATCGCATGACTACAGCATTCCAGAAAATGCATGCATTTTTTAGAATTGGGAGTTTATGTGTAGTAAACAAAATACTTAATTTTACATAACTGTTATTTTGGGTGGGGGTGGGGGTGTTTTATTACAAAATAGTCCTAACTTAGAAACAAACTCTTAATATTGTGAGACGTGCTTACCAATATGACTCACTAGGTACCTTGATAGATTCCAGTTCACCAAAGCATAGACTTAAGCCCTATAAAATTGAAAGGCTATGCTGTGTCTGGCCCAAAAAGTCTAGTCTCTAGTAGTTCTGTTTGACAAGCTGGTGAGCTTAGGCAAACATGCTACTGTTAGGCACCACGCTGTGATTTTATTTATTTTTTTCTCTGAAAGGAGTGTGTCGCAAGCTTTCCCTTGGTTTCTGAAAAGTTTTGAGAGCCGTAGTAACTGCTTCTGAGAAGCTTCCAAACATGGCTGAGAACATCGCGCAATACTGAACTCAAGGAAACTTTTGGGGCTGCTCGTCCTCATTTCCCAAAGGTTTGTCTCAGAAATTTCAGAGCTGTGTGATGTACTAAAGCACCAGACAAGGCGTGGTGGTTTTCTGGGCTACTAGAGACGTAATACTCCCTTTGAGTACATTTTATGCTGCTTTTTCTTTCTGAATCACTATAGTCGTGGTTTAGCTGTATCACTTTATTGCGCGGAGAAAAATGGTATACCCTACCCATTGGATTATGTTATTAGCTTAGCGTGAGGCTTTTCTTGCTTTGCTACAGAGGAGTAGCTACAAGAATGGGATGGAAACTTTCTCATTTCCCTTCTAATGCCTGGCCAGAAGTTGGCAGGTGAATCAGTGAGCATTACCTACTCTTTGTTTTAAAGAGAGATCTGATGGTTTTGCAGAAACAGACACCCATTTACCAGCAAGAATTGGTGGGTTTTAGAATAAAATGTCAAAGAGATGCTATTAGGTTACTTAAGTTCTGCATTTTTGACTCTGCTAAATCATTTTTAGTAATTTGGGTTGCTTAGCCGAAAGTTGATTTTTGTTGAGAACTTTGTTTATCGCGCTATCAGAAAGTGATCAAACACCCATCTTTGTCTGAATCTGAAATGTACCACATTTTTGTATGATGCATAGCAAAATTAATAACAAAAAAGGAAATCACTATTCCTGGTTTTAGCGATCTAAAGAGTGACATGTAAGACAAACCTGATTTAAAGTATTGCTTGCCTCATGAAGGGAAATACCCACACGTTCTGTGCAGCAGCCAGGTGTGTGATTTGGGTGAAGATGTTACTACAGATAAATCTGTGTACAGGAATCCTGTGCAGAAGCTGTAATTGGGAAACTTCTCTAAGGTAATTCTCCACGAAGCAGCATCTCTGCTGTTTTGACAGATTCATTAAATTCTACCCACTGTTGTAAAACAGCCTAAACTGGTAGCGCATGCTCAGCCTCTGAAGGATGCCTGCAAGTAAACAGGTAAATGCAACTATCCCAACTTTGTCTCATAGTGATTTTACTTTCCCAGATCCATCCCTTTGGGGAAAGAGAAAAAAAATTACTGAAGACAGATTTTTTTTTTTCCCCCTATGGCAAAAAATTCTTTGGAAAGATCAAAGGATTCACCTTTCAGAATTTTGAACTCAAGAGATGTCTTTTCCAAAGGTGTTCCCGTGCCCCCCTGCTTAACCGTGGGGCAGAGATCACCAACACCACCAGCTTTGCTGAATGCTTTCCAAGCACAACCGACTCCTGCAGGAACCCTGAAAACAGACTTCAAGTAAATTAATGAAACATCAGTTTCACATGCCTCAGTTTGGGAGCCAGTTGTCAAGCCAAAATTCATACTTTCAGATAAGACACATTTCTCCCCCTGCCTCCCACAGCTTCTCTGACTACAACTTGAACATATCCAGAAGTAGCTTGTGTTTCCTCACGTAGTTTAAGGACTGCAGCAATGGTGGGAAATTGGTGCTTTTTGAGATGGGATGACTTAAAATCCTGTCTGCTGCCACTTTGGTGAACAAAAAGGTGTTTTCCAATCATCAGTTACGTATTCCTAGCTTCCCGAAGCATCACTGCTTGTGTATAACAGGGCTGCGTGCTGAGTTGTTAACGCAGGTGTGCCTGTGACTGCAGCGAGCTCTCCGTACAGCGCATTTCAGAACCTCGGAACACGTTTAAGCACGTACATGTCAGCAGCTTTAAAAATTCCTTTTGGGTACTGAATCATTTAACCTTAAGTGAGGTATTTCCTAGGTGGCAGTGCAATAAACTTGATAAAACTTGATAAAAATGAATGCCCTACCTCCAGCCTACTGCAGGAGAGACTAAAATGGGTGCTGGAAGGAAGAGAGAGCAGGGATCAATATTCATTTTATTACTTGGATTTGTGAATGATAGCGGTCAAGCTGGTGAAGAAAGGATGTCCTAAGAGGGGTCAGCTCTAGGAGTGATAAGGGGAGTCGAGCAACAGGCTGCTAGAGGAAAACAGATCGAGGAAATGGGCAAGAGGAGATGGGGAAAGTAAATGGGCTTCGTCAGGGTGGGAAGCCTGTAACGGTGCTAACAGAGTAAACGAGCCTGTGATACAGTGTTGTGAAGCAGAGGGAGGGTGATGATGGTTCTGCAGAGCGCCCAGTGGTGCCTGTAGGAAATGATGCACGGCACATTGGCTTACACCTGCAGCAGGGATTGTTTCCTAACAAAAAGGAAACAGTGAAATAAGCAGAAGTGCGGGGTCCTGGAAATGAAGGGGAGTGAGAATGCTTTGGGCTGAGAGATGTGCTCCAGCTCTCCAGGGCTCCGTCCGCCCCTTTAGCGGTGATGTACATGGAGGAAAAAATATCTTTGCGTGTTTGGGGAGCTCAGACCAGGAAGGGAAATCTCTGCTTGTAAACCTGGAGACAGCTGCGGAATCGGCAGCGGGACAGGCTCCAAGGGCTGGTGCCTCAGCCACTTTGTTAGAAGATTTGATGGACCCAAGTGTTGTCAAGAGGGAAGAAGCAGGTCTTGTGGAAAAACTAACAAATTTGTATGTGCGTTTTGGCCTCGGGACATGTTGTGTGCAGGAATATTCCATCAGCACTAAGTAGCTCCCACATAGCTTTGCTCATGGATGCTGTTCAGAAAGAGCTGTGTGCATTCTTGCTCAGCGAGGCTTGAAAAGACGGTGGATTTTGTTTGCGTGTGTTGAGCAGGAGGGGATTCTGCAAAGGAAAAGGCTGCCTTTCACAGCCATGGGTGTAGGTTGTTTTGTTTTCAGGTAGTTAACTGTTGGTGTCATGAGTTGCACTGGTGGTGTGAAACTTCATCTGAGCCTGTAAAACAGTCAATGAAAAAGATACATTCATGGGGCTTTTTATGTTCCTTATGTGCACCGGTGAGGCACCGGCCAATCGAGACACCGTGAACTGGTCTTCTAAACCCCGAGAAACAGTCGTTACTCTGCATGCGCTGCTTTGGCTGCTGGTTGCAAAATGCCATGATTGTTACTGAGAGCCATTTCCAGAAGGGTCAAGCAGCTCTCGTGTTAGGGAATGGACATCCAGAAAGAGTCTGCTGTAGTGGGGGAACTTTTCTGTTTGTGTGTGGATAACAGTAACGGACTCCTTTGAACTCCCCCATGGGCTCATTCTAATTGCACAATTAAAGAACCACAATTTATTTTGCTCCCTTCTTCCTTCAAAGCCGTGAGATTTTCTCTTGTATGCCCATACGAGTCTGTAATAGAGCTTATATATGCAGAAGAGGTTGGGCTCCCCAGCGTAGGTTGCCATGCTGGAAGAGGTTAGCAATCGGTTTCCATGCGGTCAAAAGACTTTGTTCTTAGTGGGTGGCAGTCCAAATCATCCACACTGCTGACAAGGGCAGCGCTTGCTCTGCTCATCCGTGATGCTGGTCAGGGAAGCTGTTCACCCACCCTTGCAAGCGTTCAAGCTTTTATTTTTCAGCCTTCCGTACCCTCAGAAGTAACACTGCCCGGACCTTCTCTACGGAGAAGAGAGAAAGGAACGTCTAGTGCTCTTATCTCATAGCTGTTGGGAGTTCTTCTGGTGCACAGTTGGGGATCAGCCTTTCCTTTTAACATAACCATCAGGCTCTGGTCTTTGTCTGACAAAATCATAGAAAGTAGCGACCTAACGCATAGAAAGTAAAAGTTGTTAGCGTTAGTGGATATTTGTCTACATTCTTCTTAAAAAGATGACAGTGATGGAAATGCCCTTCATTCTTCATGGCAATCTGCTCTCAGGCTTCCTTGTTTTACTGCTAGGAAGCTTGCCTGAAACCTAAATCTTCCTTGGTGCAGCTGATGCTTATTCTTCCTTTACATATTTGAGGACAGCTACTGTCTTTTCATCTGTCCTCTGTGCAGGTCTCAGCTCAGGTCTTCCAGAGTTCTACCTAAAGCCCCTGGCAATCTTCTGCCAAGATGGTGAGAGCAAGATGCTTCTATGCACATGAGGCCTTGAGTGCTAGACTGGTTTCCAAAATTACCATTCCTTTCATTGTTTCTGTTCAGGACACTCATCAGTGGATGGGTCAACTGCATTTCAAATCTTCACAAGTTTGGTGAGAACATTACTCATTTAGGGCTCCTGTTCAAAGTGCCCATATTCTCCAGGCTTGATCTCAACAGGTAGATTTGGTGTTACAGCCCGTTTGATGACCATCAGCGAGGAGTGAAGGGCAGAGAGTTTGGAATGAGCATCTTCAGGGAAAGCAAAGGTCCAGGCAGCTGCTTTGCTATCCAGCATTAGCAGTAAGTCTTAGTCGCAACCTTGACTTGTCCACTGGAATGTGTTCTTGCTATTCTTGTTTTCACCTCATTTTGCCAAGACTGGTACACCAAAGGGTGTTTCACTCTTCCAGTGAAAATCCGAGACCTTTCCCACGCATGTTTTCTCTGCCTGTCCTGTGAGTGATGGCTCCTGGAGCAGCCTGGGACTTCCCCTGATGGGTTGCTCAGACTCCCGCACCTGCTGATCCCTGTCCTTCAGGTTTCTCCTCTGAGACCTGCCTGGAAGCACGAAGTGGAGGAAACGTAGTGTGTCTTCTGCTCAGCTATTGCCAGAAGTGCTGACGTTAAGGGCTGAATGCAGATCTTGGGCCTTGGCATGGACCAGCTGCTGCGTTTGTTTGGGCCACAGAAGCAAATGGCCAGCTTGCTCTGTCTCATCTCACAGTTCAAAAGACATCGAGAAAGGTTCTGAGGTGTTGGTGGATACCTGACTGTCACCACCTTGATTATAGCCCCCAGAAAATGCAGATTAGACAGAAAAACATTGGTGTTAGGAGTTTTCCTCAGGGTGTTTCTTGTGCAGAGGGTAGGATCACATCCATCACATGCACAAAAATGTCTCATGCTATAAAGATTTTGAGAGTGTCCTTACTGTAATGTCTCGTACCTTGCTGGTAGCTGATTACATGACATCTGGTTTTTGTCTTTCCTTACGTCTCCCCCCGGGCAGCTATGGGCTGTGTCTCCTCAGTGCTGTGTGTTACAGAAGACAGGTGGAGAACCTGATGCTTGGGGTGGAAAGTGGGCAACTCGTGCCAGCCTCCCCTTCCCGTGGGAGGGAGTCTCCTCCACGCTCCCCAGCCAGCCGATTGTCCTCACCTGATGGGCTTTGCACCAGCTGTAGAAAACTCTAGCACGTTCGATCGGCAGAGCTTTTGACCGTGGTCTTCATGCCAGGGTTTGATGCAGCCTTTTTGGCCTCTGTGAAGGTTTGGAGAGGATATTAATTTCCTGACTTTATCTTTTCTGGGAAGCCAATATTAAACGGGCGGTGGGGGGAGAGGCAGGAACGATTTGCCTGCGTTGCTGCTGAGGAGACGCCTGAATCACGTTGTGCTGTTTTATGCTCGGGTATCATTCACTGCTGTAGACTAGAAGAGAAGTGACAAATTTATGGATAGCTGATGGCAAGCCATCATCTGTCTGATGGAAGGCAGGGTTTGGAGCTGGCGCTGTAACGGGAAACACTGCTTGAAGATCCTGCCGTGGGAGCTTGGAAGTACTCAGTTGATGAAGCAAAGAGTTGTGGCACTGGGAGACTGTGGTATGCACGTTCACCCCCAGAGCCCCGCACCGAGCTTGTATGCCTGTCAGCCCTCCTCTGCTCACCAGTAGAGCATCTGTAACGTCTTTGCCTGATGCTGCGTCTGTTGAGCAGCATGAGGATGGGTGAGCGACCTGTAACTATTGCTGCAGCCTCAGACTGTAATGTCTCATCTGAGCGGCGACTGAAGCTCCCGGCCCTTGTGAGGTGACCCTTTAGACTCTTCAGCCTTCAGGGAGGTGGCTGGGCTTTGGGGATCTGCCATTTCTCTACGGGGTCACTGTTTAAATAGCAGAGACATCCCACCTGTGCGGACTACCTCCACCACAAGCCAGCAGCCCTGAAGTAGGACATTTTCCAACGTGCTCTGCTGTTGAAGATACCTGAGATACCGTACAACCTTGGGCAGATGGGGTCCACCAGCTCAGATACCATGATGTGATACTTTGATACACCTGAGCACCTCACGCACGATCCATCTGCCTGATTTCCCGAACCTCTCTGTACACGGATCACCCCAAAGCCCAAATTTCCAGTAAAACAGCCCAGTTGCCCCCTGAAAGCTGCTGTAACGCCCTCAAAAAGAGGGTGAGAGAGACAGCCGCACATCCTCACGTTTTCTCCCACCTTTCTTAATTTCTCCCACCCTTTAGGGTGGGGGTGGGAGAAGGTTTACCAAATCTTTCTCCATCCGTGGTCTGGCAGCCGTGGATTTTGAGGCTGCGAAGCGAAATATTGTTTCTCCCGGCAGCGGACGAGCTGTTTCTCTTCGGCTGCCCCTGAAGAGATGATTATTTTAAGGGGGGGGGGAATAATTAAAAGCCAAGAATAATAATTAAAAAACAATGATGATAATAATAAATGATTAAAAAGAATAATGATTGGTATTACATCCGAGCTTTTGCTGCTCAAGTGGGCAACCGGGAGAGGGTTGCCCGCCCCCGACGGACCCC
>NW_009649187.1:5686843-5756909 GCF_000708025.1 Charadrius vociferus
CAGCTGCCCGTCTGCAAGTTACCGCATCCCTCCAGCTGCTGCCTCCCTCCCTTCCTCAGAGTTTTCCGTGCCCGTGTTAGGCTGCGACCGGTTGTTTCTGGGCTCCTCCTCACCCTTTTCGACCGTTCGATTTCTCCGAGAGCTTCTGTCATCCCTAATAGCTTACTTTGAAGGGAATGCGAACCCAGGTTTTCTCTTTGGAAAACTGGGTCGTGCTCTTGGCGTGACTGTTACTCCTTTTGGTTCCCGCTATCAGCAGATGTTGTGGTCTTGTGAATTGCTTCTCTGCTGGGAAATTGGCAATCGATACCTTGTTAGTCTCGTTCCATTTACAGATAACTTTGTGCAAAGTCCTATTTTCTTAACACCGTAGGAATCGAAAAAAGGGAAGGAGTTTCTTTGTGTGTGGTGTTCTTGGTCTCTCTTTTGAGTTGGGGCTTTGCTCCCCGAATGCTCTCCTAGCTGTTCCTCAGTGTCCCTTGGTGATAGCTTCCCTTGTTATCAGCTCTCTCCTGACTGCTTTTAGGGGACTTGCAGCTGTATCTGCTCACGTAGATGAGCAATGTCTATCAGAGTCCCCGTGTATAGCAAGTTGCTTAACTTGTCTTGTACATGGGCTGAGTTGCGAGTGGTGGATTTTATTCCAAAATTCAACTCAGTCCTTTTCTCTCTGCAGAGTGTTTTTTTGCACAAAACATTCCCTTGATCAGTAAGTCATTTGTGACTTGATAGATGGTTTAGTGGGGAGTTTCTAATTCTTTTTAATCAGTATGGGACCCAGCCCACCCGAACAGCCTTTACTGTATTTGTGTCTACTTCTAAAGGGTAATGAATTCATCTGTCTTTCCAGTGAAAGCAGCTGTTTGTGATAGAGCTATGGTTCAGACCTGGAGGGCTACAGGTACATGACTCTGGCCTTCCCGTCTGAAAACATATTATCCTTGCTTTCTCCTCAGAAGTATGGCATCATCTCTGGTGTGCCTCACTTGCACTTGGGACTGTTGGGTATTACTGTCAGGTCAAGTGCACGGAGGATGAGGAATGCCCTTTAAGGACCACATAGAGAACATTTACTTTAATGGACTTACCTACATCAAACAGGGAACCTGTGGCAGAAAAGGAAACAAAAATAATTATTTCCCCAACCTGCCACTTACCTGCCTTTGCTGTAAAGACCTTTTCTTTTTCCTGCAGTCCCCCCATCATGCCTCTCGCTTCTGCAGGTACACAGAGAAGCACCTGGACTGCAAACGGCAGCCTCCCTTCGTTGTACATCCTCACCTCCTCTCCTGGTGGGCAGAAAAAACTTGTGTCTGTTATTCCTGTCAATTCAATTCAGTCAGGGTTAATGGCAGAAATGATCTTGATGTTCTGACTTCTCAGGGTTTGCCTCTAATACTTTTCTAATGTCCTCTTTCCAATAGAGAGGAAGGAGTGAACAAGACCTATGGAAGTCACACAGTCCTTTTCTGGAGCCCAGGGTCAGGCTGGTGTTCCTGACGGCGCTGGCACACATCTGTCTGTGGCAGGGGCTGCCAGGCAGCCTAGCCCAGCGTTGCTTTGGCTTTCCTGTTGTCTGACCTGAGGCTCAGGTACTCCAGTTTAAGTTTGCTTTTCTCCCCCAGCCTGCGCGGCTGTGGAGGACAGTATGGTGCCTTCTGCTTTGCTGCAGCCTTTCTCACCCCTGAGCACTGTTACTGGGTTTCTCGGGTTTCAGTCTTTTCTACGGACTGTATGACTCTGACTCTTCCAGTCTGTCCAGACTGGCTGTGCTTTCTGGCTCTCTGATCCAGTTTCTCTCCATGTGGGCTGTCTCAACCTAAAGTGCAGAGCACTTGGGCTACAAGACACACCTCACGTGCCACATACTTATCTCTGTGCACTGAATGGCTCCAGTTTTTCAAGTCGGGCCCAAAACGGAGCAAGCAAGGCTTTTACTGCATGGACCTGTGCTAGACCCTGCCTCTGCTCCTCCCCCTGCCTTGCCTTTGCAGCCTTCTTCCTCTTCCAGTGTTAGACCATTAATAGAGCTAAGCAGGTGTTCACTGCTGAAAACACCGTCCCAAAGGGTCAGTCTAGTCAAGGTTAATGAGTGAAGAGATCCGTTTCTGTAAGTCAGATGAGGTGAAGGCACCTCTAACGGAGTTGACTCTCCAAGACGGGCTATGTCGGGGCTGTTGTCTAACAGGAATTCTATCACGTGCTCTTCCTGATGCGCTATTGCGGTGACAAGTCTCCTTAGCTTCCTTGGGCCTGAGTTTCTCCACTGGTGGGACAGTGTCCGTATTTGTCTAGCAGCGTGACTGAGAGAGGGCAGTGATTGCAGACCTGCTGTGAAAAGCTCAGGTGCCTGGTATGTTTTGAGAGGGAAAGTTTTTGATGGTGTGTGGAAACAGAGCTGGCACTGTGAGACTTGTGGGGACGTTTCCATTGCTGCTGTGGGCACGAGCTCCTGTGCACGGTCTTGTGGCTGCAGATTGTATGCAGGCTCTTCAACCATTGTGAAGACAAACTGCTGCTCCACTTACGTGTTTTCCAAAGCTGTTAAAACTACAGTGGTTTTTCATTCTTTTTTTTTTTTTTCTTCTTGCTGTAGGCTAATGGCTGTGACCCAGAGGCTGTGATGGATTTAGTTCTGGCAGGTTACGAAATGAAAGCTCGCCAATTCCTCATCCTTGCAGCTTATGCCCTGAGGTTGAGTGCAGACTGTCGATGGTTGATCTGCTAGACGGGGAGCAGAAAGCCTGGCACACGCTCCTCGCTGTTGCATTAGCTAAGGATGCAATAATCTCCAGCAGCAACGCAAGGGCGGACAGCACAGGGCAGTAACCTCCTAAATCACTGCAACTGCTGAGCTACTGGTACAGACGTGTGTCCAGTCCCAGGGCTCAGCTGATGGGTTGTAACTCCACTGCTGCTCAACCTCTTAACTCCAGCCATCCAGGATTTCCTTTTCCTAATCCGTGGCTGCTTCCCTGCCTTTTCGATAGGGTTGGAAGAGAGGGCAGAATGCCTGAACGGCTGATAAAGGGGCAGTTGAGGCAGGGCTGCACCGTCGGTCTGAGTTGCCCGGGGAGGTGACCGTGCTGACTCTGCTGGTGGGTTTTGCTGAGTGCTGTGGGCAGGTCACTGGAGCTTGTCAGAAGGAACGGTGCAAAGGTTCCTGCACAGATCTGCTCCGGTATAGATGGAAAAATGTCATAAGCCTGACATGCGCTTTGGACGCATCTGCTGCTCAGAGGGTCCAGCTAAAGACACCCAGGCCAGGGTGCAGGTCTGAGCGAGACTGCTGGCAGACAGGCAGCAGGAGGAACGATGGATGCCTGGTAAACAAAACAAGTGTGTCCTGCTGGGGCTCCTCAGGCAAACTGGAACCAAAGGAATTAAATAGGCTGCAATTAGTTCTGGTAGTTATTTTGGTGCAAGCTTACGTGAACTTTAATTTGAGGTGAAGAGCAGAATCTCTGAGGTTCAAAGTGACCTCTGGAGATTGTATAGTCCGATTTATGTCAGCAAGGGGAGGTAGGAGACATAAATAGGAAGGAGAGCTGGGCACTGAATGATTTGTCCCCTGGATATTTACAGGCTCGATGGCCTGTTCCATCCAGCAGCAAGCATGTGATGAGGCTCTTTTCCTCTTGCCAAATCAGCAGGTGAGAAGAACAAGCTGCCGTTTGGTCGCAGCATCTTGGTTCCTGGGTACTTTGGCTCCTGGTATGACACCTCCGGCCCTTTGTGAGCTGGAGGTGCAGCGCTGCTTCCCAAGGCCTGGCATTTCCCTCGGTAGGTCATTTTCCAGGGTGGGGTCCGTTGAGGGTGTTCTGTGTTGGAGTCCCCTGTTTCTCGGTGCAGCTGTGTGTGCTCTGGCCAGGCGGTTTATTCTCATGTGATATGTCCTGTCTATAAGCTGACCAAGTCCGACCACGGGCCAACCTGCAAGTCTTGACGCCCAGGCCAAGCAGGCGATGCAGTGTTTCTCTGCGCTGGTGTTTGCGTTAGGAGACGGGCAAACCTGCCTGCATAGCTGTGTGCTCCTGAGCCAGATGCCAGAAGGGTCTGGGGCTCCTGCTGCCCACACGTGCCTCGACTACCCTTCAGGAGGGTTTGTGTTGCTGAGGGGGGAATTGCATGGAGGTACAAGTGAGCCTTGCAAGCAAGTTCAGCTTCTTTCCGTGAGACTTGGGGCCAGAGACACAGCTTTTGCTCTGGGCCGTTGCTTGCGGCACTCCTGAGCGGGCAGACCTGGCATGGGGAGGCTGCGAAACGGTGGCGGGGCTCTGGCAGGGAGATGGCACCAGCAAAGCGAGTTAGTTCCCGGGGATCTTGCCATCTGAGCTCAGAAGGGGAAGAACTGAGGCCGCAGGTGTGAGGGGGCACCGTTAAGGAACTGAGCAGTAGTCCCGTCTCCCTCATTTCTTTATCACTAGAAGAGTTGTTAGAGGAGCAGTTTGGCAATGATAGAGCAGCTTTTCCTGCCAAACCACTGCCCCTTCGAGGGTGGATGCTGCTTCCCCAGTTGCGGGGTACCACTGTGCATCCCTGTTCCTGCTCCACCTGCTGATTTGACCCACCAGCCAGAGTTCTCACACCCTGACTGAGCGCTGTCCTGAGAGAAGCTCTCGTAGAGAGATGTAAATTGTGCTTTGCTGTCACTCTGTTCCTCCTCTCTCTCCCTTTGTATAGGCACAGTGCCTTTTGTTCTGGAGGCAGCGAATTTCGTTTGGATTGTGGTGTAAACATCTGAAGTTGTGTGCAGATATTTCTGTGGGCAGCTGAGGAATTTACTGTTAGGAACCGAAAGCCTTGCAGGGGTAATCCAATGAGAAAGGGGAGAGAGGAGCTGTAAAGTCTGGGTCACTTGAATGTTGCTGGGGTTTGGGGTGGGATGCAGATGCTGTTTTCTCTGTTGGAAGCACAGATCCGTCCCGTTAGCAGGGAACCTTTAAAGCTTTTTGCAGGCCGTGCTGTGGATCCAGCCCACTCGGTTCTTGATGAGGGCCTTCCTGCAATCCTGCAAGTTGTTGTCCTGTTTGGTTTGGCAATGGCAGGAGCACTGGCAGAGCATGGGCCAACCTGCCCTTTGCTTGGGAATCCCACATTCCCGTGGAAAAATCTCATTTGCATCTTACAGGTTTTCTGTAAGGCTTCGACGCCTTTGAGCTGGTGTGGAAGGTGTAGGTGAGCATCAGTACAGCTGTGGAGAAGGTACCAGTGCCTCTGGCATGGGGCTCAGAGTTGTAGAAGATGGTGATGGGAGCCAACAGCTTACCCGAGGGCTGTCAGTGTGGTGGTGGCGGTGCTGGGGGCGGAATCCTGGTCTCCTGACATTTGAAGCCATGTGGGCTTCCAGAAGAGAAAGTTTCCTTCCTCCTTTCTTTGCCACCAATACTTACACACGTGCTTTGAGAGAAGAGTCTGGGACATAACCCAGTCTGTGGATTCCTCAATGCTGGTGAAAACATTTACAGAGGAAGGAGAAAGCTTTCAGCAGCAATCATTCCCCTTACCTTTCCCCCTGCCCCCAGGAGGCTGCAGAAAGGGTTAAATGCTCAAGGAGGAAGCTGACTGAGTCTTTTTGGGTGGTCTGGGAAAGAATGACAGAACAGACTGTTCAGTCTTTAATTTACCTGCTTTGGGGAGGTGACAGCAGTCACAGAACGGAAAACAGGTGGGTGAGGACTGGAGACACCCTGTCTTTATAGGCATTCAGCAGTGCAGCCGGTTGCTGTTGGGGAGGCTGTGTGTTGCAGTGAGGTAGAGCTGCAGCAGAAGCTTTCTCCTCAAAGGGAAGGTTTAAGGTGGCTTTTATTATAATCCTAGCCAAGAACAAGGTAATGGCCTTGGCTTAAAGGAAGAATAACTGCCAACCACTTTCTTATGGCTTGAGTGAGGTTCCCAGGTACAGAAGCTGTTGGCCTGGGGAATTTGAGAGCAAAACCTTCTGATCTCTGGGCAAAGGAGTGCTTGAGATCCATGTCTGAAGCCCTTCCAGTGTTTAGCTGTCTACTTGTGATCTGACAAAAACATGCCTGATTTTTGACATTTCTTGGGGTGTGTTGGATCTGCTTGTCCCGCATGAGATGTGACAGTCGGTGCCATACCTACACCTTGGGATTCAGCAGTGGACAGGACGAGGGATGGACAAGCTTAGGACAGAGGACTTTGTGCCCTTAAAGAAGCCTGGTAGGGAGGGGAAGAGGTGTTTGGAGTTGTCATGGATACTTCTCCGCAAAGACCCTGTAGAGCTTTTATTGAACTTTGTGGTCTGGGTGCAGTTCACAGGTGTCTGCGCTTGACCATGGCCTGCACGGGTTTGATCAATGAAGACTGCTCATTCCTCAGGTGTTCTGTGGCATAAGATTATCAAGTCACAGAGCCCCAGCCCAAGGCATTTGGAAACCGTGCTGCAATTCCTCCAGGCTTTAAAAGTCCACAAAGCCAAGGATCTTGGTGCAAGGCCCTTTCTGCTTGTGTAACTATATTCTACCTTGGCAGCTGTGCTTGGAGTTTTCCTTCTCCCCGTGTCCTAACCTCCTGCATAGGGTGTCTGTGCCTCCCTGAACGGCAAACCCAAGAACTAGCTGCATTGTACTGGTAAGTCACCTCCTTCTCACTGCTACTGCTGTGCCCATGGGTGTCTCCCAGGTGAGTGGCTGCTGCCCCAGTCTGAGTGGGGAAGAGCTGGGTCACTGCAAATACCTGCTGCAGCGTGTTCAGGCTCACGCACTTGTACTTGGGAAATCAGAGGTGCCTGTGTGTGCCTGATACGCTGGATTTTCCAGCCTCTTTTCTCTAATATGTTCATTTCCTCTTTTTTGTCATGTTGCCTTTGCTGCGGAGACCCTTGTGCTCTCTGCCTGCTTCCCACTGTGTTTCCTACAGATTTGATTTGGATGTTCCCCCCTCTCCCTTTTCCTGAACTCTCTCCAGTCCCTCCCTGGAGGACTGCTCAAATCCTTCACTGCTTTCTGACTCGGGTGTTCTGCGATGCTTTCTCCCCTAGGCTGTGGGGTTCCCCATCTCTCTTTCCCGCCCTAGCAGTAACTCATGCTGTTCTCCCAGCGGTCAGTAGATTCTTCCATCCTTGCTCCCCTGACGGCAGCCCTGTGCTATGGTATACATTTACCTGCTGTGTCGTGCGTTATGAATCAGTTCTGTGCAACAAGCTGGTTGCTGTAACGGGTGGGCTGCTGTGCCAATCTCCCCTTCACTTTGCGAAACCAGAAGGAAATGGTGGGGCCGGCTTCTGTGAATCAGAGTCCAGAGCTGACTGTGCCAAGGGGATGGTGCTGCGAGTGGGGAAAACACTGGCCTGACGGGGAGGTCTGTGTGGTCTTTTTGGAGACGGGCAACCTTGGAAGGAAGGAGGCACCTCTGACACTAAACAACCTGGTTGCCCTGGATCACTAGTGTTGCAGGTACGAACCTGCAACAAAACTGCTTTCAATTAGTGCTGAAATGTGCATTCACTGCTCGGAAGGGATGGATGATTGAGCAGAAACTGACTGTTGTTTTGATTCAGCTGCTAGGTCTTCTGTTTGGGTTTTTTTTCCCCTCCTTTGTTGTAGCTGAGCTCCCAGAAATGCTGATCTCCACGGGCGCCTGTACTTTGATGTTCAGATCCACTCTAGCACTTCCTGAGCAGGAAGGTTCCCTGTCAATAGAAACTGCTTAAATGTGCAAGGAAGCCCTTGATTAAAGAACTCTCAATGATTGATTGCTCTTTCTTGGCCAGTTTGTGTCAGCCCAGCTTGGAATGGAGAGAAATGTTTAACTGTGTGTTGAGAAGGAAGCCCACATGAAACCCCAGCTGCTGGTAGATCACCCTCTGGTTTGACTGGTACAAATTGTCAGAGACCCGTGGCTGCTGCCGGTTCATGAATTGGCTCAGCTTTAGACCCGAATGGAAATTCGCATCCTCTCAAGGCATTTTGTATTCGTGCAAATGTCAGCACCAGAGCCCAAAGCATCTGTTTAACCTCCCCATCCACAAACCCCAAAGCTGTTTGCAGAGCAAACTGTACCATGGTGTTATAAGACACAGCTTCAAGTCTGCTGAGCAATTTATTTCCTCCTGTAGAATTAGTGTTAGAGCACGCTCGAGTCCCTTTGTCTCCTGCTGGTTGATACGGTCCTGGAGGGAGTGGAGAATTACCTCTCTCCAGGCCTCACGTCATGGCTGTGGGTGCTGCCAGTCTCCCACTCCTCATCAGCGCGACTTTGAACTCAGATAGCATTGCCTCAGCAGCAGTATTTTCATTTGCTCAGAACTTTGGCAAAGTTTTGCTGTTTTGGTTGGTATTTTGCGTGCTGAAATTCAGGTGAGACCTGCTGGGGGTTGTTCTTGCGCTCATTTCAGAGTTTGGAGGAGAGAGATTTATGTGCAAACTGTGCCCTGCCTCCCGCCAGCAGTGGCTGAACCTGACAGAAGGATCTGTCCCTGCTCCAGGGACAGATGTCTGCTGTGGATGTAGAGGACTGTCCGCAGTGATGTGTGTGTTGGCAAGATGCTGCGTGATCAAGGTATTGGTTCAGGAAGGCAGTGGTTTTGCTTTAAAATTCCCCAGATATAAAAGTACTCAGATGTACTGGACTTGCAAAGTCAAAACTCCCTCTTGCAGAAATGCCGGCATTAGGTCTACTTTGGAGCTTGTGATGGGCATCCTTGGGCATGAAGGTAGGCTCGGGTGGTGTGAACTGGAACTCTGCCTCTCTCGAAAAGCTGTGCTGTGCAACGTGTCTACCCTGAGACTGCATCAAACAGGGGTAACAAAGGGGACTTTGGCTGTATTGTCCATGTCTCTGGTGCAGAAGTTGGGTAGTAAATGACACAACTGCTACAGGGGAAGCTTGGATAGCTGCATGGCAAAGGTGTTTGAGCTGTACTGGAATCAAGAGGCCCCAAATTGAGAACTAGCAGTTGATAATTGATCCTGGCAGGCAGTGGGGGAACCTAATAGATTGACCTACGAGTTAAGTGGTCTTGAAAAGGAGGGAAGTCATGCACCTGCATTTCCCTTAGTGAGTATTTCTGGCCTAAGTAGACCTATTGCTTGGGTTGCTTATTGTCAGTAGCTCAAGCTAGATGTGGACAGGAGAGTGATAAAACAGCAAGGGTCTGCACTTTTTCCATGGACACTGTCAGTAGGGCTTCAGTCAGAAGAAACTGCGGTTCAAAGTTATATGCACCTGGCTTTGGATGTGTTTCATAGTCCAGAGGTCAAGTTCAGGCTTCTGAGGCCACCAGATCTTGTACCCTGCTGTTGTCCAGTGGCTTCTCTGTTGGTTTGTCTGCTGACTGTGTGTTCTTGACAAGAGTGAGGCACAGCTCCTTACCTAAAAGTGAGTTGTGAGAAGTTTTGGCCGCTGGGCCAAGAGCTTTCTGAGTTGCTTGCACAGTGTGACTTCTGGTGCAGTCTGGTGTTTGTGGCTCTAGTGCAGTTACTCAGAGACCTATAGACCATTTTCATAGAATCATAGAATTGTCTAGGTTGGAAGAGACCCTTTGTCTTGTCCCTGCTGGCACCGCTGATCTGGGAAGGCAGAGGTGCTCCAGTTCTTGGGGCTGACCCTTCGGGGTGGGGGCTGGGGCGGCCTGTTGGGCTGTTTTTGCGGTGGAGAGAAGGCTGTTACTTGCCGTGCTGTTGATGTTGGAAGCGTGTTTTGCTCTGAGCTGCAGCTGGCCCATGTATCGAGCTGCTGATGTGTTGTGCAGTTGACCGCTGCCTGGATTTAATCTCTAACCTTTGATTGTTCTCGAAAGCATGTTCTAGGGATTGCATTCCCACCCACGCTGCTCCTGTGACCCCTTCTATTTCCTGGGTGTCCAAGTACAGAACAGAAAAGATTCATTAACCTGGCAAGTAACCTCTTTTTGTGGGGGAAGTGATTTTCCGTCACGCTCTGTTAGATCCTATTGATTTCTGGTTTTCCCCTCTTTGGCCTCTTCTGCCATATATTCTCTTCTTTGTCATGCTTCAGTAAGAAGGTGATATGTGATATGCTGGTTTGTGTTTTTTTTTTTCTTCTGTTTACTGGGCAGAGAGCTGGGATCTCCTAAGGCCATTGCTCGAGTGCCCAAGTCTCAGCCTTTTCTTGGAAAGCTTAGTTGTCAAGGTCAACTGCTGGTTAGTAATGGGATGTTGACGTGAGGAGTAAAACCTCCTGGCTGCCCTCTTTTGTCTTGACATTGAGAAGAACATTTTCTGTTCTTTTGCCCTCTTTGCCCACTGTACAATCCCTCATCTCCCGGCAGAGGTGAGTTTGCCGTGGGGTTTTGCAAGCATGCGTGAAATGGAGACCATGAAACCGTCAAGTGTGCCAGCTCCTTCTGTCCTCCTGGGTGGTGTTGGGAGCTGGGTCCTGGTGCTTTTGCATTGCCTGTGTATTTCATAGCTGTGCCTCTGCTTGGTGTGAAATAGAAGGAGCTGCCAGGTTTGGGCTGTCCCGTTGGGTCATCGTTACAGGAATAGACTGGCAAGTGTGAGGAGAAGAGGCATCTCCTTGGAGCTGGGTGGGGGGGCACAGGGGTGTCCCTTGTTTCAGGAGGAACAGGACATTCTGTGTGAAATTCCACACAGGGAATGCAGAAAATGTTTTCTTCCTAACAAGTTTCCCTCCTCCTGTGCACATCTGTATTTTCCTCCCTCTGGACAGTCACCTTTATGCTAATGCAGTTATTGCTAAGATAAAATATTACAAAGGTAAATGCTAAATACATGCTCTCTGGGCAGGTTACCTCAGTTTTGAGAAGTCTGTTGCTGTTTTGATTTTTAGACAGAGCCTTTCTGTGATTCAAGGCAGACTGGTAGGTGATATTTCACTGCTTGGAGAAATAGTTTCCCTTCCAAAAGTACGCTTTTGCCTTTTGTATGAATTTCTCAGCTTTCACAGTTCTTACTAAATTCCTCATCTTTATGTGTGGATATTTTATGGTAGTCCCATGTAGAAGTATTGCAATCGACGCGTCAAAGACTTAAAATCTGAGGCAGCATTGTTATTTCTTTTTGATTTTTGTATTGTTACAAGAAGCTGTATTCTGAAGAAATAGTTGGCCTTTGCACTACTTATTGCTGCTCGGGTTCAGCTGGTCAGAATGAGGACCTTTGCCCAAGGGGAGAAATAAAGCTTGCTACAGCGAAGTTTGTCATCTAGGTTGTCCTAAAGGAAGACGCATGAAGAACAGCTCCTCTCTGAAAGCTCTGCACCTTCCCTAAAGTAGGCAATCAAACCCTGAGGGGTCAGTGAAGGGATGTGAGCTCTGTTGGAAGACCAAGCAAACTGATCCAGGGGGTTGTGGGGTGGAGAGCTGTGCTCCTAGCTCTCGGCAAAAGAGGGCCAGGCTGTTTGAAGGCTTGCTTTCATGGTTCAGCACGTTACATGGGAGAAGGGGGAAAAGCTGATGGGAAGTTTTTATAGAGAAAGAGGATGGTGCTTTGGTGAGTGGAATACACCATGAAACTCCTGAAGACCTTACCAGATCATCGCATTCACTTTTAGTTGTGAGTTGATGTGGGGAAACAAACAAGCAAGCTCACAATTTTGAAAATGCATTAGATTCAGCATTTAATGTCGCTTTCCTCATATTGCTTTGAAGGCTTTGAACTTTCAGTTTCTATGTTGTGGGGTTTTTTGTTGTTTTTTTAACAAAAAGTTTCCTCGTGTCCTTCATTAACCCCAAAGACTGCGAATATACATTGAAAAGGGGAGCAATAATCTATACCTGTTAATACAGTTTGGAGTAGACACTTTGGAAGGTCTCATAGCAACATTGCCAGCTTTCGCAGTTTTGCCATCAGCAGAAGGCGGCACCATCAAAGGAGCGACTGGATGTGGGGCTGGCTAGGGGAGGTCTGGGACACTAAAATATGCTTTGGAAGGATGTTTGCTATCCAGTGTGAATGCTGGGCTGGAGCCCTGCAGGACTCTGGTCCGGGCAGCACTGCTCTTAGAATGCCAAAATGCTCTTTCAGTCAATGTGAAGGCTCAAGAGATTATGTTTAGGGGTATTACAGGTCCTCTTTCCCATGTAAGGGGTAGACCTCTTCTGCTCTGGGATGCTGCTGTGTGATGCAGGCAGCTGCTGCTTCCTCGAGGGCTGGCCTGAGGATGCCATTGTCCTCTGGAGAGAGATACTCTGGAATGAGCTGTATCCTGGAGAGGCTGGAGGTGAGGGATGGGGTTGTGTTGCAGGTGGTGCCTCTTCTCTTATTCTTCTGCTGGTGGTGAGGCAGAGAGGGTGATGGATACACCAGAAGTCCTGTGCATCCCAGGGCTCTTGTTACTTATTACCGAAAACCTGCCAGCAACCTCTGTTACGCTGTCACAAGCCAAGGTCCTGACGTTGTCTCCATCCCCCTGCCTTGCCCTGGATTTTGCTAACATGCATGAATGCAGAGTCCTGAAATTCAGGTTCATGGTTCCAAAGTTCATGGTCTTGAGAATAAACAAAAAACTATTGTGGTGGCTGAGAGCTGGGTACCCCATTAACCCAGAATCATGAATATTTATCATGCTGGATTACAAAAGAACATAGAGACTATATTGTATTTCCTATAACTTTATTTCCATGGCATCTTTTCTTGGCGGGTCACTTTAATGTAAGCTTTGCTTATTTAGTTGCACACTTTAAGCCGATTAACTTTTTACTAATAAAATGTGTGTTGACTCCCTTTGTCCTAGCTCCTGTTTGTTTGTACCTACACTCCTGTGACAAAGAGTCACAGAGAACTGCTTTAAGCTCTGGCTAAATCCCCCTGCTGGAAGCTTTGAAGGAGCTGAATGTGTCTGGGGGTGATTTCAGCCTTGCATTTTCTCTCTCGCCCTATTGCTGCCGGGAAGTTGGGCCCTGCAAAGTGAGCTCTCCTGAACACCCCCTCCATCTCTGAAACCCTTTGTGGTGCTTTGGGGTTTGGCAGAGACAATCCAACCTGTTATTGTCGCTCTCTGAGCTGGGTCAGAATAAAACCGCTAGTGGGTGGAACCAAAGAAGCTTTCCAGCCATGAAGAGTGATCTGTGGCTCTGAATGTTCAGCAGTTTACTGGTTGGTAACCACATTATTCCTTCTCTGCTTACATACCTTGCCCTGTCATTCAGTGCCCAACATACTGCATGTTTTATTGTGACTTCTCTCTAGGAGCATCCCTGAGAGATGATTACATCCTGCCATTTTATTAAAGGCACTTTATAAAAAAAAATAAATTAAAAAATTCTCCTTTTCCACCAAAGGCAGTTCAGACCAGAATTTTAAAGTTAGTTGGGAGCCTAAAGGTATGGATAGGCACTTGGAAAATACTTTCTAAAGGCCTTTTATAAATCTGTTCCTTTGTATTTGGAGCTTTGCTAGAGCTAAAATGATCCCTTAGAAATGTCCTGTTAATATTGAAGAATGGCTGATCTGCCTCAAAAGACACTCCGTAGCCTGTTTCCATCAGGCCGGCAGCGAATGTCAAGGGAGGTGCAGAAAAGCAAGGTAAACCAGTGATAACATCCAAAAGTCTCCCTGACTGTAGTACAATCCCTGAGCCAGAGAGATGGTTCAGTCTTTCATGACATTGGATAGCTTTGTTTCCCATCTGCTTTCTTTTTGAACCTGTATAAGCTTTTAGCATCCATGGCCTCCTAGGATGAGAAGTGCCAGAGCGTAACTGCAGCATCCCCTTACTCTTTTATTATCCACTTGTGAGTCAGTGCATCAGGTGTTGCAGAGGTTTAGTTGGTGTTGTCTACCAGTGTCCATTCTTCTCTCCTTTTAGACTAAAGCTTCCCATGTATTGTCTCTGTCTTGGGGAGATTCAGAGGAACACAGCTGTTTTTAATAGCAGCAAATTCTCATTCTTTGCTAGTGCAAGAAAATCCTTTCTTTAAGATCTCGGAGATCACACTGGCTGGGGAAAGGGAGGGGAAATGTTGAGGGCAGTAGCAGCCATGCTCTGCACCTCATGGAAGTTGGTTAGTGCTTCTCTGCAGCATGTTTTGCAGGTGAGTATTGGGCCACTCAGCTTTGAGTTACTTGCAGTGGAGAGGGGATGACCAGAGGAGGTGCATGCCATTGATCCCCCATCACCTGTTCTCTCCAGGGAAGTGTCTAAAAAATTGTGGTGGGAGGTGATGGAAGGAAGGACAGTGAAGGACAGTTGTGGTGCCGACAGTATCTTTTTGCTGCAGCAGTTCCTGTTCGGGATGCAAAAAAACCTTAAGAATCTTGGTGCTCTCAGTTTCCTCCTGGCTGAGTAAAGTAAAAATCGGGTTGACGTGTTAACATCACCCCTCTGTCAGCATTGTAGTTCAACAGTGTCCATCGTATCAATGTATCTCAGGAGTGGTGTGTGTACTGCAAATACTGTGGAGTATTTGAAAGTGTCTGATGAAGACTGATGCAGGGCAGTAATGTCCAGATAAATGAATGAAACATGGACATGAGGCTCCTCGCACAGTTGAGCGTGGAGAAGTAATTGCCAAGTGTTAGTTGCTCCGTTTGAGGAACGGTATGTTAGGAACTGAGTTATGTTTTCTGGACTACCTTAAATATTACACTTCTAAACTTCATCAGACTTCTAGACCCTGGTAACACCCCTTTTTTTTTGCCTGCCCTCAGCTCTTTAGTGTCTGATGGTGAGGGTGCTCTGTCCTCTCTTGCAGGTGCACGAAGAGTGGGTAAAGCTTTGGTCTGTGCAAAATCTGGAGGGGAATCTGAAGAGTGCAGCCTGAAGACCTCCATGCTAAGGCAATGCTGCTTTATGGTGGTTTTAATCTTGTGCAAGTTTAATATTAAAGTACAGATGTGTACCATGCAAGGAAGCAATGGCATTTGATGGGTTAAAAGTTGTGGTGTTGATGCGGCTGTGGAGGGATAACTGACAGGAGGGGGAGCAGATCTGCTGCTGCTGGGTTGTTAGAATAGCTCAATAGCTGGAAACCCTTTTTGATGGTAGCAGCCCTTCTGAAAAGTGCTTGCATTTTGCTTTCCACTGATCCAGAGCTGGCACGGGAATCCCCCTCCCAGAGAGAGGGAGCTGGGGGCAGATCTCCCGCTCATCCTTTCTGCTAATGGTGGGAGGGAAAGGGGTTTGCTACAGCTCCCTCAGGCTCTCCTGCTGAGCTAATCCCCTGTCATCTTCTGGAGAAGCAGGAGGTGTTGAAAACCAGCAGCCGCTGGAGCAAACTCCTAGGCACTGGGTCCTCTTTCTGACCCAGCACAAGTATTCTTCTGCAATAAATGACCCACTTCCCGTTTCTGGTACCTTCCTTTTTCCAGCAGGGTGGCTGACCCTGCCTCCTGCCGATGCCCAGGGCTGCTCATGGCAAGGCCTGGCTCACTGCTGTGGGAAACTGGAACCAGTTTCTAGTTTGCAGTACTTTGGGCTGGAGTTTTTCCTGCCGTTGACCTGCCTGCAGCTGGGAAGTGTTTTCAGAGCCGGAGCCAAAAAAGGGCTTCACTGCCTCAGAGCAAGGCTCGCGCAGGGGGACCTTACTGGCACTGTTAAATCCTGGCAACTGCCTCAAAGCAGCTCTGTCCCCTCTCCCCTTTGCTCCCTGCTTTTGTCAAACTGCAACCTCCCACGTCAAAGACAGGCACGCTTCTGACACAAGACTGTTTGCTATCCAGAGGGCACAAACAGCTTCTCAGGGAAATAAGTTGTTGTTGTTCCCTGTGTAAAGTCATGTTATTAAGGCTGGGAAATGTCAAAATCGAGGTTGCTTTTGCACCAGCCCTGCTTATGCATTGTGATATTTGCTAATTATATGACTTCGTTACACCGCCCCTGGAATAGATCCAGCTGTGGGGTGAAGGGGGCTGACAATGACAGGGATCCTTTCTCTTCTCTTGCAGAGTCAGGGGGGTGCACACTGAGCAAGGATGGAGAAACCCCTCTGTCTTAGACAGCTGAGTGTCACCATGGCAGAGTGTGTGCCGATGCTCTGCATCAGTGTTCCTACGTGGTCCTGAGGAGCACACTCTTCCCTCCCATCTACTCACTTCTCCCAGTATCGGGGAGCTGCGGAAAGTGAGTGGAATCAGGGACTGAGCTGGCTGAGAACAAACTGGACGTAGCTAATCTTCACTGAGCAACCCTCCAGTTTCCATTTGATTGTAGGAGATTTTCTGTATTAGTGATCAAATGTGACTGGAAAGCACTAAGAATGGGTGAGCAGTTTATGGAGGTGTGGAAGGTAGACTGTATTTGCCTATCTGTGAAGCATAAGCCTTGTTGAATGTCATCTTCTGCTGGCTTTAAGCAAGTCTTGTTGCATGAGGGGACAGAGCTCGGTTGGGTTAACCTCTCTTTCTGGCCTTCCCTAGGAGGTAAAGGATTAACAATGCTTCCTTCAAATTACCTGACTCTGTGGTTTTATGCTGATGCTTCACATCTACTGTGATGTGATACCACGCTGAATGCCATGAAAGGCCTTTAAGTGGCAAACAGCTTCCACCTAAGGTCCTTCTGCCTTCAGAGCCTTTGATTCCAGTCTGGAGCTGGGTCTACTAGCAATTATATTTTGTCTGAATTCCACCACCACCTTACCTTTAGAGATGGCCTTTGGAGATTTCCTTCTATACCCAATCTCCAGTGTACTGATTTCTGTTCATGAGAAGACTCGTGTGTTCTGCAGTGATGTCCCCAAAAGCTACATCTTACCGTAAGGAGACAGACTGTGACGGGGAGCCTGGGTATGTTCCTAGCACTTTCTGAGGGCAGCCTTCCATTACTGTAGCCTCATACTTGCATGTGCTCCAGGCTTGCTGCAGAGTTCAGGGCATGAAATAGCTCCTGTAATTTGGACCCACGGGAAGAGGCTGAACTGGAAAGGACCCTGCACTAACAGCGGAGGAAGCAGAGGTGGCTGCTGTTAGCATGCTGAATCACACAGCATTTTCATTCATTCCAGCTGTTTAATGGGATTACATGAGGAGTGGCTTCTGCCTGCAGGCACTTAGTGCCTATGGAAATCTGCAGCTGTCTGGATCGGTTACGTGCAAATCCGATGCCTCCCCTTCATGCACAGGAATTTATGAATGACGGAAACCATGTGAATCAATTGCATGAGTAATTTTTCATGTGCATCACCCTACGTCAGATTCCAGGGGGACTTTCAGTTGACTGTGTCTGTGGTCCCCAACAGCTTCCCCAAAGAGGGAGGGGATGCTTCAGGATGGCCACCAGGTGTAGGAGTAGGATAGCTTGGGTGAATGTGAATCCGCTTGCCTTGGTCAATGGGAGACAGCGCAGTGTGCAAGTGAACACGGAGCTGAACGCCCTCATCTTCTGTTTGGTCCAACTGCCCTTTCTGTAGAATAAGTGCCTTGTGAAGTGGCAAGGACTTGAAACCCAACTTCAAGAGAGGGAAGGTAACTCCAGCACCTGGTTGCTGGCCAGCAGCAGGTGGTCTGTCTAATGGAGGGAGCACTGGGCTGGGGAGCTGGGACATTCAGCTTGACCTTGGATTCTGTGACCAAAAAATTTCCTTCACTTCTTCAGGACAGCCTGAGAAACATCTCTTTGGGGCATCTATTTGGTGTCTGCTTCAGCCAGTTTTGTCTAAAGAGATGAGGCAGGTTTTACTGTGCAGGGCCTGTTCCAAAGGACACAGATTCTGCATTGCACTTTCTTGGAGTGCTAGTATAACCTGCCGTTATTGATGAGGAAAATAGTGGCATTCATCTACTTTTCCCCTTTGAATTATTAAATCCTTCTAGTAGCCTCCCCTGCGTTTCCAAACAGAGATACTTATTGTCTGCTTCCCTGACCAGATCTACTTTTTGGAGGGCAGTACCCCTGAGTGAGGGTCTTCTCTGCATATCTGCTCAGTCCTCTCATCTGCTCAGCTGCACCCCATTAGTTCGGATGCAGTCTAGCTGTAATATGGCAGGTGACCCGTGTCCAGGCTGGAATTGAGCAGGAAGACCCAATGGGCACGTTAAAAGTGAGACGCTAACTTCATCTGTACAGCAAAATGTGGAAACATGAAATTACAGCTTACATGGAGCCCTAGACCCTCATTTATGCTATGGAAAGTACCAACAGCTACAACCTGGCGCCTGATGGTAATGTCTGGATGAGGACTAAGCAAAAAAACATGCCTGTCCTATGAGTAAGTAACTTCTCTGGAACCAGGAGCAGGGGGTGGTTGCCATGCCTGATCTGATAGATCTTCACCTGTTGAGGTGTTCATTACAGGTCTTCTCCAAAGTCCCCTCACTGTGGTCCATAAACCACGTTGCTGTGGTGGAACGATCCTAGGAGGAGGTAGAGTTTGGACCAGTCAGCAGCATCTGACTCTGGAAGGGGCTGGGGAAGCTCAGGCAGACCTGGGAACAAAGGAGCTGTTGCTCCAAGCTGCGTGATGAAACCTTTCTCTGTGGAAGCCAGACAATCTCCCCATTTATTTGCAAGTGGCATTCGGTCACAGTTTTTTGACAACATATGGAAACTGTTTAAATTAGCCGTATGAGCCATACGTGAAACAGATGCGTATTTTTGAGCAGGCTTTTGTCATTGATGTTTGAGCGAATGAAGGGTGCAGCTGGCTCGTTTGGGAAGTGGGGAGCATGTCCTCGCCCAGATGTAGTTAAGTGCTTGAAGTGAAACAGAGAACCAGAATGTTACAGGATGTATCGATAAAGACCGACTTCTCATGGGCACCTACTGCATAAATAAGATGAATAGATGTATTGACACTTAACCCTTCACTGCTTTCTTGATTGCTCAATGCTGGTGCAGGATAAGTTGTGTCAACAGAAGACTCTGTGATCCACGGCTGTCTTGCTTGTGTCTTCCACTTGTGTACTAGTATATTGACACACTAGATTAAAGCTCTGAGGTTTGATCAGAGTGCAGTTCTACACCTTTTTGAGCAATCTTAGTAAGCAGAGTAATGAGATGTTGTTGAAGAAAGCAGAGCAGTGTAACTGCTGTGGCCTTTGAGTGGGGAATCTTGAAAGGAACTTTGTATGGGGAGAAATTGCACTCAAAATGTCTCCGTAACTGGAACTGTGACAGCTTCTGGGCTTTAAATCCGTGCACTGGGATTGTGTTGCTGCACAGTCCTAGATGCTCAATGTGGTGTGTGTGGCTGGGACAATGAAAAATAGCCTTGAATATTAAGACCACTGACTTTATATGTGCCAACTGCGGTGAGATAGACCAAGATGAGAGTTCTGAGACTGCAGTGAACAGTTGCTGTGGATGTTTGGCTTGCTAAGTTTAGCTGATGTGGGACAGTAACACTGAAAGACAAGAATGGAGAGTTTATGGCAGTGGGGTTCATGAAAGGGTCTGAGCGAAACATCACTTGGGATATGTTTTGACTTCTCCTTTTTTTTTTGTTTTGTTCATATGTTTCTTTGAACCGTTTTTGCCTGCGTTGAGATTTACCCGGAAGCATCCCTGTCACAGGCGTTACTCTAGTAATGTTTTGCGTATTGCAGGGGGTGGAGCGCTTCATTTTTCCAAGGTTATTTTTAACTCCTATATACTTGTGGTGAGGCCAGTCCAGGATGGTGGCTGGATTCTTCACAAGGAAGGGCTGCGCTCTGCTGCCAGGGTGAGCGATTTCCACTCCTCCTGCTTGGGGTGCCACTGTAATTTTCTGTGTCTAGTATCTCCCTCTGGGAAGTGTTTGTAAAGCTTGATTATTTTTTTTTTAGAGGGAAGAGGGGGGAAAGGATATAAAATCTCCTGGTCCCCTCTTGTTGTGTTTTGTTTGGGTTTTTTTTTTGGCTGGGAAGGGGGAAAAAATACACTTTTGTATTTTGCCCCTTATTAATGCAACATAAATGCCACATTTCAGACTGCATCACAGCTCAGCAAGGGTCTGGGACAGCGCTGGCACCTGGTGCAGCCGACCTGCTTCCTTGTTTTCTCTCCTAAACTTGTGTTGCTTACTGATTTGCTGTGTTGTGCTACCGGACCCACTCACCTGTTTCCTCTGCTGTCATCTCGTGCTTTTCCTTGACACTGTGATTTCACAGCTTGCGAGGGTCCCAGTCCTGTGGGGTGCTGAGCCTTTCATTCCCTGGAGCGAGCTCAGAGGTCCGCAGAGGTTCTTGCTGGTTTGCAGAGCAGGACCATGGCATTTACCCAGTTCCCAAGATCTCGTACATGGATGGCATTTTTCTTTTTTTTTTTTGGCCATTCTGCTGGGCACCTATGGCTGGCTTAAAGCATGAACCCCGCTATCGTCTGGGGGTGCCCTTGGTCACATCCCATGCCCCTACCACGGCCATTCAGTGCCGCAGCCACTCTGGCTGCTAATCTCATTCTGATCTCTTCATTGTTGTGTTTTTGGCAACCCAAATTCCCCACCCAGGCCTGAGAATTTAACATCAGCACATTTGCATGACTGATCAGATTTGTCTCGCTTCTATGACGACATTGTTTCTATGGAAAATTAATGGATTCTCACGTTGTATTTTTAATGGCTGAAACCACCCCCCTGCCACCCTCTCGTCCCCGAACTCTCAGAGGGGAAGTCTGTAAACAGCTCAAATTAGCTATCCTCCGTAAATAGCTCCCATTTCTTTCCTGCCTGCTGTCCATTTCTTTTCTCTCTTCCAACAGTGCTGCAACACTCCTCTCCTGGTGTTGGTGGATAAAGAACAATGACCAAAATGAGCCTATGTTTGCTTTCCTTGTCTGGCCCTTGAATAGATGTGATCTATCATGAACTGTCCCCTTTCATCCAGGACCATGTGGTTTTAAGTTGTCAGCCTGCCTTCAAGTTTGCTCTGAGCAGGCCTGGGTTGCTGCCTTCCTTTTTTTGAGGATGCAGCTCAGCTAATGGCTCTGCTTCTGTTCCCTTTTGCCATGAGCCAATTTCTTCTGCGTGTGGGCAGGTGGCAGTGAGTTTCCTGCCTGTCTGTTTGGTGTCACCCCTTCGCCTGCTGCAGTGCTCGGGGTCAGAACAGTGAGGTTTTGACACCTAGTGGGTCAGGCCACCTGAAGGAAGAACATCTCTCTCCAAATGATGCTTTTAATTAAGCTGTAGTGGTTCACTTTGCGTTGTGGGCACAGCTGGTGAAGTGTCCTCAGCAGGGGGACAGTGCTTAACCACTGAACCACTCCATATGGGCAGTTTTAGTCTTAAATTTCCTTCTGTCACCTCTAAGGTTATTATTCCTCAACTTAATTTCAAGGAATAAATACAGAGCAAGTCCCATGGTGTGAGAATTACCTGAGGAGAAGGTCTGACCTGGTTTGTCTCCTCCCAGAAGACTGAAGCTGGGGGCCAGAAGACTCAGAAAGTCTCTCTTGTGGGACAGCAGCTGAGGGAGGTGTGAAGTTTTAGGTCAAGGTCTCCTAACCCATGGTACCAAGAAAGCTGTGTTGAACAAGAACCTGAATGCCTGAGACACAAACTGCTGGCAGCCAGTGCCTGTGCCTGTCCTGGAGGTGATGCCTAACCAGCCTCAGCCTTAAATGGTTGGCTGCTGAAAATCGGGCCCTTTGTACCCCGCGCAGCTGGGCTGCACTCGGTTGTCCTTATTTTCCTGCCTACCCCAGTCTCGGCTCGCACGCTGGGCTGTGCTTGCTGCTCAAGATCCCGCTTTGCAGCCCCACAAGCCCAAGGTGAGGTGGTGTCACTCGCTGAGGGTAGGTGGAGTTATCGGGGAGCTCAACTGCACTTTGTGTTCCTGCTTTCTGGTTTTAGGTCCCAATACCTGGAGTACCAGACCAGCCTGGAGGTTGTATTTGCGAGAGGAATAGGCTTTGCGTTAGTGCTTTTGTAATTAAGATGCACTATTACAAATGGCAGGCAGGAAACTACAGGGACCTGAGCGCTTAGTTACTTAGGACAAACACGTTGCCAATTTTTTAGGAAAAAATGCTGCAAGTATGGAGATAAGGTGGTTGATTTGAATTCTTGGGGGAGGGGGCAGGGGGAGAAAATGGGGCAGAATAGGATTCACTCTGTGCTGGCAGAGGCTGGGCTGGAGCAATCGGCTGTGCAAAGTGTTACTTTTCTGAATGTGATTGTTGCTTGGGGCTTTGGATTATATTAGCATGGAAAAAATGCCTCTGAGTGAAGGGCCACAAATCATAGCTGGGCCAATAGGGAGGGAAAGGGGACTATAAAACAGGAAATCAATTTAATACTCAGTGGGTGTTTGCAGCGTGCTCACCCTTCCTTCAAATTGCCAAAGGAAAGATTAATTAAAGTTATATTGAGCAGCAAAAATGATGGAGGGTGTAGGATGGGGCTTGCATGGTACAGCTTTCTCCATAATTAATTGACAAAGCCATTCTTGGATTTCATTACCCAGAACCTTGCCATCTCCTGCTCTTAAAGGGCAGCTGCAGCGATGCTGGAATTCCAAGCCAGCGTTGCTGCCTTGTAGGTTGAGCTGATGAGGAACACTTCATAGGCACTGGGCGAAGGTGGTACCTCTGTCAAGTAGTACTATACTATTTATGGGTCCTATCATTTAGGATCAGATCACAAAATGCTTTTATCTGCTTGTGGTTTTGTTTCCTGGTTCCCGCTTCTGCTAAGGTTGAGAGCTGTACGCACTGCAAGGTGGAGGTGTTGGCGAGGGATGGAGATAGCTGGTGTCTAGGTCTCTCATCTCCTGTCTTTGTTTAGTCAGAATAGCTTTTGAGCAGGGTGTGACAAAAGCTGGAAGAGGCCAGGGCTTGTCTGGACCACTTGCTAACTGTCAAAGAGGGAGAGAATTGCATGTGGCTCCCCTTTCCCTGCATCATGATCCAGCTGCCACCTGTGTCCTTGTACTTTTCATGAAAAGCTGCACCTGATCAGTGCTGTCTTTGTGAGAGGCTTTTCCTGTTTGCACCAGCTGCTTTTTGGGGCTGTTGTGCATTACTTTGCCTTTGCCTCTCTGGGGTAGGCTTTGGAGACACCAGAGCTTTTCCCTTTGCGATGGAGTTTCAGAAGCCAACTCCTGTGAGCTGAGATTCAGCTCAACCTGCCAGGTTCTACCTATCTGTGACTAGAGCAATTCCTCCCAAATTTTCCCTTGAAGATCTTCACTTGGTTTGATGCCAGAGCTTCTCTTAAATCTGGCTGAATTTGAGGCTTTCTGTTCTTGTCCCTCTGAATGAAAAGGAGCTGCGGCAGTCCTCTATAAGGGCGTTTAAACATTTTGCGGTGCAAGAGGGAGTTTCTACGTACCATGCTGGTATAAGGGGAAAGTTCTGCTTTCTGCCCAGTGGTCTGGCAATCCTGGAAGTTTGTTTCCTCTGTTGATTTCCGTAATAAATTACTGAATATGCTAGTGCAGAGCTGGGAGATGTAGAGCAGGCTGAAGCTTTGGATAAATTGGGTGCAGCAGCTCCAGTCTTTATTTGCAGTATGAGCACCGTGACCATGCCTGACTTCTGTTTGTTGTGCATTATTGCTGTATTGGCTGATAGCACCTGGCTGTGGGATACTGCAAAAAGAACTCTTTTGTTTAAAAAACATATGTATGTATAACAGTCTCTTGGTGCAAGGCCAGCACTAGATGTTCCTAAAAGCAATTGTAATTGATTGAGCCAAGAAGAGGAGAAAGTAATCGCAGCTAAATGCGAATACCGGGTTTGGTACTCCTTAAACCAGCTAGGACAGAAGAAACAATGGTTGATTTGGTTAAATTACATGATTTGGCAAATCAAGGGTTTATTTTTTTCTTTTGTTTTGTTTTTGGCAAGGGCATCTTGCCAGGCTGTTGGCTTAAAGAGAAGATACCAGAACTGTTCTGAGTCACCATTGGCTTTTCCTCTATGTGGCTCTGAACTTTGTGTAACTTCAAGAACAGACTTACGAATGCTAGCCCTGTTTAAAAGCAATTTCCCTGCACTCTCTTCTACAGGCTAGGAAGGCATCAGCTGCTCAGCTTATGGATGTAGGTGGTTAAAGACAAAAAAATGTGTGCTTTCTTATCATCCCTGGATACTCTAAAGAGAGATTATTGCTTCATAGTCCACATAGTGCAGTAAAAGATGGGGTGGGTTTTTTTCTAGCTTACCTTACGTGCAGACTGCTTCCTCGAACACTGAGTAATAGCAAATGGAGAGATGTCCAGGCAAGGATGGGATGGGGTGGTACCCAGTTGAGAGCTAGACACTAGGGTGGAGGGAAGAAATGCTGAGCTGGCAGAAGTTATACAGGAAGAATCTCACTTCAAAGTGGTGCCAGAGGGTGGGGGCATGCTGCTTGCACTTGGGAACAGGCTGGATCTGAAAGCCCTTCCTGGTTTGTGAGAAAAGAAGGTGCTGAAATGGAGCCCTCTCCTCTGCAAAGTGGAGCATCCGTGGCCGTGGCGGAGTTGGACAGGAGCCAGGAGGGCTACCTGTGTCCCTCAGGCAGCAGGAGAGGGCCAGGGTTGTCTGGGCGGAAGGACAGCCAAGTGAATTGCAGAGCTTGCTCTCACTTGCACGGGACTGAGGTCTCCAAGTGACTTTAACTGCCCGTGGGGTGGCTCTGTTGAGAGGTAGAGATCAAACTACATATGTTTGTGTGTCCATGACAGCTTCTTCCTAAAGTCTGTTGTCTGCCTACATGTAAAATGTGGCCAAGAGGCACTCTGCGGACTGCATACAGCTTTCAGGGAGAACAATTCAGAGATGCACAACCAAAGCCCTATCTCGCATTAGCATTGCCATGGGACATGCACCGTCACCGAGAGCAGAAACCAAAGAGAGCAAAAGTGTTACGAAGCTCCCATAGCTCAATTTGCTTCACTGGGAATCGGGAGGGGTTAAGCCAGTCCCTTGGGTTTGCACACCACATTACAGGGGAGTAGCATCCTTAACCCTGTAAGGTGGTCTGAGGAATTGGGCAGCAGACATCCCCCTGCAGTGCTTTCTTAGGAAGAGGCAGGTGTTTAACCATTTAAGAGCCCGTAGAGGGAGCTGCTTTGCTGCCAGTGGCATGGATTTCCAGCTCTGTGTGTTCACAGATGCCCTCCTGCACTGGTTGTTGAACCGGGAATGGATTCATAGATCGCTGGACTGGAGCAACTGCCATGTTGATGTGGAAAAGATCAAGACCTTGAGTGAGGAAGCAACAAGCAGCAGGAGAGTTATGAATATTAAAACGAAAAGATCTTTCTCCTCACTTAATTATGGCAGGCACTATAATCCGTGCCACTGAATTGTTTGGTTCTTGGTTAAAATAACATAGCATTCAGCCAAGGGAGAGCATGTATCGTTCCTTAAAGTTGGTCATTGTGGATGCTCACATGTATGTTTGCAGCTTTGGACGAACTCAAGCCCAAAGTATTTCTTTGTTCCTGCATTGTCACCTTCCAGGAAAGGCAATTCGTTAAATGTGAATTGGAATTGGAATTTCGGTCTTCTGCACATAACTTCCCAAGAGAGGGTGGCGTGGGAGGACTACACATAATTTAGGTAATTTGGGTTTCTGTAAAAGTCTGAACAGGGATTCAGACTCTGATTCCCTGGAGGCTTTGATGTTTTTGAAATACTTATTGTCATTTAGAATTGGACAGTCGTCTTAAGACATTCCTCCACAAACTGAGATTCATTTCTGAAACGAAATGTGCTCCCTGGGCAGGGGAACTCCTGCCCACTGAAAACTGAATTGCTGAGTCCCTATTGCCAGGAAACCCGGCTCATGCCAGACACGCTTGCTGTGCGGAGGGGTTTACTGCCAGAGCCTTCAAGCCAGCTTATCCCTAAAGCTGGCCAGTGGGAAACTTCTGATCGTTTCTGCTGAAGGAAAAACAATCGGACTCAGATGACAACATAATGGCTGAATATGGCAGTCTCAATGCCTTTTTTTTTGTTTGTGTGTTTTTGGGGTTTTTTTGTTTTTCTTTTTTTTACTCATTACTGCTGCTTATTTCCCATCCTTCTTTGGCTCAAGTTTTTGATGCTCAGGATCTGGCCCTATTTGCAAAGCGTTGGTTTAGGACTTTTTTCTCTCTCTTCTTTCAGTGGTTTCTGCCTTATTTGGAGGCTTTGGTCTTCCCTCTGACATATTTGTTACTTTGGACAAAGGAATGTGGTGAGGTTTTTTCTCAAGGTGTAAATCTTTCTCAGTGTACTTCAGAATTCTGTTCTGCTGGTTCGAGTGCCAGGAGGTTGTTCAGCAACAGCAGCAGACCCATCTTCCTGTGAAACAAGAAATATGGAGGTGCTGGGAATGCACTTTGATCTGTTAATTCATTTATTTATTTATTGTTGGACTGCAGAATGTTAGCCCTAATGAAAGTGTGGCCAGCCCTGAAAATTAAATCTCCCCGGCACTCAGACCTGTCAGGTTGGGAAGCATCAGCAAGTGTTCAAAAATGACTTGCGTGTTTTTGCCAATGTGTGAAAGGAGGTGGCACTCATCATCGCCTACCTGTGTCTGCGTATGCCCAGCACTCCTTGCCTGTAGCTCGTCGCCAAGGTGGGACACTGATTTTCCCATGTACTATTCAGATATGGTGCAATCACCTCTGGAGGAAGAGGAGCTGGTGCCCTACGATCTTTTAGTAATGCAGATGATAGAGAGCAGAGATCTGGGTGGGGATAGACATTGCCCCTTGCAAATACATGTGTGGTTGATCTCATGGGTGGGTTCAGAGCATACCCTTTGATCACACTGTGAGCCACAAACAGCCAGTGTGGCTCATCACTTGGGTGATACGGTTGAGTGTGCTACCTGGGTTGCCTGACAGTGGCATCTGTTGATGCTCACAAAATTGGAGATGCCAAGGTTAATTGTGCAAATGCTTCTTCCTTGGATATTTTGCACTGGCACGAGTAGTCATGAGGTATCCCTGCTTGAGAACCATCTGCGCACAGAGGTTGTGAATACTAGCAAAAACCAAGTTTGAGTCATGAGTATTGATGAAACAAGACCGAGGCATCTGCTTGGGTTCACATTGCTCCTTGTTTTTCATGCTTATTGCTGTACTGCACTTTGGGAAACCTGCTGAGCAAGAGTAAAGTCCTCCCAGCAAAACTATGTTAAAACTATGCTGGAAGAACTGAAATGAAGTCTGTCAGCGAGAGCTGTGCCAGCTCGCTGCAAGTTCAGACGAGACCCTCCAGCTGATGATATACCTGAACTTTGTGTGGCTCTGCCCCCACAGAAAGAGGACTCCTTTGGTTCAAGTTAGAGGGCATAGTCCTCAATCTAGGTTCAGATACCATTCAGTACCTAAAACCTGCCATTTCTTAATAAAAGCTTCAGTTGGTGAAAAAGTCTGTGTTTGAGGTGGAGTGTGATGGAGGGAGCTTTCTTGCCAGGCAGGGTATGCCCATTTCCAAGGCCTCTCTTTCTGGGAATCTCTGTCACAGCTGACCCTGATGGGTGCTACAGGGAAAATTGCAGTGGTTTCCCATAGAATCCAGAAGGTGACTGCTTTGCTGGTCCCTGTCATCAGCGTAAATCTATGGCCTATACTGCTGCCCTGGTGCAGGAATGGGGGCTTCCTGGCAAGGGGTTTTGGCAGGCAAACGAGTGAAAGTTTTCCTCCAGCTTGGTGGCTGGAGATCAGTTTGAACACAGTCATCAGATGGCGATTTCTCAAGTGTGGAGTTACATTCTTCTTCTGCCAGCTCAAGTGGCTCTCATATACTTGTATAAACTTGGAGTTGACTGCGGTGAGGGTGAAAGATACCCATCCTCGGGTATTTGTCTTGAAGTATTAGAGATCAGCCTGTTTGTAACAAATCACAATATTGCATTTTGGTTTTGTTATTCAGTTTTCTGCCTGAATACCGGAAGCTTTTCTTGGTAATTTTTTTCCCTACTTTGTCTTTGGGGGGAGGAGGGGGAGAAAAAAGAAAGGACAAGAATTTTGTTGTAAGACCTGGATGAAACACACTTTTCACAGAAAAAGCATATTTTACACTGTTGTGAACACTTCTGTATTGAGTTCTCGTAAGAGACAGCAAAACTTTTTTTCCTCCCCTGAAATCAGATTGTGCTACTCAAAACTGGCGGAAGGAGAAAATGCAAGCAGGGAATGGGAGAAGAGAATTGCTTGGGGATGTTGCAGTGGGGAAACAGATTGGAGGTGATTTACAGGGAAAAGTGATGAAGATTTTATAAAGACAATGCTTTGGGCTTTCACACCACTTTGAAGCGTGCCAAAGCACCCCTCCAAAAGTTACTGTGGAACATGAGGACTATGAAGGCATTGGTGGATTTGGACTCTGTGGTTGTGTGGGAAGCACCCGGAGGAACTGTTTGGCCTGTCCTCTGCCTAGAAGGAGGTGTTCTCCTTCCCAGTGCCATCTGCCATACCTTTCCAGGCATCATGGCATCTCTCTGCTCCACGTGCAATGCAGACACCAGCATGTGGACTGTTTTCCTGGGGAGAAATGTGCTGAAAATGAAGACAGCTTGCCGGGCTGCTTTTTCATTTGGGTGCTGGATTTGTTTGTTAAACACAGTCGTTCTTCCCCTTTGCCCCAACAGACAAACGCTGTTTGGTTGTATATGCTGGGTGGTGGTGAGGTTAAATGTTTGGGGTGGTTGGTGTGGGTTACTAGTCCAGCATGGAAGCAAACTCTCTCGTATTGGCTCCATCGATCTCAGTAAGAGCTGCTCTGTGCTTGCTATCCAGAGCAATTAATGCATCTTCTTAAAGAAAAGCTGGCACGCTGTCGCACCGAGTGTTAAGAGTTTGCACCTGGCTGTGCACTGCAGAGCACTCTGCCAAGAGAAATACTGGTTTCCAAGTTTGTTAGCCTGCTGTTTGGAGAGTTTAACGTTTTTTGTTTGTTTTTGTTTTCTTTTTTGGAAATTCTCCCACATTAAATTAAAAAGGAGACCCTGGTAAAAGAAATCAGGAGGGATGCTTTGAGATGCTGCATTTGCCAGCAGTCTCTGAACTTGTGACCCTTTAAAATAAAGTACTTGGGCTTTCCTGTGGGACACCTCCCTTGGGGTGGAAGCAAGTGTCTTTCAGGTTTGCGTGCCTTTAAGAAGCAGCCTTTGACAGCACAGGAGAAGTTGCAGCGCAGCGTTCTCAGCCGAGACTTCCAGCGAGGAAAGTTGTTCAGCTGGTTCGGGACTGTGATAAATCATGGTTCCCCTGGAGCATGCCGGGACTGTGGAGAGCTGGAAATAAATGTTAAGGAAATTTAGCTTTTGTAGTGGGCCACCTTTCAGGATGATGTATGGCTTTGTAACAGAAAGAGATTCCTTCGCTAGGGCTGGGAGAAAACTGTTGCCTTCCATTGGGAAGGAAAATGTAACAATTCTGATGGTCCCTGCTGCAGGTTTGCCCTGAAAGCTGAGCTTTGGCATGGGCTACCTTAGCCCGAGAAACAAACTGTGTGGTACTAATGGAAAAGAGCATCCCAAGGTGGTGGCAATTAGTTTGGGGTTGAATTGGGATGATGGGTTTGGCAGGAGGGTAGGGAATGGATATCTAGTTGGCCAGTATAATAGTTACTTACTGAATGTGGCTGGGGAGGGAATCAGATGGCACGGGATGCTGTTTGCATCTTTGCCCTTTCACTGCAACGTTGTCCTGAGCAAATAATTTCTCTGGATGGATAAAATGTCTTTTCTTCAAATTGCAGTCACAAGAGCATACGTCTCTGCTTTCTTCCACTGGCCATTCCCAATCAGCTTGGGATGTTCGGCCATGCTTGTTAGCTGGTGGGGTTCTGACAGTATTTTAAGTTCTTCTCTGTTCATCATGAGGACTTGGATTGCCAAGAAGTTGTGGAGACGCCGAGTTCTGGGTTTGTGTAGCAAATAGAGGCTCTGTCTGAGTTAAAACTGATGTCGGTCTGTGTATAGGTTTGTCTGCACTGACTATGGTCTCTTCTGGACCTGTTGCCATATTTCTGTACTTTGGGGTTTGGTAGCACTGTCAAGGAGACCCAACCAAAAAGACTGATCCAGCCTCCTTTGAGGCTGCGTCCCATTCCGCTGCTGTGGCCGGGTAACCGGGGGAAACACCCTTGTTCCAGGGGAAGGGGGAAGCATCGCAGTCCTGCTCTGCTCGTGCCAGGGCTTTGCTGCTCATAGCAGCTCTTGGCTGAGGTCGTTTGTGGTAGCTGGGATATGCCCCAGGAGAAGGCAAAGACTTCTTGGCATTCCCGTGTCCCAGAACAGTGACATTGGCAAATGCTATTCTGCTGACTGAGGTGCTGAGGTGCAGAATAGAGGAGGCAAGTGCTGCATCAGAACCAGTGTTCAAAAAACCTCTCCAAGCTAACCTTTCATAATTCAGTTGCCACAGACCTGATTGCAGTTTCTGATATTCAGGCAAAGGTCTATATTTCATTTCATCTTGTCAGTGAAAGTGAGATGATCAGTAAAATCCATTGGTTTCTCAGACCTAACATATTTTGCTCAGTGATGCTGCTAGTGTAGCAATGGGATGTTGTCGTGCGTGTGTCGTCCCTGTGTCCGTCCGTCCATCCCCCCAACTAATGTAAATGTTGTTGACTTAACAAGAGAAGAAGAAATGATTCCATCAAGGCTGGTCACTGTTGCAGGCAGCTACTCAACATTGCTCCTTGGCTGACTTACTGAGTTCTCTTGAACTATACCACTGATTACTTTGCTCTGGGTTTTTTTGTTGTGTTGGGTTTTTTTTTTAAATCATTTTTCATTGACCTATGCAGGCTTCTTGTATGAGTTACAAGAGCTCTGTTCGTAACCTGTTTGTTATCTCTGAAAGATCTGTTCTGCTTGGTCAACTGCTTCATCTCCTGTGTTTATTTTGTTCAAATTCCCAAAATGGTAACTATACACTGCAGCATCAACTCGGTCAGGATACTCCCAGGGTGTAATTTTTTCCACTCAAATGATTTCCTGTCTGTTTCTCTGAGCTGTGAATGTTGAGGTATCAGTTTGTTTACCTCATTTTCATGGCTTCTGGCTGAAATGCAAGGATTTTTACAAAATTAAAAACTCTGCAAACTTAAATCTGGGTAACTGATCCACAAGGGGACAAATAACTGGTGTTTCTCTGCTGAAGCGGAAATGGTAGGCTGGCTCTCAGCTTGGGTTTAGAGCAACACAATGTGTCTGAGTGCTAACTGTGTGTATGAGGTCCTGCAGGCTGACAGCTGTAGCTTTTAGACATACAGCTGCTGAGCTTGAGTCCTTCACCACTGTCCTGTCTTTTGCAAATTGTTGGCCTGGGGATGGTGCGGATGCAACATCTCAGGATCTGAGCTGCAACTTCGCTAACTCCTTCACTCTATCTATGGAAATACCAGTGATTGTCCTCCTTGTAGGCTTTGATGAAGAGTGAACACCACTGCTTTAGTGCCTGGTTGACAACCAGACCCGTAACAACAATTAATATGAGGAATCCTGGCTAATCAGCTCATTTTGGTGGATCTGCACAGTGGCTTTAATTTAAATGCTGTCTCCTGGCCTCCAGCGATGTCCATTCCGTTTGTATTTTTAAAGCTACTTCTGTGTATTACCTTTTTCTGGTCCATGGAGTATTGCCTTTTTGGTGCCATACAGGCCACACAGGAACTGTACTTTCCTTCCAAAATAAAAGCTAAACTAATTACAGTTTGTTTCTCTCCAGCTGCCTTTTGGGGAGATATCGCTTTAGATGAAGATGATCTGAAGCTGTTTCAAATAGACAGAACTGTTGACTTAACAAAGCACTCAGATGGCAACGCAAGACACACTTCAGGTAAGGGCAGCCCCGGGGTGGTGGTGCCGTCTTTCCCCTGCTTTTGTCCTTAGGGAGGAAGGAGTTCCCTCTCACTCGTGACCTTGTTCCCACAGGCAAGGAGGTGCATGCAGAGATCAGTTATGTGACTCAGGGTGGGATCCAGCTCTGAACTTCGTTAAACAAAAACCAAATCACAGTTTGATGTAGCCAATCCCACCTGGTCTGAGAGAGAAGATTTTCAAATTTACAGCACTGCTCTCTGTCTACAAGGAACTGCCTTTCTGCAGATTTGGAAGGAAATGTGTTTGAAACAGGGACGCTCAGTTTGGCATTTGTTTTGACTCTTATTGTCCTCTCCTGCTTTTCGTGCAATGTCTGATCTTAATGGAATAATGCATTTTTTCATCTGTCTACCTAGGTAAAACCCACTGCAGTCTTGCATACAGACTACCCTTGAAGTGGTGTTATAATTGAAATAAGTTAACAATTGTGCTGATTTTCTATGAAGCCAATAGATGGGGTATCATATGCTTATGTTGCCCTCCTTCACAGCTCTTACCATGCTCAGTCTGGTGCCAGACCAGAGGAGTTTCTTGACTCAGGAGCTCTGCCTGGACTCCAGCTTTAACAGTCTCTGAGCTATACCAGTGGGACTGGAGACAGAGCAGGTCAGGACAAACTCCTCTCTCTGCTGTTACACTGTTGGGTTAGCAAGTACAGTGAAAGGTTGGGTAGAGTCAGAAATCACTGAAATCACACGTTCACCTGAACCCTGTGCATCTCAGCTCATATTGCATTGTTTGTCAGGAGTGATGGCTGATTCTTTATCCTTATGACCGCCCAACATTGGTTTCAGAGCCTCTAAGCACTGTGTAGGTCCTGTTCTGAGGATCAGTGCTCCGGCTTCCTGTTGGGATGAGTGTGAAAGATGACACATCCAACAGAGGCATGCTTTTGATGTTGATTTAACTGATTAAACTCATGCAGATGCTGACATTGCGGGCAGAGGAGAGCTCTCCAGTTCTTCAGATTATGGATTGCTCCCTGGAAATGCAGTTATCCCGTACTGTCATGTCACTTAGCCCATTTATACCGTGTTTCAGGTTGTGACGCATTCTCAGGTGATAGGTGGTTAGGAGTAGGTTGCCTTCAGAGGATAAGATAAATCAGAAAATGAGGACTAAGTGAGACAGGCAGTGTTCATCCCTTTGTCAGCTCCTGAAGTTAGATGAGGGGAAGCAAAGCCAGTCGGCGTTTGGCTGTATTAGTTTGCTCTGATGGCTTTTTTAGTTAGATCTAGCATGTTTCTTTTCACTAGCACTGGTGCCAGACCTGCACCATCTGGCAAATGAACTGAATTTTATAACGCACATCTGTATCATGTAATGCAGTCTTGTGGTTTAACCCTAGCCAGCAACTAAGCACCACGCAGCCGCTCATTCACTCCCCCCTGTTGGGATGGGGGAGAGAATCAGAATAATAAAAGAGAAAACTTGTGGGTTGAGATAAAGACAGATTAATAGGTAAAGCAAAAGCCGCGCAAAGCCAAACAAGGAATTCATTCACTGTTTCTCGTCAGCAGGCAGGTTTTCAGCCATCTCCAGGAAAGCAGGGCTCCATCATGAGTAATGGTTACTTGGGAAGACAAATGCCATAACTCTGAACGTCCCCCCCTTCCTTCTTCTTCCCCCAGCTTTATATGCTGAGCATGATATCATATGGTCCATAATAACCCTTTGGTCAGTTGGGGTCAGCTGTCCCGTCTGTGTCCCCTCCCAACTTTTTGTGCACCCCCAGCCTACTCGCTGGTGGGGTGGTGTGAGGAGCAAAAAAGACCTTGACTGCTTTGCGACAACTAAAAACATTGATGTGTCATGAGCATTATTCTTATCCTAAGTCCAAAGCATAACACTATTCCAGCTGCTAGTAAGAAAGTTAACTCTATCCCTGCCGACACCAGGATGTGCGGGCACTGGTCTCACAACCGTGGCTCATGTTGTGTGGTTGGACTGGGCTCTTCCTGGCACCTTTTATTGACTGAGGCAAAGCTGCTGCATCACATGATGCTTTGCATTAGGCGAGTGGTGATGTCACGTCTCTCATTTGGCCCTGTCCTCATCTCCTGCAGGTTTCCTTCGTCCCCTTGGCTGTAAGCCTCTGGAAGTGCAAGCTGGCAAACGGGCATCCCCCATTCTGCAGAGCATGCACAGAGGGATCTCTGTGCTCACCTGCCCTGTGAGGGGGCTCTCTGCAGGGGCAGGAGGGGTTGATTCTTCTCCTGTGGGGCTTGCTCAACACTCATGTGAATTGTAAGAGGGTGGTCTACTTCAGGATGGTGGGGATTGGGACCCATTCTTCCCTGGGAGAAAGTCCTGCTCCCCGCCTTTTTTATTTCCAGTGGGAAGAATGCAACCTCTGTACAGAAACAGCCTAAAACCTTTTATGAATGGGACCCCTTGAATTATAACATTTCAGAGTTTCCTAAAGCTGTTAATCGGATTAGTTGTATAGTGGAGGAAGTACTTAATACGTATATACAGACACACAGGCTCTTCATATCTGGGAGCTGCAGTTCTGAACACGCTATTAGGCCAGGCATTCTTCTCCTGTGTTGTTTCCTTGTCCCCAGTAAATGCTATTTGGCTGGGAGGAGGGGTGAAAACTGTGCCATTTGACACTGGTGGGCTGTTGGTAGGCATACACTCTATTAGCTTGTGTGGGGCATCTGCAGCTGTCAGGCTCTGGAGGAAGAATTAAGTTCCCATGTTCTTATGGGTGGTGGTGGTTCTTCACTGGATCCAACTGGAGATGATCTTTTTTAGTAAAAGCTCTGCCTTGGTTCGTGAGGGTCAAACTGTCAGATGTTTCAAGGTTTCCCATTCCAATTCCTCCTCTTCACCTTCTAGAAAGACAGCTATGCCCTTCTCTAGGCCCTTGAGAGAGTAGCAGGGAATCTGATCCGAGGGCTGTCTGGATTCTGCCACAGATCTCTGTGCTGAGCTTAATTTCACATCGTGGATGTGCCTCAGGCTTGGTTTCTGCATCAATTTCCTGCTTGCAGAAATGCTATAATCACTATTCAGACCCTCAAAATTTGTAAGCATACTTGAGAGTGGGATGCCTTTTATTTTGCTGAATCAGCAGTGCCCTTGGTTTGGCTTCTGGGAGAATGGATGCCTTGAAATTCAATGCTTCCAAGCATTTTCTCAGCAAATTTGGAGCTAGGGTTTCATTCCCGCTATCTGGGACATAAAGCGATGGACCAAATAGCATTGTCCTCCTGGTGAAGTCACAGAGTAGGGTTATGGTTCCTTCCTCCTGAGGGACATTGGCTCAGAGCTGTGTAGCTCTTCCCTTGAAGACTGTTCATGTAAGGTTTACACTTAGAGACAGCTGTCTCCTTGATACCCAACTTGGTACCTTGCTTCAGAGCTCTGGCAGTTATGTCCCGGCTTTGACTGGATGTCTCTGTCCGGTGTGTCTGGATTATTTTGTGTGAGTGGTCACATAGGGGATTGGCATTTCACAGGGAATTGCATCACTTGTGTTGTGTACTTAAGGCCTTTTGGAGTGGAGAATATGGCCCGGTAGTCCTTATTCATATGAGCAGTCTCCTTTGCTCCAAAGGAGCTTACTTCCCAAGGATTTGTCAGGAAGAGCACAAGTTGAGCAGCTGAAAACTGCAGAAGGCTTTACAATAGCATCTTGTGTGCCAACATCATTCTCTGATACATTTACAGCAGTGGGGTTTTCTTCAGGCCATGTTGAGGGAAAGGCAGGCATGATGGCAGTCTACAGCTAAGTCTAGCCCGTTTAATCCAAGTAGGTTTTAGGTGTCTGCATGTTGATCTCTGTTGACTCGGTTAAAACACTGAGCTCTGAGTTCATAGAGAGTGTTTGCAAACAGTGCAGATGAGCTCCGAGTGAATGCCAAGAGATGACCTTTTATAAGAGGGCTCAGGACTACCAACTAGTTCATTTCTCATCTGGACCCTTTCAGGATTTCCCTGAAGATTAGTTCTAAAGTGCTTTCCTCCAAGCCAATTTTAAATCATTCCAGTAATGTGACTTCTGTGCTCCTTTCTGCAGGTCTCTCAACCTCAGCTTTGCTCCACCTGAAGCTTAGTTTTACTCTCATCAGTGATCTGGTAAAAGAATTGTTTAAAGTCACACAATTTGAACTCTCGTTAAGTTGAAATAATTTTTTTTTCCTAATTTTCTAAACCAGGAAGAAATATGTTTGTTTTTTTTCCCCTCCATTAACTGCTCTTCTTTGAAACCTGGAGCCTAAGGTCAGGGAATTGCTTGTGTTCTTTGTTTGCTGCTTTTTATATTAGTAGAGATTCTGCAGGCCAAACTATGCCCTCCACATCATCTTTCATCCTGCTATTACCATCTGTAATGCCACATAAAAATCTGCCAAACAGGAAATTTCCTCCTCCCCCTTAAAAATGTTTTGCAGCTAGAAGTGGGGAAAACCAGTAAGGGGTGTTGTTAAAACGAAAGTGCTATTTGGCATTTAAAATGTTTGTTAGCCGCCTCCCTGTCTCTGTTGCTGTGAGATCAAGTTTAGATGTCATGTTCGCTATGAAAATCAGTTGTTCTCATGCAGTGGTGTTGAAGTGGATACCCTCAGGATTTGGCCCCATAGAGATACAGTAAGGGCTCAAAACATAATGAAATGCATCACGTACCTGGAGATCTGCCAGCCAGCGCTATCCTCAGCAGGCTCATGCTTCACCAACTCCTAATCACTTTGATGAAAGATTTTTTTCAAAGACCTTACAGTTTTGAAAAGTTTCTCATACATTTTTTTTTTTTAACTTTAGTGAAAATATTTGCTTTTACAATATAATTTCAGTTTAGAAGAAACTTGAGTCAAAGCTTAGAGGTTTCCTGTGCTGCTGAGAAACCCCAGATGGCTTTGAAATGTGGGGAAACAAGAAAACCCTGCAGAAAAATCTGCAGCGTCATTTCTTTTGGACCCAAGCGAGCCTGCTGGTGCAAGGTGATTGTCTTTGCTTTATTGCTTTATCTGCTGAAGCATTTGCCACAGAGGAAGAAGGCCTCTTCTTTTCTTGCCAGGCCTACGGGAAGGATGTGCCTATTTAATCCTAACAGGTTTAATTTAAATCTTTTCAGGCAGCTTAGGGATTAAGAGGACTTTTCTGATATATTACCTCTTTTCCTGATATTTGTGTGACGGAGGCAGTTTGTAGTCCTGAAAGGCACCTCTGTGAGTGAGAAAGGCAAGTTTGTCTCTTCTGGGTTTGGCATCAGCAGATGAGGCGACGGGGGCGCCTGGCAGCCCTCGCTCACGCCGCGATGTGCAGGACTGGCTGCTGAGGCACTGACCCTGTGTCCCGCTGCGGCCAAGAATGCTTTTCAAGAACGGTCAAAACAGGTTTTCTCTGCTTCTGATCCTGCGAGGTTTTTAGGCTCGGGGCTTGAAGGCCTTGATGAGGCTTTCACGCTGCCACAAACGAGCGGCAGGAAGGATTTCCAGAGCATCTTTGCTAGCGAGAGCGAGTAATGCTTCAGGTAAAGTGCAGCTGGGACAGGGGTGTGCTCGATCCCAGGATTTCTACTGAAATCAGAGGGGAGACAGAGGCTGCCATGAATGGCTGGAGGCTCTGACAGCAAATTCATGCAAGTTATTCTCTGGCAAACGGGGCAGACAGGAGTTCTGCCTTAAACTTTTTCTTAATAAGAGCAGGGAGTTGGTTTGTTGGCACACGCCAGCTCTGCTGCTCTTGAGCGTGCTGTGGGAATGCAGGCAGCTACTCTGATGCTTCACCAGATCTGCACATCTGCAGCGGGCTGCTTTGATTCTTCTTGCTTTGGGATTCCCATGGTCACCTTGTTTCATGGGACTCTTCCTGTTTCAGGACTGGCTCGTAGCTTTTTTTGTAGCAAAACAATCCAGGAATCACGGATTTCAGTGCAATGTGCATAAACTGCTTTGGGGCATGGAGGCAAACCTTGACAAGAACTCGAAGGGAGTAGAAGAACGTGCAGTCCTGTGTAAGTGCATGCCTGGAAGTCTGTGTGGTGCAAGGGGGATGGCTGCCGTGCTTTTCGGGTTACATAGCAGCTTTTTGTTCACCTGTGGTGGGCCGTCAGCCCCCAAAACACGTTTCACAGCTCTCTGGTTACATTCTTGAGGCAAAGGTGTGGATTCCTGCCTGAGCTGGGACTGCCTGCAGGACAGGTTGCTGGGGTGCAGCTCTCCTGCTAAGAGTTGTGCCGCTTAGCCCCAGGGTGGAGCGTAAGTCCTCTCCTCCAGTGGAATGTTTAAGGTGCTGGAAGCAGTCACAAGCAGGGGCTTCTGCTGCTTCGTTTTGGTTGCTCAGTCTAGGGGCTGTGGCCAGTAGTAGTGCTGCACATTACTTCCAAGTCCTTTTTGATGCTGCTGTTGTGTTTCTAGTGAGGTTGAAGTTAGTGCAAAATGCACTTCAAGAAGAATGTGAAATCCAGGGAATTTAGACCATGACTGACTGAGATTGCAGGGAAGATACGATGTACGGACTTGAAGGAGAGATGGCTAAATTCAGCTGAGTTGGCACATGCGTGCCAAGTTCAGAGCATTTTTTCCTTGTAGCTGATGTTTGATGCTCTGCTGTAGTGGCACTGGGTTCAGGGTAGAAGGGATGGACTTCAGCATTGCTGGATTCAGAGCTGCCTGGGGCCCAACCTTTAATTCATATGCTTAGAGTGTATATGTGTGTTGGTCGTAACTGGCCAGGAGCAATGCAAATAACTATGTACGTGCTGTAACATAACCCACATCTGTGAACTCTCTACAGGGGTCTGCTCTTCCACTGGGAAATCTTTAGTGAAGGTTGCTTCCTCTTCTGTGGGTACAGGAACGTCTTTGTTCCAAGAGACCTGTCTGAGGGCTCTGTCCATCTGTTTGCATACCTCCTTTCAGTTTTCCCCAACACGTGGCGTGCACTCTAGGGATGTCTCTTTGCGGTCCATGTGGTCTCTTAACAGGAAGAGGAGCCTCAGCCTGCAGCAAGGTGGGTGCCAAATGCCTGATGCTTGGCCTGATGCTGAGGTTTGTTTAGCTGTGCCAAATGATTTTCCTATGACTAGCCACAACGTTTACCTTTTTCAGTCCATTCAGTCAGGGGTTTTATCAGAGCAGGCAACCATGAAATGAATTTTCCCTAATTCTGTAGTTTGCTAAGGCAAGGCAGGAGCTCCCCTTCAGAAGAATCAGGTAAGTCCTCTAGGGCTGAGAGTGCTCTTGAAGGGCTTTTCATCTTACACTTCCAAAAGCACAGCACGGGCCTGCTTTGTGCTTTTGGCTGGGCTGTCTTGCCCTTTCTGCACTGCTTGCTTCCAGTAAGGGAGAGTTCCCCTAGTTGTTCAATGTGGGGGCACGAGAGAGATGCAGAGCAGCAGCTCATTTCTTTGCTCCTGCCCTTGTACATGTGAGGAATTCTTCCGATTTCCTCACTCCACAAGCTCCTGTGTGTTGCATATTCAGCTCTCCTGCTTTAGAGATTCCCGCTCATCCTTGGGTTGCCCATAGCCCCTTCCCCCTTGCCCAGAGGGCTGTATTCTCCTCCCTCAGGAGGCAGTTTCACCTTGCCCCCTGCCCAGAGAGGGTTCAGTGTGTTTGGCCACTTTTCCATTCCTATATTCACTGAAGGGAGTTCATTCTTTTCTTTACTTGCCTCTTCAGCCCTCTCCCTTAGGTGCTACCCATGGAGAGCTGTCTCACATGCTGACAAATGCTGTCTTACTGTTATCCCTGCTTCCCAGTGTGGTTTTTGTTCCTACTTTTGCTGTGTTTTGTACAGTCCCTGTGTGGCCTTGAAGTATGATGCAGGAGAGGGGAGTGGTCCTTGAGTGCTAGATAGCATTTGAGTCAACATGAGATGTTAATGAAGGGCTGTCCACTGCCTCCCTGGGCAGTGAGGTGCTGCTCGTGATGTGCCTGAGTAGCGATGAGAAGTCTTTACTCTACCTGTCCCACCAAAAGGCACGCAGGCTCTGATTTTCTTTGGACGAGGGTCTTTCCAGTATGACACGTTGCTTCAAAACCATTTGGGACCTAGTGGGGCTTGCAGTGTTCCTTCACACAGTGTTCCAAACTTGGCTTGTGACAAGCAGAGAAATGCTTCACTCACTACAAGAGAAATTATATCTCCTCTTTCCCCTTTGCTTGTGATAAAGGTCCTGCAGGGCAGGGCAAAGAGAGTCCCAGGCAATTGGTGAAGATACCATCTGGCCCTTGCCAGAGCACAGCCTGAATGACACAGCCCTACTACTTGCTCTGTGTTTCCTGTGGAGTAAGATGTAATTTTTTCCTCTTGTCTAGGTTCCTGATGGCAGCTGGTCACATGCACCGCAAAGTTTGTTTTATAAATGCACTGTTCCCTGAAATCAAGTTTTCTGGATGGTGGCCTCCTGCCTGTCAAAATAAGTGGTTTTACTTCTGCTGTGCAGCCAACGTTCAGCCTTACACAGTTTTTCTTTTAGTGGTTTTACGAGCTCTGCAATATTGCTCAAATTAATCCACACAAGCAATAAAGCTTTCTCCATTGTAACGAAAATCCCCAGCTATTTCAAACTCTGCCACTTATTCATTCTTAGTGGAAACTTTGGTTGCGTTTATCCTGTGAGCCCAATTCATATGCTTCTTTCAGAAATCAGCCAGGAAGGCAATAACTCAGCATCACTCTTGTCAAATGCTGCACATCAGAAATTAATCAGCTCGGATTTTATTAATGAGCAATTAACTTTCTTTAAGCACCCAAAGACATCTGCAGAAACTATATACGTTGATGCCATTGTTGAAGCTGCTTCCAAATTGCCTGTTTCTATAGCTCCTTCCTATTCCACGTGGTGCCACCATCAGCGTTGGACATAGCTGCAGGAATGTCATTGCATGGACAATGCTGAATCCCTGCTGCTTCCTGCTTGACTTTGCCTGGTTTTGGCTCCCAGCCCCACCACTTTCTCCATCCCCTAAGTTCTCTTTTGGGCACACCTCTAGCACCTGGGAGTTAGTGCTAGATGGCATTATTAACCCTTTAAGGAGCTGGGGTGGTCACCATGAAGAGCATTTATAACATCTGATTTCTGTTTGCAACTGTCTTGCTCTCAATCGCTCTCAATTAAATTTTCTTTCGCTCTTGTCTACAGCTGGTGTAACACTCTGGGAGGCTGTTCCTTTTACTGATGCCAGAAGAGTCTGAATAGTCTTTTGTGTTTAAGTGGAGGTTATTAAATAGCTTTATATTAATTAACTGTGATGCAGGGAACACATGGGCAAATGTACTTGAGGAGATCAGTTTATCCATATGGAAATTACATTGGAAGTTAAATCCATTACTCTAATTGTAAAATTTGACAGTGCTTAGCCAATAACTGCGGAATTGCCTAAATCATGCATTTGTTTCGGAGCTGGGCAAATGCCTGATTTCCTTGGAATACTTGCTCAAATGAAAAATTGAATTTGCCTCAACTGCGTAGGCTGCCTTGTCGTTTCTGAGAGTGTTTTAGCAAATGAATTTGAAGGCAGAAATGGTCAGCGAAAGAGTGGGGTCTAATAAGCCCTGAGAGCAGTCATTGCAGGACGGTCACTCCGCAAGGCTGGCTTGGATGTCTTGACCCTCAGGCTCTCTCCTTTCAAGCAGGGATGTTGCTGTGCCCACAAAATAAATGTTGCTTACCCCGTTCAGCGAAATAGCTGGCAGGTCCAAGAAACAATCGGTGGCCAAAATGGCTTGATGGATAATAGCAAACAACAAATAAATTAGAAGAAGTTGTAAACTGCTCGTGGTTGACTGTGAACAGAAAGGGGTTACATTTGTGGAATAAATGTGTTCACTTCAAGCTGCTTGTTCAGGCCTAATTTGGAAAGAAGGCTGGTGCTTGTAGCTACAGTGGACAGAAAACCCTTCGCTGCAGCTCCCCTTTTCAAATGGCAAGGACAAAGTATTTATTCAGCTGTCAAGTGGGGAAAGAAAGCAAATTAGTTTTAGGCTGAAATGCTGGCCTGTGTTTGCTGCTGTAGTTTTGAGGCCAGATGGTGACTTGGACAGCCCTGGGGAACGGGTAACAAGTTTCTCCGGGGCAAAGATCAGAGGCAAAAGGAAATATTCAGATTATCTTGCTGTTCCACTTCCTAGAGCGGAGAAGACAGTGTGAGATGTACAAAGCTGTGCTGGGGAGGGGATTAGCCGCTCTTCTTTTTGCAGTTGATGGTGTTGCCGAATCCTCGGGTCAGTTTGTGACAGAGGGTGGGTTTGAGACCTGACTCCTCCACGGAACTGCAGCTGTCCCTGGGGTGGACGGGGCAACTTCTCTGCCAGCAGCTCTCAGTGGGCAGCTCGCTGCAGTGGGGAAAGCTCCTCTGCCCCTCCACCCACCCCCAGCTCCCCCACTGCATCTTTGATGACTGCAAATGATCTGGGCATCTGTTTGACCATGGGGCTGGAGGTGGCCTTAAGGCCTACCCAGCAGTGGCCACGGTTGGCTTGTGCTCCCAAAGCTTTTCAAGGCCCATTTCATGTCTCGGTTTCCCTGCCGTTGGCAATCAGTTTGCGGTGTCCCGTAAAGGAGCTGTGGTGGAGCTGGTTGGTAAGCAGGGTGTCTCTGCTATATCTACTTAGGGTGCTTAACTACCTGTTAAACATGGCACTCGCTCCTGGGGAGGGCAGGAAGGCACCAAAAATCTCCAAGAAGCTTCAGCATTGGGAGCATCTGAATATCCAGGCAGAAGGCAAGCTGGAAGAAAGGTCTCTGTGTTGCCACCACATACTCTCCACGGAAAGAGTTTTAATTGCATTCAAACATAATTTAGCTTCCAGTGTAGCGTTTTCATTTTGAGTTAATTTTTATCCGGTATAAACAAGGTAGGGAAAAAAACAAAAGGATTAGGAAGGCTGAGTGGGAGGAGCGGTCTGGTCGGGCTGCAGAGAGCCCCGGGCTCTGACTGGGAGCCCACAGCTGGAACGTGGAACGGGGCAGGGGGATGCTGCAAGGCAGCACAGGAGCTGTGCGTGGCACTGCCCGAAGGGGCCCAGTGTGGAGTGAGGCTGAAGCAATTAGACTGTGCCGGTCAGAGGGAAAGGGATGTTTGGGGGGGGGGCGGGAGGGTTTGTTCTGCCTGCTGGAACAGCAGTGGGTAAACCCGAACAGCTCTTACAGTTGCCTTATCACCTGCAAGTTCATTTCTGATCTTCATTCCTTTCAAAGGAGGGACAGGGAAGGAGGAGGATTATTGTGAATCGAGAGGAATGCAGTGGAGAGGCAGACACCTGTTAGTAATAGATCTTGATCCATCAGAGTGATGAGAAATCAAGTGCGGTGGGGTCAGGGGTAGTTGGTGCTACACATTCCGGTGTTGGTAGTTGGCACTCGATGCGCTGGGAGGGGGAAAGTCGCACACTGTGTGGGGGGACCTGGCCGTACAGCAGAGACATGCACATGGGCAAAGTACTTGTGTACTCACTTTAGCTTTTGATTTTCACTTGCCTCAGTAAAAGCACTGTAAACCAGGGACTTGAAGGCCTCTTTCCCAATGGAAGAAACTGGTGATGTGACACAGGTTGTAGGTAACTTTTTTCTTCCTTTTCCCTCTCATCCGTCTGTCTTTTTACCAGAACAGAGGTGGTTGTTACAGCCTGCAGGAAAAGGCCCCTTCTCGTCTTCTCAGTCCTTCCTTGTCTCCAGAGAGCACTGCTCCCTTAAGCACTCAGTTGAAAGGTTGGTGTAGAGGTTGGGTCAGGTTGTCCCATTTTCTTGCAACACCTTCTTTAGAAAGAAGATGCATCACAGTATTAAAACAATGCCGCCACTTCCAGAACAGCAGGGAGCACCCAGGGAGAAAACAGGGTGTTGGGGAACGGTGCTGCCTGCGCTTCTGCTCTGCCTGCTGTGCCGCTCCGAACACGGCTGGCCAGCAGAAGGGCTTGGTGCTTTAAGTGATTTGCAACTCACGTTTGTGGCAGTTCTGCCTTTGCTTAGCTGTGTTCACCGTCCTCTTCTGGTGAACTTCCCTGGGAGGCCGGTGTCCTCACCCTGCGCAGCCATTTTCAGAGCTGATGTGGAGATGACACATCTGCTTGTCAAGCCTCTGGACCCTGGGACTCTCCTGAGTTATTGCAGCTAGTCAGCTTACTCTGAATATGAAAAACAGACTCCTGCAGGGAATTTGGGGTTCAGAATTCTTCTCCTTTTTAATTTATTTTTCTTTAAGTAAATTGAGGGAACTTCAGCTGTTCCACTAACAGGAAATGCTGAAGGATCTATCTCAAATCATTTGCTCAGATCTCCAGGGCCCTGGGGTTTATGAAAGGTTTTTGCTATAGACTCTCCACCAGCTCTGGGAAACATCTGTTCCGCATTCTGAATGTGTTTTCCCAGCAGAGCTCGTTTTAATAAAATCATCACTTTCTCTGTGGTTAGAAAATCCAGTGAAATAAAGTGTTTTTTCTACGCTAAAAAGTTGTTGACCACTGGTTAATGAGGAAGTTAAAAAGCAGCATGTGACATCAAGTTTGACTTACCCCTTGAAGCTTCTCTGATGGTCATAATATGACAGAGTTTACCAGAACTGAAGCTCAGTGACGAGTATTTAATGTTACCTGTGCTTCTTGGTTTTGTTGATGCTTCAATGAAGCCTCTGTTTGAAATCCAGCCTCTTAAACTGTGGCATGTGAGTGGCTTATATATTGAATGAGAGTATGAAAGTGAGGTGTTTTAAGGCATGGGCAGGGGAAACGAAATTGTTCATAATTTTTTGAAAAAAAATTATTTTATGAAGTTTTTTTCCCCTGGTTGGGAACCGGGAGAACCTGGCAAAATCCTCAGCACTCACTGGAGACTCCTTTGCCCTCAAGGGAGGTGATGAAAGTAGGGGTTGTAGCTACCTTCCAGATTCAGCTATGGAGCCCTTCCCCTGCGTGGACGGCAACCATGGAAGGAAGAGGAGATCCAGTGAACACAGAGAGGGTCTTCATTGGTCTGGAGAGGAAAAATTATTCTGGCTTGGAAGTGCTCTGAAGGTGGGAGGTTTTGATTTTAATGGGAGCTTTTCCACTTTGGAAAAAAAGGGAGATGTTGCAAGCTTCATCCCATCCAACTTCCCACGTAGGAACATTTTGTTTTCTCAAACTGCAGTTTTGCAGACACCTACAGTTCCTGTTGGATTTTAGACTAAAATTCTAGATAGGTGTAGTTGGAAAAGGAAGCTCGAAGTATCTGAGGACAGACCGATGTTTCTCCTTTGCTTTCAGGTGAGTAACTCATCTGGCCCCAGATCAGTGTCTTCAGATACAAGCTGTAAGACAGGTGGTGTTAAAATATTTTAGAAGTCAGTTGCCTCTTGGGCAGCTTTGGTGTCTTACAGGGACTCAATAGGTGGGTGGCGGGTATTTCTAAGCCTGCTACATGTGTCCCGATTCACCAGTGGGCTGCTTAGCTGCTTTGCCTAGCTTTCCTCTTCTTTTTCAGACAAGAAGCCCCTCATGATTTATAATCAAGTGGAAGCAAGCGCAGAAGCTTTATTTAGTAAGGGATCTGATTGCCTGTCTTGGGCAGTTCAGACTATGTGGGTTTAAAAAAAAACAACACAACAAAACAAAAAAAATACAAGACAAACATTAGAGCATGCACAGCAATAAATACCTTCAACTCTAAGCTGCATCTTGTAGAAGACAAATTTTCAGGTCCAATGTATTACTACTACTCTTAGTCCCACCCTCTCTTGTGGGAAGTGCAGGTACTGAATGGAGTCTACTTCCTGCTCTTTATCTTTTATCCTGTGCTAGTGGTACAGGGGATCTACAAACACTGTGGGTTTGATGGCATGCTTTTGCACTCTCTCTCTTAATATGTTGTCTTTTATTTTGGTTCCAGCTGACTTCTTTTAACAAAATTGGATTTTCTTTTTTCTCTGTTGGAAGAGTGGGACAAACCGCTTTCTTCCCGAGGATGCTGCAGCCTACTGATTTCTGCTTTGCTGGACCCTTACCTACCACTTCAGGCTGCCTCTCTCATTCCTGCAACCAATTTGGGCACCTGTTCTTCAGCCAGGGTTGCAAGTGTAGTGGATTTATCTCAGATTTATGGTGCCTTTAAGCTACTGGATATTTCTTTCAGTCAGCCAAGCTCCCTTGGCAGTGCTGGTCTGTGGGAAACAGAAAAACGGGCTGTTGTGCAAGTGCACTGTAGGTAGAAGATGAAATATTCCCAGCCTGGACAGAGAATCTCTTGTGCATTCTCTGCCAGGTGTGCACAGAAACTAAGTTATCTAGTTAGGGAGTCCAGTAGTGTCCTGCTGGGGTTGTAGTTGTTAAGCAGGACAACTTGTTAGGAAGTACTGAATCGCAAAAATGCGGGAGTTGAAAGAGCTTAGGAGATCTAGTACAGCTGCCTGCATGAAGGCATGATCTAGCAAATTACATATCATCCCTGGCTGGGGGAGAAGCAGGCAAAGCTTAAACAGTCAGGCTGGAGAAAGGTGATGTCTGGTCTGGCACAGCAGCAGGTGGGAAGTACTGAGGATGAAAGCGATCTTGGAGGGCTTGTTAATTGCTGGGTATACATTAAAAAACAGAAAAGTCAATCCTGTTTTGTTCATCTCATTATGGGTTACTGCAAGCGGTAGACCAAGCCTACCTTTTTATTACTGTATTGGCTTTCTGGGAAGCGCAAAATAGTAGAATATCTCAAGTTGGATTGTGTCAAACTGAAAATCTCCATTATCCTCTTCAGTGTTTCTAACGATAATAGGCTTCGATGCATACGTGGGCATTTCATGCTCCAGAGCAGTAATGTTGGAACCCGCTCTGCTCTTGGAGGTGACAGAATAGACCAACAGAGTGGTACAACTTCAGGAGCGTGTTGAGGGGACAACAGGACCTGCACATTGCCTGCAACCGCTGTGCAGCTGCTTCCAGATGCAAGGTGCATTTCTTGGCTTCCTTATTTATTGATTATGGCATGTCAGTTAGTTGTCTTTGTTTTGCTAGGATCATGTCTTAGCTTTCTCTTGAGAAGAATCAGAAGAGAGAGCTATATGTCTCTCAAGTCACTTTAATCTTTGGGATATGTTTAGGTATCATAAGGATAGGAAAAGTCTAAAAGCTCAAGTGAATCGTAACAGGATCTTCCGAACTTCTCATGTATGATTCAAAAACACCCTTGTGGGAGAGAAGGGTATGGGTGCTCCCTGTCCGTACTAGTGAGATTAGTAGTGTTTGAAAATATCCGGTATATCTGCACACCCATATCTGGCCTTTGTGTAGTGCTCTCCCTTTTCATCGGCTACAATGAGACAAAATATGCAAAGATGTTGTAGATTTCATTAGTCACACTAGTTTATTCAAACATCTCCTTTGCATAAGAAACCAAGGCTTGCACTGATCTCTGGGAAAGAATGTGCTCACAGCTTGGAAAAGCAGTCTGCGCAAATGACACTGCGGCACGGCAGAGGTCAGCAGCTCGGGTGCAGGAGAGGGGCCCCGGCTGTAGGGTTTGGTGCCATCATTTGCAATTCAATCCCATACAGTTTCTTCTTAGCAGAACAATTCACTAAATGCAGAGTTGTTCTTTTTTCCTAATTCACCATATAATTCACCTCCCGAGTTCAATTAAGAAGCAATCTGTTTGTGACTGGAAGCAAGCTGCATTTATTTGGAAATACAAAATTATCCTTTGCTTCAGCAAAGACCACATGCCTTAATAATTCTGGCGGTGAATGGCTGGTTGGGGTTTCCTTTAAGTGGAATGGGATACTGTGTGAAGAATAGCATACTTGGGGGGGTGTGAGAAGGCCTGGGGATGTAAAATTTAACTGAGAAGAGGAACTTTTGTTGAGATTGGGCTTAAGGAAGTGACGAGGACTGGGCATGAAAGAAAACAAAGGGAAATCTTAGGATGGGACACTGAGGCTGGAAAAGAGCGATAGAGTTCAAAGCAATCCATCTTGTTGAATCAGGCTTGTTCCTGTTCACACATCTAGTGGCTTTTGTCCAGTCAAGCTCTGTTAAATTATGGCACTTCCTTTGGGAGACAATCCCCTGATTTAGTGCGTCTCTTGGACCAGGAAGCTTTAACCTATAGTCAGCTGAGAGTCTGAGCATTTTACTTTCCTCTAATTTATTTTATTGCTGTCTTTCATCCTCCCTTTCCTGATATTCTAATTATAGTAGTATGATGTTGGAGAGGTAGAATTTGATACCATCCTCTCAGCCTTCCTCCAAGCTGTCAAAGATGTACCTTTTCCTCTGTCCTTGCCACCCTGGAGGGGCTGGAGAAGAGTTTATGAGAAGGCAGCTCCAGAGCAAAAAGCAGAGTTTTCCAGCTGGCAAAGCAAGACTGGTTCAGGGGCTGGAAGATGTCCAGCTCTCTTGAAAGTGGGACATCTCTCTTGAAGTGTCCACACAGCATCCAGCAGTGCTGTATGACTAAGAGTATCCCCCTTTCTGCATATGGTGGTTGATCGTGCTATTCCTGTTTTGCCTTGCCACCAAGACTGTAGAAACTTGCTCTTGCTAATTCCTCTGCAGAGATCAGTTTATTCAGCATGCCTTCTGTTCACAGGGGAACAATGATAACATGGTGGCGAAGGAGGGAGGGGGGCAGCAGTGGTGGTATTAGCACCACCTTCTTAAGGCTGTGAATGTAGTCCCAAAGAACGTTTTATGTTACACATCTTGCTGTCTCGCGTGTTGTGCTTTCTCACTCTAGGCACTGTTTTTGAGTTCTCCCTCCTAATACAGTCACCGTGGAGAGCTTTCCTGCCAAAGAGATGCTGGGCTGGTTTTCCGTGTTGCATCTGTGACTGTCAGTGGCTTACTGCCCAGGTTTCTATACTCTGTACAGTTGCTCTCTGGCTTCTGTGGTGTTCCCAAGTTGGACCTTGCAAAATGGAAAGCCCAGGAAACCTGGAAGACAGACAGCGACAGAAAGAAGACGCTTATGGTTCTGTCTTCCCCCTGCTCCATTTTCCAAGCATTTTTCTGTCCCTTTCAGTGCATTTTTTTTCTACTGTCCCTGTCCTGAAGGTCATCTTGCTGCTGGATGATCTCCTAGTGCTCACAGAATGGTCAGCGATGGAAGGCACCTCATGAGATCATCTAGTCCAACCCCCCTGCCTGAGCAGGGTCACCTACAGCAAGTTGCACAGGACGGCATCCAGGCGGGTTTTGAATGTCTCCAGAGTGGGAGACTCCACCACCTCTCTGGGCAGCCTGTTCCACTGCTCTGCCACCCTCAAAGTAAAGAAGTTCCTCCTCATGTTTAGATGGAACTTCCTATATTCAAGTTTGTGCCCATTACCTCTGGTCGTAGTGCTCCCTCCCTCCCCATGCTTAGCAGCTGCTGGTACTACATAGAATTCAAATCTCAAGACTGTGTGATGGTTGGTCAACCTGCATTTAAGAGGCATCCAAAATTTGAAAGCTATCCCAGGAACTTTAAATGCTCAGGTTATCAAGGTAGCGAGAGGCTGGAGCAGATACACTGCAAGTGTGAAACATCCCAAGCCCCTTCCTTGTAGAATTCTGGTTTAAACTGTGAAGATTTGCACCTATTGAAATGTCCAGATGCTGATTTTTAGGAATTTTAATGTATTTTTTTGTAAGTGGGCAAGAGACATCTAAACAAGCCTTAAGAGGCGTTGAGGTACAGTTTCGTGCACCTCATGTTGGAGATTCCGCACTTTCCCCCCCATCCCCCTTGGTGGGACAATCGGCAGATCCCTGGGTAGATTTTATGGTAGGATGCAAAATCATTAAGCACTCTGAACTTTTTATTAATTTAAACAATTTTAAGAAACTGCAAATTACCACAGAGAACCAGTATTGTGAAAATACCTCTGCTGCTTTACCCATTTTGAAAAATCTCGCTTCTCAGAGTTTTGGGGATTTTGGTTGGGGTTTTTTTGTCTGTTTTGTTTTTTTGGTTTTTTTCTTTGCTGGCTAGTATTGGGGAAATTAGTTTAGAAACAGGCATTTTAGGGGAAGTTGAAGATGATGGTGGTGGGAAGAAAGATTAGAAAATATTTTGTGAACAGAAGAATATAGTTACAAAATCGAGACAGAAGACGCATAATTCATGGTCTTTCCAGTGCTCTAAAAACTGGTTGGACTAAAGCAGTTATCCATGAGCTGCCTGTGAGCATTCAGAACTTCACTGTGTCTGGCACCTTGCAAGCCCAGTAGCCAAGTGAATATGAAGTGGAACTCGGTCCTTCTCCTGCGTTACCTGGTTGTGCATCTCTCTTACGTGCTGCGAATGGGAGGGTTGTCTGTAGACCTTGGGATTGTAGGTACCAGGGTGGACATAATGGCGTTTATAGAAATCAGACTTCAGTGGTAGCATTGTGTAAGGGAGGGAGATCTCAATTTGCTTCCTGGTGAAGCAGATTTGCACAGGTGAGTTTGCACAGTTGGTATTTTCCTTTATAGTGAGCAGAGCTATTCTGAAGTCCTCTGAAACAGAAATGTGAACAAGTTATTGTTTGGTTTAAATCAGTTTCTGGCACTGGGTAACACTTTAAATCTTTTTCTGTGGCAGCATGGATCTAGTATCGAGGGAAGAACCTATTTCTATGTCATACATGAGAAAAACTAAAATCAAGTACTGGGCTATTGCTAAATATCATGGTGCCTTAATAGTCAACAGACCAGTATGGGCTGTAGGCACTGGTCTCTATTTCCATTCCCTAGCAATGTGACTCTTCTGGGGAGCTGGGATCTCTCCCTGATTCTTCATCTTATGGTAGAGGATTCTGGGTGCACTGAGCCCCCTCAGCCCTCTTGGTGTGCTGGACAGCCTAACCTGGTGGAGTCGCTTCTGCAGCCCCTGCACCCTGCTGCCATCAATGCTCTGCTGTAGCCCACCGGAGCGGAGAGGAAGCAGCAGTGCTCTCTGGAGGAATGGAGAGTGTTAGGCACAGCGCTGGTACGAAGATGCCATGGAATTGCTGTGGTTTCTGTGCCCAATAGCTATGACATCAAGCAGTCAAATCCCTCCCCCAACGCTCTGGTGTCTTGTGCATCACGGGAATGTCGTGAGTCGGTTTTCCGTGGTGGAAATAGGAAAGCCAGGTGGGGAGGCACTCGGAGTGGAACCAACCAGTTTTGTTTTGGTGCCTTAGCTGGAGGGAGCCACCTCTGTGGCCAAGCTGGGGACCTCTGTGTGCCTGGTGGTGCTGTTCCAAAGGGGAGGGGCAGCTGGCTCTGGATGGGGCACAAGAAATACCCAGGAGCTGATATCACACCGTTCTTCCTGCTTCAGTAGCCAGTGGGTATTAGCGTCACAGAGAAGGACTTTTATTTTCAGGTGATGCTGAGTTCAGGCCAGATGTATAAGAGTTAATAGAGCTTATTAGTCTGAATGTAGATCATTCTTTGTCTTGTCAGTGTACCTTTTTAAATTTGAGATTTAATAGTGGTACTTACAAGGAGGATGGTAGCATTGGTATAGCTCCTATTCTCAGTAAATCTCCATGGAACTAGCCTTCCCTGGAAGAGACTTTCTGCCTATGCAGTATATGGAAAAACTAAGGCACAGGATGGTAACGAGTGGCATGGTGTCCCTGTAAGGTAGGAACAAATCTAGGAAAAGAGCCCAGCTTTATCAGGTTTTTAGTCCTCGTTCCTTGTACAGGGAAAGCAGCCAGTTCCTGTGGCTGCAGACCCACAAACAGCATCACTGACAGCTGCTGTCCTTCCCTCATCAGAGCTCTGCCAGCCTACTCACCAGGAGATGTGTCTCTGCTCTTTTTCCTTTGCAGGAGGCCTGGGAGAACAGTCTCTTGTGTCAAGTGAGAACGCCACTTCAACCGATCGTAGTAACAAAGCAGTTAAAAAGGGTAATGTGGTACCCCACCCAGACCTTTGGGTATCTTTTATTTACTTTTTTATCCCCTGTAAACCCACATTTTGTCCTGTGTACATGTGTGCGCCTCCGTGCCTAGGAGACCAGCCTTGCCCAGGCACCTGCCTTTGTTGCTGTTGGTGGACTCTCTGCAAGGGTGGGTTTGCCTTGTATAGTGTGGTGGGTTGACCCCGGCCAGCAGCCAAGCACCCACACAGCTGCTCAGTCGCTATCCCTCTCCTCCAGCAGGATACGTGAGAGAGCAGGAACAGCAAAAGTGAGAAAATTCATTGGTTGAGATAAAGACAGTTTAATAAGTGAAGGAAAAAGGGGGGAAAAGAACCCTAAAACCAAAAAAAACCCCTAAGTGATATAAAGTAATTGCATCCACAAGCAGACTGATGGCCAGCCAGTTTCTGAGCAATGGCTACCTTGGAAGACAAAACCCCACAGTTTCTGATTGCTGAGTGTGATGACATATGGTATGGGATATCCATTTGGCCAATTTGGGTCAGCTGCCCCAGCTGCATCTTCCCCCAGCTTCTTGCCTATCCCATGTCTGCTCGCCTGGGGAGTGGAGAGGGGTCAGCAGAGTGAGAAAAAGAAAGCCTTGACACTCTGCAAGCACTGTTCAGCAATGGCCTCAACATTGGTGTGTCATCAACGCTGTTTTAGCCACAAATCCAAAACACAGTACCTTACGGGCCGTTATGAGGAAAGTTAACTTTATCCCAGCCAGACCCAGTACATACAGGTAGCCATGACTGTCACCAGGGCAGCAAAACCATTTTACTCCAAGGCAGAGGGTGTACTGCTAGCTGGCTGCTCCTTGCTGTTGACATGTTTCAGCTAAATGAGTTTAAGCTTCTGTTCCCCTGAAGCAGGGCTGTCACCCAGGCCAAGTTTTGCAGTTGGCTTCTCCCACTCGTGTAGGTAAGGTACTGCTCACAGGATCAGTCCAGACCTCTCATCTTCAGGCATTTCCCCAGGGTTGCCCTGCTCCGTACAAGATGATTGCAACCCACTGTGTGCAGGAGGGACTACTGTTTCCCCCTTATAAATAGAGGCACCGAGGCAGAAAGACCATGCAGCATGTCAGTCCATGGGGGCATGTTCACACTCATGGCTACTGTCTTTATAGCCTAGTGCTGTATTCCCTCGTTGGAGTTCCTCATGTCTCCTGAGCTGCTGGCGGGCCTGAGGCAGTGGAACAGTGGGCAAAGAGCACTTGAGGAAGATGCTTCTGCTTGCAAAGCTATGTTGGTGCTTCTGTCTGCCTGTTTCTACTTAGAGATGGGCTCGTGCTGCTGTTGGTGCAAAGCTGGGCTGTCTCTGCTGTCCAGATAGGCTTGGAGACCCCTGAGTGAGTTTCGGAGAGTAACAGGGGCTGTTTCATGGCACGTTGCAGGTGCAGAGTGCTGCCTGAGCTGTGGGCAGTGTAAGGAGTCTCCCACCCACGGCTGGTGTATGGAAACCTCTGAGTGTTGCTCATCATGGAGGGTGGCGGGATTTTAGAAAGGATCTCGATTATCTGAGGCTTAGAAATAGTCAGTAAGAGAGGTTATGTCTGGGTAGACTGAGCATTGGAAAGGCTGCATGGCTTTATCTTTCACTGAAGAAACCCTCTCTATACATGCAACTTGGCAGTGGCTGTAAGCAGTGCTACTTCAAGCTTGCTGTCCAGAATTCTTCTGTCCCCTGGTGATATGGCATTTGCTGCCTGCTTTCCCCAAGTCCCTGCTAGGGGTGTGTGTCAGGCCTCTCCAAGGACCCACTGCAAATTGAAGTTGTTAAAGGCAGAAAATTTTAGCAAGTATTAGGAGCAGTCAAGAGCTGTTGCAAGATGGTTGCAGAGAACTTGCCCAAGAAGGCGTGCTGCTGGCGAGGAATGGAAGTGTTGGTGACACAGAAGTGTGGACCCAGGGTCCTCTGTGCAGAGCTCCTGCTGTACCATGTACAGGAGAGCATGGGGCAGATGACTCCTCACTTGGCTTTGCAGGCAGGATCTGTCTGGATGCAAATTCAGAGATTTTGGGCAGCCCCAGGAGCAGTTTGTGACTGGGACACAGATATCCAGGTTAGCTGTGTCTTGAGACCCTCTCCCTTCTCCCAGCTGTGGCCCTTATAGTGCCCAAGCAGTACCTCTGTGGAATATGTGTATGCAAAGAAGGGGAGGGCGGCTCTTATTTCATTGGGAGAATCCCCAACCTCAGAGGGTCCAGCAGCTGGTTTGGGGATGGGGCAGCATCTGAAATGCCGGGTGCAGCCAGCGTGCCAGGGAGGTGCTCAGGAGGAAGAGGAACAAAAGGCAAATTCCCGTCTTTGTCCTGCAACCCAGAGCAAGGCCAGGAAGGGCTGGACCTGGTGAAGCAAGAGGGAGGGTCTGAAGTTCATTCCTTCCATCCCCCTGCATTGCCTTAATTTCCTTCCCATTGTTTTGATCCCCTCAGCCTTGACAGTAGTGGTTTGCTTACCTGTGCTGCTGCTGGAGGGATGAATGGGGGACAAGACTCTCAGCAGCCCCTCTAGTCACTGGAGGAAGGTCTCAGTGGGGCTTGTGCTTTTTCATAACCCTGCAGCCCACGTCCCTGACCTGGGAAGCAAAGCTGTAGCTGGTCTTGCAGATTTCCGTACGAATCACAAGAGCACAACTAGAGCTTAGATCCCTCCTCTTGGATCTTCGGAGGTGCCCACCAGCACTGAGAAGCCACCGCCAGCAGTGCTGTCTCTTGACATAAGGAGAGAGTTCCCTTTAGGCCAGCACTCTCTGCAGGCGTAGCAACACTTGCATTCTGTTCGTTTTTGCCCAGGTCCAGCTGATGGGTTGGCTGTGCAATACAGGCAGCTTATCTAAGAAATGGTGTCTATGCAGTCCTTACACATGCGAGTAAAGCCCAGCCGGACTAAGGCTGCTTCGAGGTGTGGGGTCACCCAGCGAACAGCCAGGAAGCTTTGAATGGAGGATATTTTCGGCTGGGTCAGACCCGTGCCACGTTAGAAGTGCAGCTCATGTAGGTGTAACCAGTATCTGAGCAGAGCTGCAGCAGCACAGATGTGGGGCAAGGTACAGGTCCTGCCTAGAAGCCTGCATGAATCCCCGGGTGGGTTTTATGGCCAGCACCAGGTACCACACAGCCAGGGCTCCTTTGCCTTTTTAGCAAGAAATGAGACACGTGTTCTGTTTTCCTTTTTGTATTTTTGCTCCTTTTTATTAAAGTGAAGAGATTCAACATGGGTGGAGATTTGTGCTAAGTATAGAATGCCTCAGCTTTTCCACCTGGAGCATCCCTCCTCCAGCAGAGACTGTCTGATGTGTATATGTTTTCAAACCACGCAAGACCTAGCATATGAAAACAGACATATGATACTTTTCAGCCTTGCATATAGATTTCAGTCTAAGGGGTCTGTCCTCGTCTTCCAAGGCCAACTCGAATGAGTCGTTGTTGCCATTGTGAAGCTAACCCTGCCAGAACTGCAGATCTGGATGAGTGGGGCAGGCTGAGAATACACAGTGACATCTGGACTCGTTTGACCTCCCTCCTCCCATTCCCCTTGTTTAAGTACTGTGTCCCCATCTATGAAGTGGCTGTTGGAGAGAGTGGGTGGCTAGAGATGGGGGGGGTGGTGTCCCTTTATGCTTTTCTGGGAAAACAGGTTTGTCATAGTGCGTAGGGAGGCTCCAAGGCAAGAAGGGCCAGGTTGCTACAGATTAACTGTCTTTAAGTCCCAAACAAATCACTGGCAAATCTGGCTACGGCTTCTGGTTTGGATTAACATCTTGCTTTTTCTGTTTTTCTTTTTCTGAAGCTCCAGGGTATTACCTGAGGGCTGCACGTGGAACTAAAGAGGATTTAAACAGTGTTGCCACTCTGTCTTGCAGACGGCAGGCAGAACACAACGCTTGCGAGGAAACCGAAGAGGAAGGAATATAAAGATGAGTCTGGGACGGATACACGCTCCTCTCCCAGAGTGCGCAGGGCAACCACCTCCAGGGCTGAGAGGATCTGGCCAGGGGGGGTCATCCCCTATGTGATCGGAGGAAATTTCACTGGTCAGTAGTGAACACGTTGTTCCCTGTTTGCTCAGGGGTGAGTGTCTCAAAATGTGTGGGAGATCTCAGGAGCAGAGTTTCCCCACAACTGACTCCTTGGGAGCCTCTCTTCTGAGGCAGGGTGGGCATGTGGATGGTTGAGGCTGAAGTATGCAGTGAGATGATTCTTCTCTTGGAATTTAAGAAATGATTGGGTGACTCAGTTACTTTTCTTGGTTGCTTCAGGGACCAGCAACTGTGAGCTGCGCTCACCCCTTGTGTTTCCAGAAAAGGATCCTCTCTGCTGCTGGAAGAGCAGGAGCAGAAGTACCCTGGGTTGCTTTCTGAATCCTTGCTTAGAGAACTTTCCCTGTGCACTCTGCTTCCGGACCTGCTGTTTTCTGGGCACCAAACTTCAGGGTCTCCTGTAGATGTGTAAGGGAGAGGAACAGTGAGCTGTGTCCCATGGTGGATGAGGAGCTCTCCAAAGTATCCTTTTTAGGCTCTTTTATAGCATCTCCTGGGCACTGTCCAAAATAAAATATCTTTCGGGGTGCAGCAGATCTCTTGCAAGTCTCTCATGTGAAGCAGACAGGCAACTTGCTCTGATGCCACCTCTCTGAGGCTTAGTGCTTCCCCACGGGATTGGTTTCCTTGACTCGTGGATGACAAATGCTCTGTGCCTTACTGGAGCCAGCTTGTTCCTGCCTCCGCCAGGCTGTCTCCACCATCTCCTGCTTAGATCCAGCAGACCTTATTCCCTTGGGCTCCCATGATACACTTTGTTCCAGGACCCACACTGCTGCCAGGAGTTTGTGAAGCCCCAGCGGAAGGGTCTGTTCACCCCCTACAAAGGGAGGGGGTCATGTAACCTGGCAGGAGATTGAATAGCCTGCTAGCCACAGCTGTCCCCCCACATCTGTCAGAGAACAGCCATCCCCATCCCTCAGGGTCTGATGAGAGAGTCTTAACTGTGTTACGTGTGTCCCACTGCCCTAACCAGTCCAGGGTAGGTAACACCACCCTTCCAGTGGGGTGACTGTGTAACATGCAGCTCTTGCCATAGCACAGTTCTCTCTTGCATTCAGCTTGGTGTTTTGCTTCAGCTTAAGCCCACCCTGGAGCTCTTCTCGATATTCCTTGTGCCTTTCTGATGTACTTCTGGCCTTTTTCCCCTCTCTAGTCTCTCCTGAGAGCGGCAGCTTGCTCTGCAGCCCTGTGCATACTGGAGGCAGTGCTGGAAAGGCAGTACTGTAGGGAAGCCTCCCGAGTCTGTGTACCGCGCTGGGGCATCACTTCCCAGCTGTCTGTATGACTGTTCTGGATGCTGCTGAGTGACTGCTGGAGGTACCCTGCTCCCTGGGGAGGGGAGGTTCTGTGGCCTGTCTTCTTGCTAGTGTGAGACAGTTATAATACCCTACTTCTCAGGTGTTAAAGTCCTGAGCTGTCTCTCAGTTTGAGCACAGAGCAGCAGTGTATCTCTACACCTGCTTACGCTGCCCTGAGAATGCCCCTAGCTCCTATATAGTTTATGCTTCTAATTTTAAAGACCTGACAACAGCTTTGCCTTAGTTTTGAGGAGCATCTGTAGCACCCATGAGATTCTTTGGTCTTGAAAGCTGTGCGTGGTCATGTTACATTGCATCATGAGAGCAAATTTGGCACGCCATTGAGTAGCTGGTGCGCAGATAAGAACACCCAGCAGCTCTGCCAGAATGACCTCTACCTAGTGAGGTGATGGTTTTTTGTATGCAGAAATATTGATGTGCTTAATGAAGTTTGCTATCTGTTTAATTACAGCAACTAATTCATCAAGCATAAGGAGAGAAAAGGATGATACAGTAAGTTAGTGCTATAGTTGGAAGTGGCTTCCAGATTCCTAGAGGTATAAGTTTGACTGTTGGAAAGAATGACTGTTCCCTTATCCAGACGAAGTCCATTAGAGATTTTTCCTGAAAGCCAGGCCTTCACTGTTTGCTCTTCTTGGATTTCTTCTTCAGGAACCCAAAGAGCTATCTTTAAGCAAGCGATGAGGCACTGGGAGAAGCACACTTGTGTGACATTTGTGGAGAGAACTGATGAAGAGAGTTTCATTGTGTTCACATACAGAACATGTGGGTAAGTGACACACACATTCCCTGTGTTGCAAACATCCCTTTCATTGCCAAATGGCTTGCTAAGTCTAGCTCTGGTAAGAATACACCCATGGCTACATGGTGGAATCTGTCACAGAGATCAATCTGGTCACTTCCAGTAAGGATTGCCAGGATAATTTAGTACCTGCTCATAAGAATGTGCTAAGCCTTTCTGCATTCTTTTTCCTGGGATAACACTTAAGTAGATATACACTTGTGTGTTTTCTTTATACATACGCACACATATATCTAAGTACATATAGTGTATGCAACTGCTGGCCCATTCCAGACCCTGCCAGATGCCATCCTCTGTTCCTGTGTTTTAGACTTCCCCGGTTCACTGATGTGCTTGCATGGGTTTGTGGGTTTCTTTTCCAGATGTTGCTCATACGTGGGTCGCCGAGGAGGGGGCCCTCAGGCTATATCCATTGGAAAGAACTGTGACAAGTTTGGTATTGTGGCTCACGAGCTGGGTCATGTGGTGGGTTTCTGGCATGAGCATACACGGCCTGACAGGGACCAACATGTCACGATCATCAGAGAGAACATACAGCAAGGTAAAATAGCACTTCAGGTTATTCCACCTGGCTTTTGGGTGGGTGGAAATCTTTCTTGCTGGACTTGTGGAAAATCCCTAGTGGTTTGTGAGCTGGGGTGGAGAAGAAATATCGCTAGTCCTTGCCTAGAATAAGGGACAAAATAGTTGGGTGAATAGAGATTTTGGATGTCCAGCTGGAATTATTGGAAGGTAGGAGTATATCCTCTTCTTTCTAGGTGCTTAGAGGTAGAAGGCATGCTTTTTTTTTTTTTTTTAGTGATTTGTGTTTTTCCCTTTGTCTTTGGCATCACAGGTCAGGAGTACAACTTTTTAAAGATGGAAGCTGGGGAGGTGAACTCACTGGGAGAGACCTATGACTTCGACAGCATCATGCACTATGCTAGGAACACGTTCTCCAGGTGATAATCCAAGGTTACATGTCCTTAGGACTATTTTCAGTAGTTGACTGTGGGATATGTGGAGCCTAGAAAGAGACTTGTGATCTATTGCAGAGATATGTGGCAGTTACAGTGAGCTCTGCTGCATTGCAAAGCTTGGAAAATATTTGAAAAAGCCAGGTGGGTGAAGAGAAGTATGGTGGACTCCTGCTTTTCTGTCCCCACTATGTTCACCCAGTGCTGATAATCTCAGAGACCACGTTAGCATGTTTTGCAGCCTTCCCAGACAGCATATATGTGTGTATGTATGTATCTGCCCACCTTCAAGGGGGTTATGCTAAAAACACCTTTCAATATCTTGGTTGTCTAGCTCATGCTTTGGAATCACAATATTGCCTTCTGGATCCCTAGCAACTTTGCCAAGGGAGAATTTAAACTGTAGATCATGATCTTTAATTGCTTGGCTATTTTTAACCCTTTATGCATGTGCTTTAGATCATGGCCTCTGCAACTCTGTGATTCTATGTGACTGGGTTCTTCATGGAGAATTTTTCAGTTCTGTTCCTGTCTCAACTAACTGGCCAGTTTCTGTGTAGGCTGTTTGCCCTTGACTTCCGTCTCATCCCTCCAGATGGAGCCTGTTTTATGATCAGACAGCTTTACTGGCTAGAGAGGTGAAATGAGCAGTTATTTATGTCCTGGATTTGGAATGAGAGCTACTGGATGACCAGCTCCATTTTGCTGCATTATTTAAAGTTTTTTCCATAAATCCCACTACTGCTTCTTCCCAAGGGCTTTCCTTCACTACATACCATGAGTAAAGGGGATGGGAGGCAGAGTGAAAGTATTCACGCTCTTGAGAACTTTTTGTTACAAAAATTACATGTGTTTTTGGGGTGCTTTTTTTTTTTTATTTTCTTACTCCCCAGTTGTATGGAATTGCTAAGTCTATTGTTCTGTGCTTTTGTTTCTCAAACTTCATGTCAACCAGGGGAAAGTTATCAAACTTGATGAAATGTTGCTTGCTCTGGCAGGGGGAAATGGTAGCTGGGCAAGGGTGCTTTGCAGCCTTCAGAGATTTCTTTGGATCAGATACCCAAAGCAAACAATTTTTCTTCCCTTGAGGCATCTGCTGGACCCTTCCAGCATTTGCTAGACTCTAAATGGTTAGAATTGTCTTGCACAAAAGCAGGATTAAGTTATTACTGCCATTTATATTGTGGATGCCTTTGAGTCTGTGTCTCTTGAAAACCAAGGTCCTTCAGAACACTGCTGGGCCAAAATGGGATAAAAATGGCAAGAGTCCTTCTAAATTTAAATTGGTGCTTAATAGGATTTTTAAGTCTGTTTTCTTTAAGCCCTTTGTCTCTGTGACCCACCCTCACCCCAGTAGCAGTCTTTGTGCAGTAATTGAACTGAGCACTAAGTGCCTCTGTGGGCTGATTGTGCTCACGCAGTAAATAGGCAGGGCTGGGAACAGGCTCTTACTTCACCAAGACCTGTCTTGACATCTGTTCTCCTAAGGGAACGATGCTTACTTCGTCCAATCAGCAGAGATTTGTGAGTGTATGCATGTCTCCTTCCCACCTTACTGAGGTTTGCGGGTGCTGGCCAATTGCAACAAAAGCATGGAGCCCATGAAGATAGTAAGTTCCAGAAAGTTTCATTAAGATTAGCAGCTAGGAATGGGAGATAGCCCCTGCGTGACGCTGCTAAGGGAAGAGCTGTCGTGGGTGTGTTAGTACATTAGCATACACCAGAAACTCCACATAGGGAAAAGATGGTCTGAGCTGTGATGGTCTCACATGTGGGGTGTGTGAGCGAGGAGGAGGTGAAGGACACAGAGCCATGTCTGTGACTCTGTCTCAAAGCAACTCTTATGGGGCACTTAGCACAACCTTGTTGTTATGACTCCGGGTGAATATTGGTGATAGCAAATCATATGGTGTTTGCCATGGTGAAATGCAGATCCTAGGTCCTTTTTATTCTAAACTTTGTACCTAGGACAGAAAGAGACAGTATTCCGGAGACACAATGGGTCTTAGCAGTGGAAATTGTTTCCAGTGGTGCTTTTGAAAATTCCTACAGGAGTCACTGCTTGTTTTCAATTCCCAGCAAAATGTATTTCTCATTTGCGTCTGTGGCTAATAGGAATATAGGAGTATAGCACAACGGTAACAAGTTTTTGCCATGGGAACTTCTGTTCTTGTCTATGTCAGAAAGTTGCCTGTTTTGCAGAATATGGCTGCACGCTTTTATTTCCTGGTGTATTCCTTACAGACGTGGCAGCAAATTAAATTGAATATTGCTGTCTCATTAAACAATTTGTTTTACTGCTGTCAAGACCCATAAATGGCAGCTTAGCAATAAGAAAGTTTAAACCTCCACAGAGCCCTAAGCAAATAGCGGGTTACCTTAATTCACTAAGCCTCTTGCTAGTAGACATAGCAGCACAGCCTGGAGTTAGAAAACATGACCTCTGCAAAGATCCAGTTTGAATCAGGATCCAGGTAGCACTGTCTGCATGTCAAGGGGCATCTTCTTGACGTATTGGCCACACCCCATCTTGATCCTGAACGAGATGTACACAAACGGCACTTACCTCCTCCACGGGTTTTACTGTGTGAGGGAGGGTTATGTTGTCCCTCCTCTGCAGGTGGGGATATTAATACAGAGTTGGGACAAAATGTAGCTGCCTGCAGCTGAGTGCTTAATCTGCCTTCAACATCTGCTTCCCTGAATGGTGTTTAAAGCACCTGTATCTACTGGCCCCAGATGGGATGGTGAATATTCAGCATTTCTCAAGATCAGTTGATAATTTCATAATGTTTACGTAACACTTTACACGTTCAGGGTAGTATGTAGGTTCTAATGGCTCGAGAGCATCTCTGCTTAAACTCCGTCATTCTTAGCTAGTAGCAATGGTGGGTGGTTGTGCTTGACTTACCACTGCATTGGGTGGCTAATGCATGCTGCCCATGCCTGGACAGCAGGAGAATGGGGCATCCAGGATTCCTGGGTTCTTTTCCTACCTCTGGGAGGACAGGTTAGGTATCTTACTCAAGAACGGTTCTGGTGTTAGAGTGCCTGAGCTGCTCTGTTTAATGATGTCTGCTTGGTGTTTATTAATTTGTGGGCCAAAGTATTGGTGCTCTTAGAGGTGCTCACCAAATGTGCAGCTTAACATCATAAAGTGGTGTTGAGCAGATGGGGTTTGGGTGGACAGCATTGGGGCTGCTGGGATGTGTGTGCTTTAGGCCAGGAAGATTCTCTATTTTTCTCAGTTCCTTTGATTGTAAAACGAGAGGAACTATACTAATTGCCTCCTAATTTGGAGTAGTGTTTAGCAGTGCACGTGAAGGAAGCACAACATTCAGTTGGTGGAAAAAGCAATACCAGAAATCTTACTGCCCCAACCTAGCGTACTGCCAGTAGCTGTAGCCTTGAAGAAAATGTGTTTGGCAGGTAATAAGGGGTCACAGGGTAACTTGAAGCTGTGGGTTGTTTGTTTTGTGTGAGCAGTACCCTAGGTGTATGCTGTGTGCAGGAGGCTGGGGGCTGTGAGTGTGCCGTTGTGAGCGCTGGAATGGGAAACAGAATCAAAAGTTTAGGTGTGCAAGTGATGGTTTCTCTGATAAACTTTGTCTTTCCTCCCTGGTTGAGCCTGGAGATCTGCAGAAAGCATTTCACTGGCACAGAAGTGTGTCCCTGGTAAATGCCGAGTTTTTCTGTGAAGTCCTGAGGAGGCTTGAAAACTTACTGTGAGCAAACCGACCTGTTTCGCTGTTCATGGTGTTTCTGGAATTGGAGGATTTATTTTTGATACATAAACTTAAATAAGTTCAGCCCGAGGCATCCAGTTGGCATGTAGATAGCCAGCCTGAATTTGTCAATCAAAATTTGATGGGCTCACCTCAGAGGTCATAAGCACTGATTTTAGTGCTGATCAGGAATTTTCCTACCCCTGGAAAAAAACCCAACATCCCCCACGCAAGAGTTGATTCTAGTTTTTAAAACAGATTACATTCCTTCCCCTCTATTTCTTCTTTCAGTTTGAATATTTAAAAAAGAATTTCCCCCCACAAAATATGTTTCATAGAATGATATTTTCTGTTCAAGAATATTGGCTGCAGCTCTGGACAGCTGTGATCCAATACTCTGCTTGCAGTATTTATTTAAAATTAACCAATAAAAAATGTCTCAAACTCCTTCCCAAGGCTTTTATGCGGCTGAGCAGCCCAATGAACAGAATTACTGGCGTATTTAGAGCTTAACCCATGCATAGAGACTCTTGTATCAGGACTAGACAGCGCTAAAATTATTGCTTCTGCCCTGATATCCCATCGGATTCTACAAACAGTTGTATCCTGTCCTTCAGAAAGAGAAGTCTGCTTCCCAGAGCTGATGCTGAATTTTCAAGCTCACTGTTAGCCTTGGTACCTCCAAGCCTGTTAGACATTCAGGGGTGCAGTGAGATAGTTTCTGTGGACTGGAGAGCCCGGTCATGAGAGCTTGGACTTTACCAACCTGGAGTTCAGGTTTCCGATTCCTCCCTCCCACTTGGGCCCTGCAGTCCTAATGCTGCCTTGGGGTCTCTCTTGCGTGCAAGCTCTTGCTTGGATGCACAGACTTTGCATTTTGAGGGAAGTGAGCTTAAATCCTTTTCTGGACTGAGATCAGAAGTGCAGTAAAGAGCTCCTGAGTATGAAGTACCACATGGAAAAAATAGTAGCAAGGAAAAAGAGGCAGAGAGAAATGGAGTTATTAGCTTGGAAACTCATGCATAACAAAGGTAGAGCATGATCTTTTTTGCTTGTCTGTAGCAACCGCAATCACTGCCAGCCCAACCCCATCTGCTACTGAACAAACTCCCCTTCCCTCTGCTCCTTTGGCTTAAGTGTCCAATCTGTGCTCCTGCTGAGCCAGATGTGCCATGAACCTTCTGCAAGAATATTTCATTGCCTTTTCTGATTTATGGCAAGGAATGTGTCTATACTCAAACAGAGGCAGCAGCAATCTTGATATATCAAAAGAGGAATTTACTGGCTTGGCAGACTTGCCTGTACATTTGGAATCTATCTGCTATAGCGAGAGGGCCACCTTGAGACATGCGGTTATCACAATCGGCATTACTCTTGCTTGTTAGCGTGGGATATATGGTCAAGGGGATAGTGTGGGAGGCCTGCCAGGATGACTTTCTGTGCATTACTTTAGAGGGGTTTTCCTCGACACCATCCTTCCCCGTCGTGACGATAACGGGGTCCGGCCAACTATTGGTCAGCGTGTTCGCCTGAGTCAGGGAGACATCGCTCAGGCAAGGAAGTTGTACAAATGCCCAGGTAAATATGGCTTGTGGAGATGGCTCCAGCTTTATTGTAGACACATGGTTTATCTGGAAGGCATTAGAGTTCAAGAGCACCTTAACCATCCCTTTCATGAAAGAGACTCAGGAAATGTAGACCATCAAATGCTTCAAGCTGGAGCTGTGGGAGAATCAAAATTACCTAACACCTCTCCTATTAGTACTTTGCCAGTATTCCTGTTTGGTTTAGGGCTTCAGGTTTGTCCAGTGTTCTCTACTGAAACTAGTAAGAGGAGCTACAGAGTAGGCTGGGGAGAGAGGCTAGGATGAGACTTGTATTTTGGTGTTGTTTTCATATACTGTTGTTTTCATACTGTGTTGAATGAAGAGTGTCTGCTCTGTTCATAGGAAATGAAATTGATGTACAAGACGGTGGACAGGGTGGGGACTAGGAGTTAGCAAAGTGGCAGAGGGATATCTGATAGACCAAGGTTTCTGCACACCGACTATCAAACTTCTGTTGAATTATTTCCATCGGTGTTGTCCCAGGGATGAGCCTTAAGGAAACCCTAAGTGTATATCTGTGATTATAGTGTGTTGCACTGAGGCTTGGGAGATAACCTGGAAGAAAGCTCAAAGATGCCGATTTGTGAAACAAGCAGGTGCTAGAAGCTGGTGCTTTGGGCTCTTTAGGGGAGGGCTGTATCTCTCTCTCTGCTGCCAAAGGGTTGATAGACCAGGAAGAGCTTTGATAGAGAACTCATCTATGTATGTGTGACATACTAAAGACCAGTAGTCTGGGTCCTGCTTTATCTGGGGTCTGAAAAGGATTGGCAAAAAGAGCATTGGGGTCACATATGTGATTGGGAGGCTAAATTTACCTATCAGAATAACAGTGTTAGGCGGCGAAAGTTTATGCAGCAGTTTTAGTTGAATAGGTTAACAGAGAAAATCAGATTTCAGAGAAGAAATCTGCCAGCCTTAAGGGCAGATTGAATGTGAGAATGTAAAGGGAGGCTTGAAGCAAAGGTGGCACCCAGTCTGGTGTCTGTGGCATGGTCTGCAGCAACTGAGAAGGGAGATAACATGAAAGGTGTGATGCTTGGAAGGAGAAAATTTAACAAGCTCTGTTGAATTTCTGCTGGTAGTGAAACACCTATGAGAAGATATTGGAGAATGAGAGAGTTGCCCTAATTTTGGAGAATGACTTTGTAATGTTTGTAATCATGCAGGGAGGAAAAAAAAGGATTTTTGCAAGCGTGGCCTAGAAGTTTATCTAAATGGTGTGGTCTGGCCAGCATATTGATCCTGTTGAGAGTGGCTTTGACATATCATAAACTTAATATGATCATAAATGACTAATCCTCTTGGAATAACCATATCACAGGGAGAGGGGAGAAGGTGAGGAGGGGAAATAAGTGTTACCAGTATGCAAAGTCACACTGTGAGTGAGTGGCTGCCTAGCACTGCTCTGTGAACCATTCATGAAGCCATGGAAGATGGCCGATAACTGGTGTGCAAATCCGTTTCTTCTCTGTATCCAGCTACAAGTCAAAAAGTATGGGTTCATAAGGGTCTAGAATAAATTCTGAGGATTAGCAGTACTTCAGGGGCCATGATGTTTGGGGATCACTGCTTAGCTTACAGTGAGTGATACAGCTTTCTTAGGTGTGCCAATTCTAACTTCTTTTTTTACTTCTTACCACTCATAATTTTCTCTAAATTGCTTTTAGTTGAACAAGATGTAGTTCTTGGAAAATTATCTCGCAGATTAGTTTAGGGATTGGTTTGTCTGAATACTCAAAAAAAAAAAAAAATTAGGGACGTCTTGCACCATGTTTTTTGATTGAGTCAGACTTAATCCAAGCAGGCTTTTCGTTCTCATAGCTGGAAGCATCAACTAGAGATTCAGATTTCTTGACGCAAGCTGAAAAGCCACTTTGGCCTGAGGTTAAAGTCAAACTAAAAGCTACAAAGCAACTTTCTCTACAATGAGGACCCTTCTGAGTTTCAAGTTTCCACTTGCAAAGTAGAACTTTGCTACTTTTTAGGGTTTTTTCCACAAAGCTTTAGCAAAGGTTATTGCCATTCAGAAAATATTTGGCAGCAGAATGATCAGAGCTTTAAGCCTACTAAACAAATTTTCTTCAAATAGCTATTGTTTTGTTGTTTGGGGTTTGGTTTTGTTTGGTTTTTTTTCATCAAAATTTATACACAGGTTGCATTTGAAGAGAAGGGGTGCAATATATTTAATGACATGAACATCTTCAGCTGCCGTCATTGGAATCTATAGCTTGAAAAGTTCTCTTCTGCAAAATGCAAACCACAGGGGTTCAAAAACAAGGGACTTCAGTTGTATGTTCGAGCAGGGTCTGAATGAGACTTATGGTTGAGGACAACTTCGTTCAGTGATCAAGCTGAGGATTTTTAGGTAAAACACAACAACGTAATCCAGAAGTTGAATGGCAGATGGTTTTGCTTTTAGAGAGTATCCATCTGAGAACGCCTGAGAAAATCCCCACAAAAAAGACCTAGTATGGTGGAGGATGAGTTACAAGCGTGCACTGGTACGAGCCAGAACGACTGCTGTGTCTATTGTAAGAAACAGGGCTCTCCAGCTCATTAGACTGGAGCTCTTGTGGCTGCTACAGTTAGGGCTGGCTTAGCTTTTTCATTCTAAAACCCTGCTGTTTTAAATTGCTCTTAATTCCCCGAAGCTTATACCTGCTGGGTTAAAGTTAGTGCCAAACCAGGTGAAACCAGATGAAATTTGCTGAAGGAATTTCTGGAAGGCAAGGCACATTCTGCTGCATAGTAGTAAATGCTAGATTTGATATGGCTGCATGATTGAGGATTTGGTAAGTGTAGTCACTACAAAAGACTTTAAAACAGCATGTCCTGCTGCCTTGTGCTGCGCTGAAGGAACCAGGCACACAGGAATGGTTAAACTGTAAATTGAGAATGGTCCAGCTTTATGTCATCCCATCCAATTCTCTGTGCAGCTTCAAAAAGCTGTAGTGTACCAGTAACCAGCTGATGAGCAGTAAGTACTCAACTACTTAATTTACAAATGCCTTCTGAATCATTCACCTTTTCTACTTTGCTTTTCACCTCGGTTCCTTTCTAGCAGCTTGTGTGTGATGAATGTTCAGCCTCTCCCAGTGCATCAGGGGAGTTTGCTCTGCAAAGTTTGGATAGTTAGCTAGGTCTCCTTTCATGATGTTTTAGCAGAGTAGTGTTTGGTGGTAGATACGTTTGTACCCGTTCTGTAATTACAGTCTTGCTAGGTACTGTGTAGTTATACTTAGGAGAATTAAGTCTGGGCTGTCAGCAACCTTCACTGTAGTTCAGCTGACAGCGGTAATCCTCTTTGTCCTGTGTTATTATGGTCATGTAGTACATGTTCCCAGTGATCTAGAGCTCTCTTTGTCATTTCATATTTGTTTAAATAGATTTTTGAGCAGAGAAAAAGAACATTTATATATCTTGGTGAATTGTGGATTGGAATCCCCTCTTTATTGGGACACCTTGTGAGATGTTGCCATTCCTAGAGTTATGCTAAGGTGGTGGCCGCTCCAGACCGTGCATTGACCAGTAATGATGCCAGAGAATCAGCTGAAGAATGGCTTGCTGTCCTCAGAATAAATATGGCTGGGACTCAGCTTCTGAGATGGTTATCTGCTGGGGCAGCATGGATTTCCTGGTTGAGGGTCTGAGTAGGATCCTAGGAGCTGGAATTATCCTAACAGATTCTGACAGAGACAACAAGGGAAGGCACCTTTGCAAGAGGTAGAGAGGAAGAAAGTGTATTTATTCTGCAAATGGAAGTCCAGACTTCTTCTCTAGTTCATGCAGGTCATCGCCTGTTGCAACTGTCACTCTCTGCCCACCTGAAGAATACCGACAGCATCACCTGCCAAACGTGTTGTGGGAGGTGGGAAAATATTAACTATTTCTGCAGAATTGAAACTAAAACTTCCTGTGCAATGCTCCTTGGTAGCTGCATAATGGTAGGGGGAGTTCTCAGGGCTCAAAACTGCTTGAGACAGAAGCAGCAGTGTAGAGGTTTTGGACTCTCATCTCTTTTCTTCATTCATCTGAGGCAGATGGGTGCATTTACCTGCCCATTTTGCTCAGTGGTGCTTTTTTCTAGTAGTTTAAAACGCCTTTGGCTTTCCTGACGGGAATCGTTTTGCCAGATCCCATGCTGACCTGTACCTTGAAATATGTGCAACTTGTTCCTAGTAGCAACTCCACCTTCCAGAGCACCCCTAGGAGCTGTTTGTTTGAGCAAAACCCCTTTTTTTGTGTTCCTGCCTATTGTTCTTCTAGACTGACCTGTCAAGCTGTGGGTCAAACTACTTCAGGGAAATTAAGATTTTTCTGGCCTAGGTGACTCCCTCTCCCCTTTTTGAAGATATTAAGCTTTTTGAATGGGACCAGTCTCTTTTCACCTCCAACTTCCGACCCGCCCATCTAAATGCGATCATGGCTGAAAAATTAGTGAGTGTGTGATAGCATCAGGCAGAGGAACATCCCCTGGCATTTCCATGAGAAAGGGAGCCAGATGTTCGGCCTTGTCGGATCTTTCAAAGCGGTGCTGCTTAACGAGGGATTTTTGGGAGCTGCCTTACCATCACTGAGGAAACGAAGTTGTGGGTCAAGGGCAGCTTTGTAACATCAGTGGGTTATGAAATTAGAAAAAAACGACTGGAAAGCAGGCAAGCCAAGGTCCCTGCTCCTTGGGATGGGTATCTGCATGTGTCTGGTGTGCACCCTGAAGGAAATGGGAGCTTTGATATTTGTGATCCTCCAACCTAGCCAGTCAGCTGCTCTGCAGATGTCACTCCTTGTTCCAGCTCAGTCCTGCTGGCTCAGAGAGCAGGAACTACAGTAGTCGTGGCTTTCCCAGATGTTGGAAGCTGCTGTTTCCTAAAGGAGCATATGTGCGTGTGTATTACTTGTTTCCCCAAAGTTGCTCTGGGACCTACATTTCATCAGCTGCAGCAGGCCACAGAAACGAGAAGGTGGAGAGCAGAGGGACCTGCAGTGCTCGTGTTTTATCCTGCGCAGTGTGACAGCGGAGCAGGTGCTGGGCAGCAGAAGCATGAGGGCAGCAGGGCTTGCCTTGCTTTTGTTAAGATGTTTTAACCCCCCTCAAAGACACTTAACAATGGTAACTAAGGAGGACTTCATTGATCAGCTTGTAACGAAGGGAAAACAGATTTGCTGGCAGCAGTCTTGGGGTTGCGAAGTGGGATAGGGTTAATATTTTGTGTTTGATTAGTGGGTGAGATATGCCTCAGTAGGGTTGAAACCTGAAAGTGCTGGCATGTGGAAGAAAAATGAAGGGTGCCTCTTTAAAAGCTGTTTCCCCTCTGTCCTTGCACCAATCATCTTCTATCCTGGGAATTCTGATAAATTTCACATCACCCCTTTGGCAAGGTCTCAGGCAGGTTCCTTTGACCAGTACCAGAATGAACATCCTTAGAGTACCAGCCACCAACCTGCACACAGGAGCCCTGTGCAAATGTTTTGGTAGACCCTGATGTCTTTTGGAGAGTCACACCTTGTTGATGTTTTTTTTTTCTCCTCCTCTCTCACAGCTTGTGGTGATACCTTGCAGGACTCAACGGGGAATTTCTCAGCCCCTGGCTTTCCAAATGGATACCCCTCCTATTCCCACTGTGTCTGGAGGATCTCGGTGACCCCAGGGGAGAAGGTGGGTGCCACACCAGTATGAGGTGTACTCAGTGCTTCTCCTGCGTGTGGTTTTGCTTGTGCTGACAGTGTTAGCAGCTGCCAAAAGATCTCTGCATGCCTGGAGTGCAGGGATGGAGCCTGGAAAGGCTCCTGAGCACCATCACTGTCCTTCCAAAGTTGGGGTCAGGACTACCTGGTGCTGAGGGGAGAAGAGGTAATGCTGGAGCAGAGCCCCCTCACAGGTCTGGGCTGCAAGCTCACCTTTCAAAGCCAGGTGCCAGTCAGACAAGTTAAATAAAATGTGCCAGCAAGCTGGGGTCCTGAAGGGAGCCGAAGAGCCATGAGTGACATCGATGGCCTGCCCCTGTCACACGGGCATAATGTCCCTGTCAGGGGACTCCCGCTCCCCGCCTTGAAACACTGAGCCCCGCTGCGCATCAATCACCCTCCCTGTCCACTTTCTTCCCAGCTCCTTTTGTTTTATTGATCTTCCTGTGGAAATGAAATCTTTCCTTAATCCACTAACACCAGCCCTTCAGGCCTTTCA
>NW_009649187.1:5756938-5815127 GCF_000708025.1 Charadrius vociferus
GCTGAGGACCACCCTCAAGGCACACTTAAGACTCAGACTTGAACAAAGAAGAGCAGAGCTCGCTCGTTTTGCAGCAGCCGTCTCGCTCTGGGACCCCATTCTGTCAAGCCCAGTCCCTTGCAGTGCTGAGCTCCTGCCATTAGCTGTAGGGAGAGTTTCACCAGGGGCAGAGGTGCTGAGAACCATCCAGGTTTTGGAACTATGGCACTGGGAGTTTTGCAGTGTAAATCTTACTGTAAATTCTCCTTTTGTCTGTCAGCCTCTTCAGAAGAGTTGTATCTGATAGGACCCAGCATCTAAATGCTAAACCACTAATGTTGGGTGGTTGTTTTTTTTTTTTAAAAAAATCACCACAAACAAAACCAAACCAAATTCAGATTAAATGCTTCAACTTATCTGTTTGATCAAATGCAGCAATTGGTACAAAGTAGCATCATAGCACTGTGGTATTAGCTTAGAACAAATACTGGGCTTGTAGTGTTCATCTGCATAGAAACAGATTAATTTCCTTTTGCTGTCCAAAGTCAGAAAACTGCAAAAGTGTGAACAAAGTAAGCGACGTGGTTACAGACAGCACTCTGCACATCCAGCCAGAGCTTTAGGGGAGAATATCTATTTTAATCTAATGATGTTTCTGTGGCAGACTATAGATGTACATGAGCTAAATCTTGCAAGGACAAAAATGCCACAAGTACACCCCATCGGTGACTTCCCAGAGCAAGTCCTGTAATTCTTGTTACAGAGGAAGGAGACCGAAGGGATAAAATTTTCATGCTAAGCTCTGCTCACACTCTGATGGTGTGAGTGTAATTGTCAGAATGTGGAAACTTGTCAGCAAAGTTAGCTCTTTCTTCCATGAGTCATTTGTATAAGGGTATAGACCCCAAACATCTGTGCTTTAGAGCAATGTGTTTCTCTATGATGTTCACATTAATCAAAAACAAAGATTCAGTTTTTAATTTTAAAAAAATCCAACAAATTGGGCTTTTTTTTAAGTAGCATTATAATAACTGAGGAGCAGTGACCGTGAATTACAGAATGGATAGTAAAGTGCTGTCTGCTGTCATGTACTTTCATGGTTTCATTAAAATACTTTGAGCAGCCTTTCTTTTTTGAGGAAAGCTGATTAAAAAATCCAACCAACTGTCTAACTGTCTTTTCCAGCATACTCACTTATGCACCTCTGTGGCAGCGATGAAGCACATAATCTGTAGGGTCTCCTCCTTAAAGTAGCTCCCTTCCCAAAGAGAAGTGTGTACTCTCTCCTTTCAGATTATGTTAAACTTCACATCAATGGACTTATTTAAAAGTCGCCTTTGCTGGTATGATTATGTGGAGGTGCGCGATGGCTACTGGAGGAAGGCTCCGTTACTGGGTGAGTAGCTGTTTCATTTTAATTGCATCTCACATGTTCTTCTTGATGCTTAGAGGAGTGGGGGTTGGAAACAAACAAACCCAAACCTTTCTTTACCTGGAAGGAGCCTGTGTTCAGCCAGTGCACTGGCCATCCATTAATGTCTCCATCCAGAGATGTCAGTGTGCTGTATTGACACCAAATGATCCACACTCCAAACCCTTTGGTAACAAAGACTTTATTCCTTCCTTTTCCAGCTTGAGAAGTGAGGCAGAGAGGGAAGTGAGCCAGGGGCATGGCTGGAGCTAAAGATGTCATCTCTGGAGTTTTAGTATTGCTTTTTCCTAAGACGTAGGTGGAACTGTCAGGTAGTCAGAGTGAAGTGGCCGTACAGCTCCTGGCCCAAGCTCCTGCCATTATTTCTCAAGTATTTGTGTTTAAAAATACACAGTACACTGTGCTTCTAGCAGGGAACTTGCTAGACCATGCCTAGGATGTCAAACTGTGCAAAGGCTCTACTCTGCTCCTGCTTCTGAAGATCTAAAGAAAGTGCAGCTCCTCTGTGTCCTCCCTGTTCCTCTGCTATTGTAACTACAAGTCTTCTGTCACCCTGAGTGGGCAGTCACGAGTCCCACCTGCTTTGCCCCTGGCTCTGATCCTGACTCCATCCCCTCACCTCGATGTCCCAACGTGTAAAATGCTGCACTCCAAACAGCCCCTTCAGCCTGAAAGGGAAGAAGCAATCAGGTTGTGTAGCATCACCAGCTGTGTTAGAGGTGCTGTGCCTCGTCCTGCAGCACAGGACTGGGCTACTCAGTGTGGGGTCAGTGGGCTTAGGGAACTCTGGGTGCTCTCCTTGGCCCCACTGGACATCCCAGCCCTGGAACCAGGTGAGGTGCTGAGGCTGAAGCCGTGCTCTTCTCCAGAGGTTTCTCTGCCTTTCAGCGCAGAGTTGGCAGCTGGTTTTACTGCTTCCTGCCTGTTTTGGGGGTTGGCAGCATTTGTTGCTCTTTCCTGCTGCACATGCGTCAGGTAATGTTGCTCCAACAGCTGCAACTTAGCTCCTCGTTATTTATTTTTTCTGCCGAGTAATTTAAAGGTATTTCAGAAGCCAAGCACCTCCCCGTCCCCCTAGTGCAGGTGGACTCGCGAGTGTTTCCATCTGGAAGGAGACACTGCATGAGTGGCCACGGCTCCCGCAAGGGGCTGAGCCCATGAAATTAGCTCGGAAGAGGCAGACAGACGGCAATTCAGCAGGGGGCGGGGAGGGGGATTAGTGTGAATTGTGAAAGCACGGGCTTCTTGCGGGGAGAAAAAAATACATGTGCGCTGCATATTTTCCCAGGGAAGTGTGTGAAAACCCAGCCTTTAAATGGTGTATAACTTTTTATGAATGGGCCCTTTATCACACTCTGAGGAGTTTGCTCATTCTCGTTCCTCATCTGCGTTTCCTCTCCTTGACACCCTTGTTCAACTCCAAGCCTAAATCCAGGAGGCAGTTGCTTGGTGACCCTGAAGGAAGGAGCTTTGCAGCGCTGATGCTGTTCGTTAGCGTCCCCTTTGGGAGTGGAGATGGGAGATGCTATTGGTACGCCGCAGGGCTGTCACGTTGTCCCAGTGGCGCTGGGCAGCTTGGGGGCATGGGGGCTCAGAATCAAGTAGCCGAGTAAAACTAGACTCCAAGATAATATTTGGATGGGTGACTGCCAGAGAAAAAAAGTTGGTGGTGAAACTACCATGGAGGAGAAACAAAGTTTGCAGCTCGCCTTCTGATTTGCACTGGCTGGCCTGTCACAGAGGCATGGCTCTCGCGCCTATGAAGGTCGTGGTCTTCCCAAGGCTGCCAAGTGGTGAAGGTGGAGCAGGCAGAGCCAAAAGTGGCCGTAGCTGACTGTGGGCAGCTGGCTTAGCAGGGGTCCCCTAGGCTTTTAGTGCGGGGGATCCATGCCAACTGCTCTGCCCCTGATATGTAGGAAAAGTACCAGGCTTCTCTGGCTGCCAACCAATGGGCCCTGAATGACCTGTCTCCTTATCCAGTGTCAGGAGCCACCAGTGCAGCCTGCTAACGGGAGCTAAGGTGCTGTCTTGTAGGTAAGGCGTTAACCAGGTTTTTACCCAGTGGAAGTTGTTTAAAGAAGCCTTTGCCTGGTGTTGCAAGGCCAGGATCCCCATCACCGCTGTCCTGACTGGATTCAACCTGAGGAACTGCTCTCTGCTGCTGTCAGATTCCCACTGGGGATTCAGTAGCACAGGGTGCCAAGGCCATGTTGAATTCAGTATATAGCTTTGCTGATGCCAGCTGAAGTGAAAACCATGTTTGCACTGTGCTTTCAGTGCATACGTGGTGCTTGCTCTGCTTCTGTGAGGAGCTCCTGTCTGGAACAGGTAGAAGAACACCAAATTAGGGTTATTGGGGCTGCAGATGGTGTCTGCAGCTGTTCTGCTGCAGGATTCATCCTTGCTGGCAGGACTCGGGTGTTTACCAGTGCTGCTGCGTGCCAGAGAGCTCAATGCTGGGTGAACCATGGAGCAAAAAGGCTCTTGGTCTGTTTCTCTTCAGAGATTGAATGACTGCAGAGGCTTAACTAGGGAGAGGTGAGAGCAGAGGATGAGATAAGGGGTGTTTTCTCATCAGCACGGCTACATCCCATTCTCAGTTTAATTTGCACATTTTTCTCTTGGATGCAAAATGCTGAAGGAGTTTCCAAGGCCTAGCAGGTGGAAAGGACGTTCCCTAATGTCACAGCTCTAGAAGGACAGGGGATGGTTCTCCACTGTTGCAGGTCATTTGCCCAATTACGTGATCAAAACAAGAGCCCTTTTGAATTTTCCAGGGCAATAGAGGCTGCCTCTGTGACTACTGGATTCTGCTCCCAACTGAAAAAAAACCTTTATTAATTTAATAATTGAAGAGAATATGAATTAATGGGGGGAGAAAAGCAGAAACTCATTCAAAAGCCCAAGTGGTGGGAGTGAAAGGGTGTTTTATACAAGCACACCTCCTTTAACCACAGACTCTTTGCTTCCTGGAGCCACAGGTGCCTGCTACACTGTGCTGCCCATCAGCCAGGAGATCTTGATCGTCTCTTTCCTGCCTTCTAGGTAGATTTTGTGGTGACAAGATCCCTGAACCGGTAATCTCCACGGACAGCAGGCTGTGGATCGAGTTCCGGAGCAGCAGTAACATCCTGGGCAAAGGCTTCTTTGTGGTCTATGAAGGTACAGCCTTTAGCTAGAGGTCATCTGTCATGTTGCATGGAGCAGCCAGAACAGGATGCAAAGGTTTATGAGGTCGGCAGGAGTTCTGCTTCATCGCGTGATTAGACACAGCCCCTGCTCTTCTTTTTATGGGAACTGGCGGATCTTGTGAGCTGTTTCAGCAGACAAGGCATGGATCTTCCAACTACATAATCTCATTTTTGCGGGGACAACATGATGGCAGCACCGAGCAATAGCTTCTGTTCATAGGCCAGGTTCTGTTTGCCCTAACCAGCCCCTGCAAGCAGCAGTGTTGGGTGTAGCAGGAGTTCCTTCCAGTAATTTAATGGGCAAAGTTCTGTTTCGGATCATGCATTTTATGTCACTTAATGCAGCTTATTTGGGATTTTTTTTTTTTTGCTCAAATGCAAAGATTGTTCTTTGGTTTCTCCCTTGTATGTTTTACTTACAGAAGATTAGAAATTAGCATGTCAGATCTTCTGCAGGTCAGGTCCTTTGCAAACTTGCACGGCACTGGGATGCTGAAACCACTTCTGAACAAGAGCAATACTACCAAAGTCACTATCAAATTGGTAACATCCCTTCTCCATATATGCTTATTTTTTACAATAATGATTCTAAAATGTATTAAAAGCCTTCATTGTTCCCTGGGCAGCAGACATTTTCTTAGAAATACCGGCGTTGTCAACAGTATTGAGGTTGACTGTATTGGTACTGGCTTTGCATCTTCGCCTTTCTGCAGCAATGGGAACAAGCGTGACACTGGAAGCCCAGTGCCCAAGTGTCCAATATACTCATGAATAATGATACTAACAGAGGGGAGTGAAGAAAACATGGGATGGTTGGGGAAGTGTAAATAAAGCATATAAGGATTTCACAACAGAGTAGGGCTAACCAATCTGTTTCACAGGAGAAATATCTGGTTTCTGCAGGAATTGTTGCCCCAGAGACAGAGGTAGCTTGCCTGATTTTTTATTTTATTTTTTTTTTAAATGTCTCTCCTGAGAAGCAGCTGTTGCCTGGACTGTGCGGTTTGTAAAACTCCTTTTATGGTAGTCTGTTGGAATTAGAAGTGATCAAACTAGTGTGTCTCTAATAGACTGTTTTATTTTGGCTTATTGTTTTGATGGGTTAGTCAGCTTAATTCTTACAGTGGGTTATTCCCCAGTGATGTGGGCTCCAACTTTAAAAGAGAAAGAAAAAAACGTAAGGTGATGTGTGGTTTTGGGAGGCAACTTCTCTGTTCTTCATCGTGCATGTTAATATGGCATCATGCTTCATATTGCTAAATCATATTGAAAGAAAAAAATTCGTACATTGGCTACATGCAAAAGTCACTTTGCAAAACTTTCTTTTCTCTTGATAATTTTCCATATTTCCTCTTGATTAATGAATGACCCCTCAGGGTTCAGTAAACATGAGCTGTACTTGCTTTACTTGACTTTTGAGGAGAGCAAATGAAAATGGAATGGTGCATCTAGTGGTCAAACTTTGTATCCCCTGACTGTTCATGTTTTCCTGCCTCGTCAAAGCTCTGGCTTTTTATGTAATCCTTTCCTGCAAGAAACTGCCCATTGGAAAGATATGAAATCTACTGCCAAGCCTGAGAGCAAGCACAGAGTATGACTGGTGGAAGCCAGCTTGTACCGCAGAAACAGTAATGGGCCATTGCATACTACTTTTCATAGCTCAGCCACTTCTTGTCAGAGGAGCAGGTAATGGGTTTATCTGTTCTCTCTCCATAATTTATTTGCTGAAATGGGAGTTGCCAAAAATCTTCCTTAATCCCTATTTCCCTCTAATGCAAGTTCTGGGAATGGCTTGTTTCTTTCCTCTGTTGTCAGGTAGCTTGCTCAGCTGTTTTATAACTTCTGTGTTTAGGCAATAGGGGTAATTTTTATTTCCAGGAGGGATTGCACTTAAATGTTCAATTTTCTATGCATTTTTTGTCCAAAAGCTCTCTGTGTTGCTGTTAGTTCCTCTTTTTCTTTTGAACTCTTCTCCCTCACATACTAAAAAGCCAAAGTGAGTTTTACCACTGCTTCTCTGTCCTCTGCTTTAGTGAGAGCGCATGTAAATGCTCCTGCATCTGAACTTTGCTGGGAGCTCTGTGGGTGAGGACTGATATTTTTTTTTAATTATTATTTATTTATTTTATTTGGATTCCTTCAGATCTTGGCCCTGAAGTTTTCAGTAGATGGGAAGAAAGAGGCCCACATACAGCCACATGATGGGAGAATTATTTGATACTAAATGACAGTTAATGTAGTGAAAGTGTTCTCATAGTTCAGTCATATTGTTCCTTTTCTCTCATGAGATTCAAGATGGGAAGATGTTGGTGGTTTTCCCCTACAGAACTGCTGGCTGCCCCAGATTTGTCATCGTTGTTGTCTTCTCAGGCTCTATTGACAGATGTTCTTTCCATTTTGCAGTAAAGCTCTTCCAGTATACTTAGCTGCTCAGATGATTTCAACGTGAACTACTGCAGTGGATAGAGAAAATATTGTTTGCTGGCTGACAGTTTTATGGCTGTTAAAAAAAAAAAAAAGTCAGTTCTCTGCTCTTGTAGTCCTCTTTCTATTAGGAGGAAGGCACCGTTCTCTAAAGGGTCCCTCGGAGCTCCTCTCCAGCACCACTCGTAGCTCTGAACTCAAACTACAACCTAAATTGTGCTCTGCAGCTGAATTTTGGGTGCATTTGGGTGGTGCCTTAGCACTGGTTCTCTGAGAAAGAAGTTAGCACTGCAGTAGCGAAACGGTGCTTTTAACTAGGTCGCGGTTAAACATTAGCAGCTTACAAGGCAAAACCAAGACAATGTTACCCAGTGCAAGCAATTTCCAGGGCACTATAGGGAGACCCACATCTGAGCTGCTAATGCAATGCGTTGTGGGGAGAGCCCAAGTGTGAAAATGGTTGGTGCTTGGCAGGTGTCATGGCAGTGCCATCTCTCTTGTACAGACTGTCAGTGCTTTTTGTTTGCTTGACTTTAAATGCAGCCAAAACACTCATATGCCTTCTTTAGACGTGCATATCTTGCATCATGGGGTAACGGATTTTAGCCTGTGATCTTACTTTCATTTGTTACGTAGTCTTGCAGACAGTTATGCTGAACTGCTGTTGTCTTTGGGGTCTCTGCTAGTTTTGTATTAAACTAGATTTTCATTAAATTTTCTGTTCTTAGTCTTTAAACTTACTCATTCTTACATTTAGCACAAAACTTAATTTTTCATGCACAACAGTCAGCCTGTTGGCCTCCTGGTTAACAGCTCAGCTCGTCCTTGTTAATATTGCCATCGTGTGGCTGGATTAGATTTGCAACTGGTTTTTATTTGGGGTTTTATTTGGGGTTGGGTTTTTTTGCCAACTCCTTAGTGCTGGTAGCAGGTTTTAAACAGTTATGAAGGTGACCAGGAGTGTGAAACACAGGCATCCATAAAAATTCTCTGTCCCACTGAGTTCACTCTAAGGAGGTTGGCACAGCAAGACAGGAGACACTGTCACTAAGACAAAATATTAAATTTGTAAAAACTTCCAGGACTTGCATCTTGCCTTTGTGGAAAAAGCAGTATTGATACAGATTTTAATGAGGAAGAAGGCTACGTATGGAACAGTCTTTACCTAAGGAAAAATGTGCAATGTCGTGTTTTTTCTGTTTGTTTTTTTTTTATGAAGCTATTTGTGGTGGAGAAATTCACAAAGATGCGGGCCAGATCCAGTCTCCTAATTACCCAGATGACTACAGACCTTCCAAAGAGTGCATCTGGAAGATCACAGTTTCTGAGGGCTTTCACATAGGAATCACGTTCCAAGCCTTTGAGGTGAGAAATGTCATTGTATATTATATTACGGATATTATTTAACTTCTGTAGGTCCTTTAAAATTAAGAAGGAAGTGATGTAAATAACAGTAATAAAAAAATAAATCTTATAAATCTGTTGCTTAGTTCAGAACAACATTTCTCCTCACCAGAAGTTTGTACAGAGATTTTGAAACCAAGTTTTAAATATTATGAGTTTTCGAAAACTGTTACTCTAGACAGAAATAATTTGAAGTGGCACAAAATTGCTGATGATGTTAAGTAGGGACTAATGAGTCCTTAAATTTTCACTCTGGTTAAATGAAATTGAGTGGTCCCAATTGAGGCAAAAAAATCCTGTTGGTGTCGCTGGGGCTTGGCAGATTTCAGGATGTTTGTGATTCTCTAAAGAAACATCATGTTCCTGGGTGGCAGACAGGCTCTGAAGAGCTCAGAAAAGGTTTTCTCATATTGATTATAGCATGTCTTACACACTCAGTTAGGTGTCCAATCCTGTATTTCTGACTACTGGTTAAGAAGTCACAGACAGGAGTGGACAGGACCTGGGCTGGTGCATAAAACCCATCTAGCCCATAGGTTCCTGTGGCTTGTGCACATTTACTGTGCTTGTCCTGGAAAGGGGTGACACCATTACCTCCTGGCTGTGACCCCTCGACTATTCCTTGAGCGTTTTTGTTTGTAGCTGTTCTGTACTGTCACTTACAGCTTCTCATGGAAAAGCAGCTTCCAGATAGTCAGGGACCAGGTTTCGCTGGGGGGTAGCAGTAGAACTGAGACGTGCCTGGGCTTGAATGCAATTTCAACTGCAGGAGAGTTCAATGGCAATTACTATGAGGCAAGTACCTAGCTGTGACCGGTTGTTTAGGATGCTCCTTTGGAAGCTGATCTCTGGCCAAAGGCTAACTGGGTAGCTAGACTGACTCAGTTGTGCTAGTGAGCTACAGGCACACCCGTTTCCCGTTGCAGATTGAATGGCATGATGCATGTTCTTATGACTACCTGGAGATCCGAGATGGCCTCACTGAGTACAGCCCACTGATTGGTCACTTCTGTGGCTACGAAAAGCCAGAAGATATCAAATCCAGCTCAAACAAAGTATGGATGAAGTTTGCATCTGATGCAACCATCAATAAAGCAGGCTTTGCGGCAAATTTCTTTAAAGGTATGTGATCTAGTACCTCTCAAGGTCAAAGCTGGGGATCACTCATTCCTTAACCTACTGCCATCCCAAAGTGATCAGTTACCATTGCATCTACTTGTAGTTAAGAGCTGCTAGACTTGTCTATGCAACTGCCAATATCAAGTTTGTATACAAATTGCTTTGAGAGTGTAGAGGGCGTTTGATGCTGAGATATGAGCACCACCTCGCTGATTAAGACAGAAAGACCTCATAAAACATTAGCCTTTCATTTATGGGTCAGCACCAGCACAGGCACTAACACAGCTGGACAGAACATGACCCCTATTTATACAGGCCAGGGGACGCTGACATTTTCAAAGAAAGTACTAGTACTGTACAAAGACTGTTAAAAACAACTCTCTGCTTAAGTTCCGTTCCAAAAGAAACTTCTAAGAGGGTACATTTGATTGCAAGTAGAATCCCAGGGAAAATTTCAGAGTGCTTTAGGAGACAAATGTATTCCTAAAATGAGATCCTCTTCAGGAAGATGCGAATGAAGACTGAGATTCTTGTTAAGAGCTGGACCCAAGCCATGGTCCTTTACCAGCATCCCAGTGACTTGATAGAGGCAAGAACCCAAATATCTAACCACTTGGGAAAATATCTGCAGAGCTGCTGCGAGGTAGATAGTCATGTTTCTTTCAGGTTCATTGACAATTGTACGGAAATAATAGCTGCAATGCCAATATTTTGATTGCATAAGTCCTTTATTTATTTCTACTTTAACTTTTGTCTTGCATTAAGGGTATCAAGGACCATTTGGATCTATCAAATTTATAGGACAATGTACTCTGTGAATTCAACTTTTTTCCATGAGCTCATTAAGAAAAACAACAAACACACACAGCAGGGCTCAATCCCCTTTGCTCAGGCTAGACTATCACATGAATTCCCTTATTCACCATTCAAACCATAAGGTTTCCTAATTTATAACCCTTATAACCCATAATTCTTAATCTGTGCACTTATGTGCAAAAAAAAAAAAAAAAAGAATTAGTAAAAGAAAGTTTAGTTCATGGAGTACATTGTTCTGTAAATCTGAGAGATCCAAATGGACCATGACAAAGGGTGATTGCAAGATCACTGGCAAATACTGTGGTGTTTCATTCCAGTCCCTGAACAACTCTCACCGTGCCTAGACTTCCTTGTTTAAATTTCTCAAGTTCCATAAAGACACAGGGAATACTTCTTCCTAAAGGTGTTTTGGCTTCTTTCAGGAGCCGATCGTGCAGGCTGGCTGTGGCAGAGATGTCTTCCAGGGATTAGCACTACATGGAGACTTTTTTGCCTGCAGCAAGTCAGTTTGTAGAATCTGAGGTTCTCCTGCAAGTTTGTGTGGGAAGAAAGTTACACACCTGAACCTGGGATACTTTTCTTGTGATACAGATAACCAGAAATTAATTAAGTTATTTTTTATGTAAAAAAATGTTGAAACATGCACTGCTAATACAATTGCAGACACAGGTATTGTCTGTGGATTTTTTGCTGGCAGAATAGATCTTGCAGTGTCTGCCCAGACTTCACGTGTTCGAACCAGAAACCGTGTAGCTGGTGGATCGTTAGGGTGTTGCTAAGTCCATGCCAGTAAGTCCAGCTGAGAAGCAAAGTGTATTTTCTTGGACCAAGCACCACAGTAACCATAGTTACGCAACTCCTCATCAGCTTGCATTGTGGGCAGAGCTGATGTCAGTTTGCAAAAGCCGGGTAGACGTACCTGCAGGCTACATGTGGAGTTTCAAGCTGGGATCTGAAGTCTGCAGCCTTTACCTCAATATCCAGGGGGATTGTGACTACCAGACATTCCATGAACAAAGTAAATGAACGAATCAGATGGCTCTGCAGGCATTCTTCAGATTGCCATCCACAGCTGATTGAGCAACAGGTCAGCTTTGCCTTAATGAATTATGAAAGGAATAGGGCTTCAATTACATGTCTTACAACACTGAAAGAACATAACTCAGCTTAAAAAAAAAAAACAACCAGAGTTAAGGATGGAATGAAATGTTATGCTTTGTGAGAACTTGCAATGGTAACTTCTAATGTTTCAGAGAAAATAAACCTACAAAGAGCTCAGAGAGAGTAAGACAGCTCAGAGAGGATAAGTCATTGGTCACATCCAAGAGAGAATGTCAGGAAGATATGAAGAGCAACTACCTCATGTCCATCCCATCATGTATATGTCAAGGGAAGGCTCTAGGACTGTTCTTTATTACTTGTCTTCATTTTGGTAACAAATTGTTTGTATCACTGAAGCTTGTTTTGTATAAGGTTGCAGTGTTAGTAATGATGTGCTTGTCTTACACTCACATCGTTGTGCCTTTCTTCTTCATGGCAAACATTAGAGGAAAGACAATACTTTGCAAAGCAGGGGGAAAGTATAAGAAAGACAGAGAGGCAGAGTCATGTACTGATTGTAGCTCCCCATCCCCTTGTGCCTTTGCATGTTCATGTCTTTGCTGAAGGGTCTGAGCGTAAGCTGCAGTGGTACAGGGCAGGGGGAGAGGAGTCTTTCCTCCTGGGAAAGGAGGGCAGAAAGGTGTTTTCCCTAAGTGTTTTAACGTTTTTTTCCCCAGTTTTTGTTTCCCAATACCCAAATCAGTACTCAAATATTTACATTAATTGGCAATAAGTTAAGTTAAATTCCCCAAAGTTGAGTCTGTTTTGCCCATGACAGTAATTGGTGGGTAATTTCCCTGTCTCAACCCAGGAGCTTTCTTGCTCCTGTTCTTTGTATTTTTTCCCCCATTCCACTGGTGTGGGGGGGCTGGGGAGTGAGCAAGCAGCTGGGTGGGAGTTTGGCTGCTAGCTGAGGCCAACCGACTGCAACCATCTTAAAACCATCTGTTAAAGGATGCACATGGAATCAGGGGTCAGGGTGAGAAGCCAGTATATCTGAATATTTGTATATTAAAACATCAGTTCAGGTTGTTGAGATGTGATTGGGAGAATCTGACTTCAAAGTCTAGAGTAGCAAGACTTCACATGTCTACAAAAAGAAAGAACTACTTACATGTCCTCCCAGCAACTTTGCTGCGCCCTTTTCAGTGGGGTATGGCCTTCCTTAGCTCCATTACTGTGGGCACCATAATGGACTGGTTCCTGGTAGCTCAAGTCCCTCAAAAGCGTAAGGAATTTAAAAACCAAACCAGAACAAAAAGCAGGGGCAAATGAAAACAAAATGCAGTGAAGTCTTTCCAGGAGACCATGTTTTCCTGCTCTGTCAAGAAAAAGCAGTCTTGACAGCAATTGTAGTCCTTTCTGGTTTTGGTGGTAGGAGTGCTTTAGCACTAATGAGGTTTGCTGCAGTGCCTGCTCCGTGGGCTCAGCTTATCATCTGGTGTTCTGGTCCTTCCATCCAGAATGTTGCATGAGGAACAGGATGGGGTTTGAGTGGTTGGGAAAGTGTAATTTATCCTGGTTTTCTCCTGATAGAGATGGATGAATGTTCTCTGCCGGACAATGGTGGGTGTGAGCAGCACTGTGAGAACACATTGGGCAGTTACAAATGCACCTGTGAGCCTGGCTATGAGTTGACAGCTGATAAAAAGAGCTGTGAAGGTGAGTAACCTAGAGATTGAGGCATCTGTCTATAGGATGGGTACTACAGCTAATAATGAAATTAGTTAACAATCTTGGAGATGATTCTTCTTACCTCTACATCGTCTTTATTTCTGTTTATCTTACCCCACCTGAAAACTTTCTTTTTGTCAACATCTTCCATTGAAAAACAAGTTTTGATTGAAAAGCTGAAAATAACTCTGATTTCTCTACTGCTAAACGTCTCTGAAACCAGTTGTTCTTTAAGGCCAGAGATCCCTGTTCAGACCAGATCTCCCACAGTGCTGCATAAGGGAGGGCGGGCATTACATCCTAACTGTTGAGTGGCTCAAAAGTATTTCAATCTGAGGCTGAACTTATTCTTTTTTTTTAAAGAAATTTCTTTTGTAGCATAAAATATTAATGTTTTGCTTGCATGCAGAACAGACATTCTCCATACTGAGGAGTCAATTCCCTTCTGTTATGGGGGGAAAAAAAACATGTCTTTGATAGAAACTGTTTATTTCAGCTTTCTATTTATACAGTTAATCTCTTGCAACACATGTTTGCTCCCACCAACAGTACAGCTGCTGGTGTGGTGAGAATCCACCCATTGTTCTTTTCTCGTAGCTCTGCCTTTCAACTGAGTCGTGTCGTGAGCTCCATACACTGTGAGCAGTGCTCTTAAAGTCACCCGGTTTGCCCTGACTTCTGCTTTTGTCAAACTGTTAGGGGATGACTGCTACCAACTTGGTGGGGGCAAAGTTAGGTGCGTGCAAAAGGCTTTTGGAAGCTTTGCTTGATTTTTTTTTTTTTTTAATAATTTCTTGCAATTTTGAGCAAGCCAGTTGGTATAACTTGGCAAGTGTTTTTTGAACTTCACTCTTAACCTTCTATTTTAAACTTCATTATGGGCAATACAGGAAGCACAGTCTTTGAAATTGTAGTGATGCATGTCAGAGTAAATTGCTTTTGTTTCTCCAGACACACTTGCTTGCCACACTTTTGCATTGAAGCTGCTTCCTTGGCTTAGTTTTCTTAATGCAAAATGATGCTGGGAACAAGACATGGGAAGCTTTTATGCCTGTGGGTTTTGAAGATCTGGCCATATCTCATTACTCCCAAGAAACAGCAAGAAAAAATGGCTTCATTGCAAATAGAATTTTGCAGCAAAGAAGCAAACTGGGATTGCTTCCTTTGAGGTAAAAGCCATGCTCTCCTACAAGAGGATGAAGCTGAGATGTCCTAAATTTTTCAAGGAAACGGGATAATAAAGCTAAGTCTCTGGCTCTGTCTTCAATTTTCCCTAGAGAAGATGCATCCCACATATAATAAGCCACCGAAGAGTTGACAGGGGTGTCTTCACTAGGTTTCTGTTATCTTCTAATTATTCCATTACTGATAAACTTGAAAGAATAAGGTTTGTAGGACTGATTGTGGGTGGGTGAATTTACCAAGCTGGCCTTTCCGACTCTATCGTGTGTGTCAGTCAACTGATCCACAGTAAGCCGAAGGCTATAGAGTGAAAAAAGAGATCAATCTTAAACGGTTTGTGTGGCTCTCAGGGCCATAGCGTAGCTGCGTATGTTTCGCTAGTGATTTATAGCAGATGAGATTTGTCTTCTTCACAGCTCCCAGCATTTTAAACCTGTTCTGGAGGCTGGGATTTGAAATGTGCCACCAACCAGGATCTGATTCATTTCCTAGCTAACAATGTGGCCCAATCTGTGTGTCTGAACAGAACCAAGTAAAACTTGTGTTCATTTATTGCCTCTCCAGCTGCCTGTGGGGGCTTCATCACCAAGCTCAATGGGACCATTACTAGCCCTGGATGGCCCAAGGAATATCCTACTAATAAAAACTGCGTCTGGCAGGTGGTAGCTCCAGCCCAGTACCGGATCTCTCTGCAGTTCGAAGTGTTTGAGCTGGAAGGCAATGATGTACGTAACCAGTCCTGCATCTCAGAGGGGTGACTATTGGCTAACTCAGAACTGGATGAATCCTTGGGGTACAAGGAAGAGGAGACTCTGTCTCTACTGGTGGAGCTTCTGGTTGTTTCCCTGCCTTTGCTATAATAAGCAAATAACAGTGATTGTTTTCTTTGAAGTCTGGATCTGCTTTCTCTGTGGAGTGGAAGGATTAAAGCTGCTCTGTTATAAATGGGCTTCTTTTCACTGCCAGTTTTGCATAATTATAGGTGTTTTCCGTCCCTAATAGGTCTGTCCCCATCCCGTCCCTTCCCCCCCCTGGCCTTCCCCAGAGCTGCCTTCGCAGGAAAATAATTAGAAATGAACAATGAAATACAGTTCTTCAAGGATAAACAAAATAACCAGTAAAGAGTGAGTTCTCTGCCCTACTAAGGGACGTGGTGGAATTTGAACACAACGTTCAGGTCTCGCTTTACCCACTGTAAATGGGAGCAGTGGCTCTTCCTTAATTCAGCAGGCTGCTAAAGTTCATTCAACACTGTCAGGTTCTTGGATAAGATCAGAGTAATTATTTTATCTAACTTAAATGGAACCTTTGCTATTCTGATAAACACACCCATGCTTTAAGACCAAGGCAGCAAGAGAAGGGGGTGAGAACACTGATAGAGGAGAATTTGGGGAAGTTAGGAGTGTGTTTGAGTATAAGGCTGTTTTGTTCCCTCTCAGTTAAGCCTCTGTCCGCTTCCTCTGAAATGCACTGTTCCAAATCCATGGAGCTGAGATCTCCTCCTCTCTCAGCAGGTCTGTAAATATGACTATGTTGAGGTTCGTAGTGGGTTGGCTTCCGACTCCAAGCTGCATGGCAAATTCTGTGGCTCAGAAAAGCCCGAAGTAATCACATCATATGGCAACAACATGAGACTGGAGTTCAAATCAGACAACACGGTCTCCAAGAAAGGCTTTAAAGTTCACTACTTCTCTGGTATGTGGCTTTATTCTTTCACTGTCTTAGCTGTCTTCTCTGACTGAACCTCTTGTTTTTGGTGAATTTTCTTCAACCTCCTGTCAAATCAGGCAGAGCCCGACATGGTTAGTTACATTGAAAAAGCATGGTCGCTCTGTGCTGTGTCACCTTTCATCTTGGTTTCTCAGTGCAACGTATGGTCCAGTTTCATTGTGTGGTGTTGGTTGTTGTAGTTGGTTGGCCTCAGGAAGCAATGGGGAACCTCATCCTAGAAGTTATTTCTGTCCCTGGATTCATTAAAGAAAAGCTTTTTTTCTCTGGAACTGGAAGAGTTAGAAAATTTCCAGAAGTCATCTATATAGCAATCCTTCCCATCAAATCAGTGCATGCTAGTGGAAGTTTCTAGTCCTCTGTTTTGAATCCTTTGTAGCTCTTGGTGTCAGTGATGTACCTTCTTGGCAGGCAGTTCTGAAGGTTAACTGGACATTGTATAGAAGTAGAAATTCAATTTCATGCTGTGTTTTTAGCAGAGACCGAGGAGTATTAATGTTTTTAAGGAGGATGATCAGGCAAAATGGCCTTGAATTAAGACAGTTGCAGAGTAGAATCAGGGCTAGGGGGTTGGCTTATTAAATCTAACAAGAGGAAGGATGAGGTGGAGTATGTTTTATCTAGAAATACATTTGGGAGTGAGGAGACAGATGAGGTTAATGAGGTGCAGGGAGGGCATGGACCCAAGAAAAACTGGAGATAAACTGCTCGTAAATTAAATTGGACTGGAAATCATGGGCAGATCCTATGGTCAGAACAGTGAGATTCAGGAATGCATAGTCCTTGAACACACAGGAGTGAACATCCACTGGGGCATATTTCATCTTCAGGAGGCAGCTCATACCTTAGATTCTCTTCCCTTGGACAGGGCTATTTAATGATGAAGGCTCATTAGAGCGTGTAGGAACTTGAAAATATAAAGACTGGCCAGTGGATTTTTGCCTAGGGCTAGTGGATTTGCATCATGCTTTTCTTGGACCCTATTTTAAAAGAATGAGACATTGCTATTGGTTTCTTTTACATAGGAGTATTTACTATTCAAAACCTACATTATATAATATAACACATTTGTCATGCATTTTATGGTATGAAAGGCAATTGAAGAGAACTGTATCTGGGCTAAAAAGCTGACTGGACTAAGCCAGCTGCAGAGGAGATTTGCACTGGTATCTGTCAGTTTGGGTATGGGACTTCCAGCTGGCGACTGTGGTAGTCTGTTTCTCACTGTCAACTCAGTGTTTGTCGTTTTGATCCTGCCCAGACAAGGACGAATGCTCCAAAGACAATGGTGGTTGCCAGCATGAATGTATCAACACCTTTGGGAGCTACGTATGCCAGTGCAGAAATGGCTTCACGCTGCATGAAAATGGCCACGATTGTAAAGAAGGTAGGGTCCTTGCTCCCTGTCCTCAGGAAAGACAAGGTACCTCAAATATGGTTTGAGCCAGGATGCTTCCTGCCTGGTGTTGGAAGGATGTTTGTACAGCAGACCAGGCTGGGGTATCGAAAAAGCCCCAGCTAGCTGAAAAACTATCTGGAAGAGGGTTTTTTTTCAGCTGTATCCATTCGACACTCTGGCCCTCTATTTGGAGATTAGACAGGGTAGGGGCAAGAAGTTGGGCTAGCAAAAGGAGAAGTTGTGGGACATCACCATCAGACTAGTCACTGATAGTTCATTTAATTATTGGGTTTGAGTCAGATTAGCTGATCTAACTGCTTGCTGCTGCCAAAATTACCTTTCTTATTCCACCCCTGCCCCTGCTATGTGTTGTCATGGCCTTCCTGTGTACAGACTCCGGTCCTTGTCTTATCTCTCCATGAGCTGATTTAGCTTTCCAAGTCGGCAAAACATCTCAAGGCTGAAATAGCACCAGAGTCATCGCAGTGGAGGAACTGGGTGCCATGTCACTGGGAACAGGGCAGAAGAGATGGAGGAGCAGGAGAATACATTTGGGAGTGAGGAGGTGGATAAGGTTAATGAGGCCCAGGGGAATGAGATGGTCTATTTCACTAGCTGCCAAGTTAGCTCAAAAAAGTATAGGACAAACCCACCAGAACTATGCAGTAATACTAAAAGGTCTTGTTCGGTTGACTGAAGCCTTCCCTGTTGAGGGTCTCAGTGGGCACAGAGGAGCATATAGGACACTACATGGTTCCCATGTGAGACCTGCCTCGATGCCTTCATCTTGTGATCTCTTTCTCAAGCTGGTTGTGAGCACAAACTGAGTGGTGCAGAGGGAACCATGAGCAGTCCAAACTGGCCTGACAAGTACCCTAGCCGGAAAGAATGCACCTGGGACATCTCTGCAACGCCTGGCCACCGAGTGAAAGTAGTGAGTAACCAGTGAGCGGGAGCGCAAGGGGAGAAGGAGGCTGGATTGCAAGGAACTGAAGTGACTTTCCCCTGCCACTGTGTGAGTGGGAGGTTGATCCCCATAGGTCCTGTGTGAGGTGCTTGGTGGGGGGCATTGCGGGAGACTGCTCCTGGCCTGCAAAAGGGCAGAAGGTCTCACAGGGGCATGAGGCAGGAGTGAGGCAGCTTGGAGGAGAGTCCAGCAAATGACAACTGTGGAGCATTGCTTGCTCTGTTTACAGAAGGTGTAACATACCCTCCTTCCCCTACCTCTCCTTGTGAGCCACTCTGTTGGGACCACCTCTGCATAAGGTGGTGGCAGGGTGTGCTAGGCAGGGTTCCCGAGAGGAAAAGTAAGAGTATATAAGGCTTGCAGTTGAAAACTGCTGTCACGCGCCCATGTGAGGCAGCAAAGCTAAGGCTACATGGCACATTCATATGAACTTCTGAGCTTTGCTACCCTGAGATCGCTCTTGTCTGAAAGCACTCTATTCTGTTCTAGTTTGTGGGAGGAGTGGGAAAATTTGACCTGTTTCTCACTTGGCATCTCATCTTCTGCTAAATTGCTTACTCAGATTTACAAATGACTGTCTTAATTCCCCTTATTCTTGCTGTAGACCTTCAATGAGTTTGAGATTGAACAGCACCAAGAATGTGCCTATGACCACTTGGAAATGTATGATGGGCCCAACAGCAAGTCACCTATCCTTGGTCGCTTCTGTGGCAGCAAGAAACCAGACCCTGTAGTGGCTTCTACCAACAAGATGTTCCTCAGGTTTTACTCTGATGCTTCTGTGCAAAGAAAAGGTTTCCAGGCAAAGCACAGCACAGGTAAGCTGGTTGCCTGCCAGTACCCTAGTGCGATGTCATCAAATCTCACTGCGTTGTTTACCAGGTGAAACAAGACACGCTTTTCTCCCAAATAAGCTTAACCTGAATTTTAAGTGGTTGTAAATTGTGCTAACCAGTTCCCAGACCATTACTGGCATCGTACCATAAATGCCAGCTTCCTTATCAGCTCAGAGGTCTCTTGATGTCAGATATTCCTGCTCATTTCTTTTGTTTAAATGGAGGTGTTTGGTTGTGCAGCAATACATTCTGTTCCTCATCAACCCTCAGAAAATGAGGTGATGCCCATTTATGGGGCTACACATGGAACAGGCTGGTTATGGTGGGAGCAGAGATGTTATGGTGGGAGCAGAGCTGGTTATGGTGGGAGCAGAGCACCCCATCCTGCCAGTTTTAACTGATTGACTCTTTTCTTCTATGTTCTGTACCAAAAGGACCAAGCTTCTCTATGCTATGTGGGTCAATGGATTCATGGGTGACTGGAAAATTTGCTGGTTTATGGTGGTTTGGTGCACTAGTTAATTACCTTCCCTGTTGTACGTGCACTTCATGTTGGAGGTTTTCTCTCCCTGCAGTTGGCCCAAAATTGGGATGGCAAGTCTTTGTTGTGAGGTAGGGCCTTTGATGAGACTGTGTTTTGTGCTCTTTTCTTTCTCCAGAGTGTGGTGGGCTCTTAAAGGCTGAAGTACGGACTAAGGAGCTGTATTCCCATGCTCAATTTGGGGACAACAACTACCCGGGTCAAGCGAACTGTGAATGGGTGATTGTAGCTGAAGATGGTTATGGGGTGGAGCTGATATTCCAGACATTTGAGATCGAGGAGGAGGCTGACTGTGGGTACGACTACATGGAGATTTATGATGGTTACGACAGCACTGCACCGCGCCTGGGACGCTTCTGTGGCTCAGGGGTAAGCTGTGGTGGTGGGGATTTTATAGACATAACTGGAGGTGGCAAAGACACCCTTTTTGGAGAGGGCCAGCTCTCACAAACTGGTGATGAGAATGCCTGGTGTGTCTGGGTTTTGCTTGATGTCCTGTTGCTGGAGATCACAGCCATTTTATCTGATGCACAGAGTTGTCTGAAAACCTTGCTGACTGACTTTCCCTTGTTAGCCCAGGGCCATGTGTGGCAGCATGGGACTGCCGCGCTGCTGTGCCCCAGCCCTGCCGCAAAAGCGTTGTTTAAATGTTAGAAACAGCTTCCAAAGGCTGGTTTCATCCTCAGTCGCTTCCTGCCTGAAGCCAAGTCACATTGCGGCCACACTATGGTGAGGGCGAAGGGTGGAGGGACTTGCAGAGCTGCTTGTTGACTCCAGGGTGGCGTGCTGTCTCCGAAACTGTTATCTGTGTCCTCACTAAGATGAGTGACTGTTAGCCTGGGCAGCAGTGTGTGGTATTTAAAACCAGAGGTTCTATGTTTAATTTCTCTAGGACTTCAGCAATGAAATGGAGAAGGTTGTTATTGCATTTAAAGAGAGACATCCAAGGATCAGGTGTGTTGGAGCAGTTCTTGCAAACTGGGGAGATGATCTAGAAAATAAACAAAGGCATAGCAGCTTGATGTGAAGAAGTTGAGGGCAGGAGGGTAGTAATCTACCTACCTGCACACTGTCAAATGGAGAATGGTTGGGAAAGTGTTGGTCCTGCAGAGAAGCACAGGGAGGTTGTAGCAGGTCACAACAACAGGGGAGATAACCACAGTAAACATGTAAGATATGTGGTTAAGTTATTTTGCTGCTAATGAACCCTGGGTCCAGTTTGGATTGTGTTGTTTCCTGAAAAGATGAGGACAAATTAGAGAAAATTCAAAAGACTGGAACAAGAACATCCAGGGAGCCCTGTGAATGTGACCTACAAAACAAACTAGAAGAACTGGAATTGTAGAGGGGGCTGGCATCAGTCTTTGAACATAAAGGGCAAGCATGCAAAGAGCAAGGGAATGTGCTCAGGAAGTCAGAGCAGGGCAGGAGGTACTGAGCACTCACAGCACTGGCTGTGTTTCCTGGCCAGTCTGTGAGATTAAATTCTAGCATCATAGTGCAGACAGTTATTTAGCCTGCAGACTTGACCACTCTGTGCTGTCTTCTTTACTTTTCTGCAGCCTCTGGAAGAAATCTACTCTGCAGGGGATTCCATCATGATTCGATTCCACACAGACGACACCATCAACAAGAAAGGCTTTCACGCCCGATACATAAGTACCAAATTTCAGGATGCATTGCACATGAGAAAGTAGTTTGACTACTCCTCACAGACATTCCTATCTGAAGATTGAGACATTTAACTGTGATCTTTGTCTTTTTTTTTTTTTTAAGCTTCTGTGCACCTGGCCAAAAGCAGTGTGCAGTATTTTCTGTAACTAAAACTAAATCCAGTCTCAAAGGTTTGCCTCTGAAATTATTAGCATGACACTTTCTTGTTAACATACCCAGGACCAAAAATTGTCTTCTAATCATACCTGGCAGGGCATAAACATTGTATTTTGCACAGCTTGCCATGGGGCTGAGTGAAGACTGATACTGAATTGAGCCTTCATCTCTTGCATATCCTGTTTCTAGGTGACATTTCCTGAGCATCCTGTACACATGGGCTGTCTGAACACATTTTCTGGAGCAGATGATGGGGACAGCCACCCAGTAGGATTTTCTTAAAGGACTTTGAGAGCCACCCACTCTCCCCTACCAGCCCAAAATACTCTGTGCAATAAGTGAACAACCAGATGGCTGGGACTCCATCACTCCTTCTGTCCCATCTATTTATTGTCTTGGTTATTGTGGGTTGAAAGGTAGGCAGGGGCACAGGAGCAGGCTCTTTAGGGCTGCTGGCTACTTGGATCACAGTGAACAAGAAGGGCCCAGTCCCTGATTTGCAGTAATTGTCATGGAATGACAATGTCATCTGTTGAATGGAAGTACTTTGATGCAGTGGCCAAGGGAAAGGTGGTGGCTGACAGGGAAGTGCTGTGGTGGGATGCAAGGCATGACTGTGTAATGGTAGCAAAGCTTAACAACTGGAGTGCTGAGAGCGTGGTCCAGTTACACCACCAGGCAAGGCAGCTCAGAGGGCTGTGGCAGTAGTCCAGGCCTTATCTTAAGTAAGGAATCTCTCCTCCTCACTCCACCCATGTTTGCTTTCTCAGCCTTCTTTACGCTGCTCTCTTTCTTCAGTACCACTTCCATGGGATCCCTTCTTTTTCACAGCTGAGCTGATCTCCCCAGGGCTCTCCCCCCACAATCTAGGAGTGCTCTGCGACATCAGCTGGTCAGCGTGTCTCACTGAAGGAAATTCTGGGCCAGAGATAGGGTGTCCCTGAGGCAGAGGGACACACGCTGTGCTAGAAGTGAGCTCTGGTGAGCTCTAGGAACCTGTCAAACACGTGCAGGCTCCAGGCATGGGACTAGGAACGGGAGAGCTCTGCTGGTTTCTGCTCCCTCCCCATTCCTCGCTGGCTCATGGCCCAGCCTCTTAACTTCATGGCAGGGGTGCAAGCGAGATGGTGACTTAAGCACTTTGAGCTATAAGGCTCAGACATTCTCTGTGTTGCAGTTATTTATGTACATGGAAGCTATTGAGCCATGGACTTACAGAATTAGCAGGTAGCTTGGCACTTCCGTGGGGAGAAGTAGGGAAAACTGTGCTTTTGGGGGAACCACTGTAATTGAGCTGTTGATATGGAAGAAAAAAAGAGAAGAAAAAAAAAAAGACTTTGTTCTGAATGATATTTCATTAAGGCACTCATGGGCAATTATGAGCTAAAAGCTGAGGTATGTTAGCTTTAATAAAGTATTTATAATCCAAGGATTACTATGTTTACATAACCAATGTACTGTCGGGCTTCGGGGTGACACCTCCTCTCTGGTGTATGACTGCGGAGAAGTGTGGGGCCAGCGCCACTGTCAAGCACAAACGACATTCCTGGAGATGAGGGCGTTTCCAGATGGATAATAAATAGACCCAGCCCTCTCCAGAAGTCCTTGAAGAGAGTACGGTCCAAGTATTGTGAATACTAGGAGAAACAAGTGCATGAAAATATTTTCTTGCTTAGAACAGGAAAAATAAAGTAATTTATACACAGACACACACAAGATTATATGTATATAAAATGTGCATGTAGAAGACCGGTAGTCAAAGCCTTAATAAGCGTCATGTGAATAATACTGTACCATTGACTATAGCTTTCTTGCAGGCTGTATAAAACAATGTTATTTCTGTTTTGTTTTTTTAGCTCCGTTTTGTTCTTCCTCTCAAATTTTGTGGCCTTTTTACAGGCAAGACCACTGATCTCAAGCTGTTTGACCATGCAGGTCTGGGGAAGTGAGCTCTGCTAGATGGGGTCTGCATTTGTCCTTCTCTTCCTTGCCCCCATTCAAGCAAAATCGCAGTGACTCAGGTCTGGAAATAAGAGGGTGACACTGATCCCTGTGAAACAGAAGGGAAGTTTCAGATGGTAAGCAGCAGTTCAGGTTTCCTGGTGCTCTAATGGGAGCAATGACTCTGGAGAGAAGTGACTGTAGGAGCTTCCTGTGTACTTTAACATCTTCGTGTTCTGGTAATGTCCCATCTTCCCCAGACTGGTTTGCTGCAGATGCTTGCAATGTGGTTTGACAGATCTACTACGCTTGTTAGCATTCAGGCAGGTGTCTCTTGTGACAGTGTGCTCACAACTGTTGTACTGTGCATTTCAATCGATGATCTATGTAGAATATTTCTGCTGTACTGACTGGGCTTAACAGTCAATAATTCTAAATGTGTGGAAGTTTCTTAAGAAAAAAGAAAAAATGTCAGACCCTCTAAGGTGTGTATATGTATTCTGGTCTTTGTGTGGTTTTACATTTCACTAACTAAAATAAATTTCTAAGAGGGGGGGAGGAGAGGAGGGTGTGGGGGCAATCACCAATGTAATGTGCCCAGAATGAGCCTCTGCATTCATTAAAGACTATGGATTCAGTTGCACACTCTGTTGTATGCATGCATTTACCACTTCCTCAAGGGGAGGAAACTTCTTAATACATTCCTTGTTCTGCCAACTGTTGTTTGTGTCTACTGCTAATACCGGGTGGGATTTACTCTGCAGGAAGTGACTTTCCCTTGAGCCTTTGGCTTTGTCTTGGCTTTTGCAATCAAGAGGGCATTTAGGAAGTGGAGCAGAGGAACAAGTTGGTCAGCCAAAGGACTACATCATTGTGTTTCATGTTCTGCACTCATGCTTTAGGGGGTCGAGATGCAGATCTGCAGTGATAAACATTAGGGATCTGCCAATTAGTCCATAAGTAGACTTCAAAAGAGGAGGCTCATTTACCTCAAAAGAGGTATGGCCTTCAGCAGCAGGTCCCAAAGACCCTGGGATATGAAACTCCTGTGCAAAGGATAGCAGGACGGGCATGAGGCAGATGTTCCTTACTGCAAAGCCATGGTCTGCATTCTCGCTGTGGCAGCAAAATGTTTGGTAGCGAGGCAGCACCAAAAACACTATTTCTTTCTGTCCACTGCTTGATGTCTACCCTGCTTGCTAAGGATCATGTCTGTGTTCTTTCCCCAACACATACCTAGTTCATGCATGTCCCACTACACAGAACATTTCCTGTGGTGTGTGTCACAGCCATTCAAATCTTCATGGTGACTAAGTTTCCTCCCAGCTGTTCCCAAAGGCAAAGAAGCAATGGAGATGACGTAACAAATAAGCATCCCTGTGTCTCCCCTGCACCAGAGTATCATAGTGCGGTATAACACTGGAATGAGCCTGGAGGCTGACAGTCAAGTCACCAGGTGGACATCATCTCCAAAATGAGGGCCAGAAGCCTTCAGTCACACAGACAGTTACAGTCCAAAGCAATGTTGAAATACTAGAAATGATGCAGCCCAAGTGAATCTGGTAGGAAATAGGTAGAATAGAAGGTGGAATACGAACTGGAGTCACAGCTATTAGAGAAACACAAAGACATTTGCAATTGCGGTAAGATAGGTTCTTACTGTGTGCATGATCTCTGTTGTGAGTAAAGATCTTTTGCAGGCTTATATCTTCCCTGCTGTTCAACTACCACGTTCCCTTAATGTCTCTTTCCACACTGCCTGCCACCAGTACTGTGTGACATGGCTGGTCCTCGTTTTCTCTGCTTATTTCTAGAAACAGGACTTCATTTTCCAGAAAGCGCCCAAGGACTGTCCAGTCACTGCATGAGAAGATAAAGGGAATATCCGTTGTCTGCCAGGAGATTCTTCAACTTTTAAAACCACAAGTACCCAGTGGTACAGCGTGCTTCAAAGAATGATGCCTCAGACCGTACAGGCTCATTGGTCTCAGCTTCAAGCCAGCAGAAATCCTCCACTTTGTCCTGGTGTTTCCAGCAAATGGGCTCTGGCAGATGAGGTGTGAGCCATAGAAAGAAAAAGCAGCATTCCCCTCAGGCTGATTTGCAGTACATATGAAAGACAGTCTCGGAGCCAGGAGCGGTTTTATTTGCAGTGGGGCGGGCAGAGAGGAGGCAGAGTGCCCAGCACCCTGGAGCCCAGCTTCCCAGGCACATGCCAGACCCTACCCCTGGCAGGGACCTGGCTCTGTCAGGTGTGCTGGGACACAGCCAGGTTGTCTGAGTCAGGCCAAGAGAATTGCCATCATCTCTTCCTCTTTGCAGGTCCACAGTTCAGTTTTTAGCAGGAAGAGAAACTTCATCCTAAGAGGAGCACTAACCCTGGTGTCGGGCAGTCTGCTGTTAACGCCTGCAGGGATTTCTCAGGGAGAGAGCAAAATGGTGAGTGGGAGTCGTCCTGTTGAGTCCCTGTTGAGTTGGTTGTGTCTTGTTTGGATGGAAGTAGCGGGAGGGGGTCAGAGTGCAGGAGAGGTGAGGCCACAGAACCACTAAGCTGTGGGATCAAAAGCTCGCCGGGAGCATTCAACCCTCCCATTCTCTGCCCTGACCAGATCAGTCAAGCCTGGCCCCTTTGTTAGCTCTGCATTTCCTTATGGCACAGCCAACAGTTTCAGACACCTGCTTGGATTTTAGCATCTGCTCAAGCTTTTCTGTCCTGGAGTTATTGCCTGATCTTAGGGCAGCTGGAGCAAAGAGGAGGCTTGTGCCCTGGATCATGCAGTGGATCCTTCTTGAGGAGCTTTCCTGCCCTGAGAGATGGGACCTGCTAAAACACACTCTATCTGTTTAGAAATGTCCAGGTAAGAATGGCTGGGGGTGAAACCTCCTTCCTCCCAGCAGCTAGCTGGCTCTAAGGCTAAAGCAACTTTCTCCTCTGAAATGTAATGATGAATTAGGTCCATGAGCATTTACTGAAAACGTTCTGTCAAAGGATCTTGGATTGACAGCAGAGCTTGGGGAGTACAGCACAAAGTTAGTTGTTAAGAGCATACAAACAGAAATAATAGGTTAGTGGCTTTGGTCTCTCTAACCTCCGTTGGTCTTCTTTCACTTCCCCCTATTGATCCCCTTGGGATCTCCCTTTGTCTCTTTTCCACAGCCCTACCCAGTAAGTGGCAAGTAGCCTGTGCGGTTCCATCCAAGGGCTGGCCAGGTGTTACCCCGGGAGCTGTACAGGCACAGAAGAGGAGATGGTCCCTGTCCATGAGCAATCACAGTTTGAGCAAGTGCAAGAAGAGCTGGGGGAAGGGGAGTGTTATACATATGCTGGAGGGTTGATGCTGAGGGGTGGAAGCATCTGCGGTAAACCTGAGAAGTAAATTTAGAGCATCTGATCGCTGGATGTGCGTGTTAACTGCATGTGTCCATCTCCCCTCTGCTCCCTTCAGTGAGAAGCTCTCTGTACTGAGCCGCAGGGGCCCAGTGGTGCCCCTGATGCCCCCCAACTGACGAGGCCTGTCTCCTTGTCATCTCTCCTTCTGTTTCCACGTCTGCAGAATGCTACGAGTTGCTGAGTGGCAAAAAGGGAGAGGGAAAGGTTGCAAGGTTTATTTTTAACCTCGGCTGCAGTATAAGGCTTTCTCTCACCCAAGATGTACTCCCGGCAGACAGTAGATGCTGTAGTTAATGCTGCTGGGAAACCCGCTTGACTCACATCAGGGTCACTGATACTCAGAGCCCTGTAACCATTACTCTATGAGCAAAAACAGGGTCACTGCAGGCACAGAAAGATATCACAATACTGAATTACATTCACTTTACATTCAGAAATTTCAGAGCAATGGTCAGGAGTTTTAATCAGGAGAATTACAAGTGTCCTCCTCTTTCTCCTTTGAAATAAATAAATTAAAGCCAATAGTAATTTTCATGGAAAGGGCATTCTTGCATCTCCTGACATGGCTAGCATACAGATTTGCATATTGATCCATTTTTGCAAGTGACTTGAGACAGTGGCTTTAAACCATCATACAACTGAGAGAAACAGCCTGTTTCTCATTGTCTTGCTATGACTTTCTAAATTTGCTTGCTAATAGGTTAGACACTTCAGTTTGCAAATATGATTGTCTTAGGATATCCCAAATCCTGTATTTTTTAATTAAAGGCAGTCAGAGGAGAGCACAAATGCCCAGTGCCCTGCAAGTCACCTTTTAGAGATTTAAGTGCAGAACTAGGCTTTTCCTTTAAATAAGGGCTTACTTATATGGTCTGTCTGCTGGTGTCCCACCTTTAGAAACTATTTAACCATGGTCTGGAGCTGTGATTGAATAAAGTAGGAAAAACATTTCTACTCAAACCAAGGGCTACCAATCAGGTTATTGTGAGTAACAGACCTGTTCCTAGCTGTCAACTTAAATTTGTAAATAGTCAGTTCCACACACATACGTAGTTTCCCAAATAACTTGAGCACAGAAAGGTGACCATATGTAAATATGTTATTTATGTTGCTTCTTCTATTCAAACTTTCATTTAACCTGCATGCACAATCCTAGAAATAATAATGAAGTCCATTAAATGCATTGTCTTTAACCAAGAAGAAGGAAATAAAATAAGTTTACAGCTTCAGAGAAGAGGCAGATATGAAAATCCAAGCTCAAACATTAACAGGCCAGCTGTTCACAAAGGTGTGTTTCAGTGAGGAACTTCAAGGAAGGCACAGTAGAAAATTTGGGTGAGAAATGTCTCTGCTATACTTCATTCCTAGCTGGCAGCCTGCGTGAAGCAATACCTGCAGCTCTAAGGAGGCTGAAAGAGATCCTTTTCACTCGCTGACCCACTGCTAGCTGTGTCTGCATGATCAGAGGCATTTCCCAACATCTGTGGTCCCATAAGATAAGTTGTTCAAATGTTACACTTCCAGTACAATGCCCACAGCTTGCGTTTAAAGGCCACATTTCTAAACAAGCCTCCGGCTGATGTCTGTAAAGGGCAGATGAATTCTGGATCTTTCAGTAATTTCATCCCTTTTTTGACTTTTCTGTGGATTATATTCCTCAGCATGCAGTGATGTGCCCCCTCCTAGGCTGCAGGACTTGGACTGAGCCAGATCTCTTCCCGCTTGCTTGCATTTTGAGCCTTCCGCCTCCATAACCTGCAGTATCCAGGCTTTCATTGGCAACCTTTCCCTGCATTGACCTCCTTGTTCTGAAGTTACCAGGCCCTCCTCAGTGCATAGCAGCAGAGCTTCCCGCAGTCAGAAAAAGGATGACTTTCTGCCAGCTCCCTCTTTACTGGCTTTTTGTGGATGCAAAGTGAAGCCCTTTCAGCCTTTTCCTGTCACCTTCCAGAGCACCAGAGTTTCAGTTCCAAGGGACACCTCAACAGTTTTGCGCTTTCACTCCAGTTTATTTAAATCTTACATGTTTCTGGGACTGGCTGGGCTTCAGGAATAACACTGAATCTAAGTGTCTTTAAAAAGCTGCTTCATACAGCTGCGCATACTACTTGCCCCTGGGTTACAGGAGAGGAGAGGCTTCTGACCTGCTTGACCCGATAACCCGCCTCACCGATCCCAACAGGCAGCCCCAGCTGCCCACAGAGCTCTCCATGTAATGGACCCAGTATTGCTTCCAGCAGTGGTGCTGCACCAGCAAAAGAGGTTAAGAGCAGCTTTCAACTGTCTCCAAGCCTCTTGCTGCATTCCCCCCCGATGGCAGAGTCTCTGTATCCCCGCTGACTGACAGACAGCACATCAGGCAGAGACTGTTCCGAATACCTCCCTTCCTATGTGTGGAAACAATTTGGTCAGGAAGGAGGTAATGCGTTTCTATCATTTTCAGCTGTCCTTCACTGGACAGGAGCAGGCGTGTGTGATTAGCTTGGTGCTCAAAAGCTGCAGGTGAAAGTCCTTGCTGGTTTACAAGCCATCACCGTACTTTGTCTCCCAAGCCATAGAGGGGTTAAACAGCCTTACCGTTTCTCACTGGGGATCTGTCAGGGTAAATGCACTAAATGATAAGGCCCTGACTACTCAGAGGCCCTGCCTGGAATAAACAATTCAGCCAAACCAGTTCATGTTTCCTCATATCACTTTCTTCAGTAGCATGGCATGGGTTTTGTTTTCTCTGGAGGAAGTAGCATGACTTCCCTGTTCAGCTCAAATGAGTATGTTCTCATGCCATCATTTCCAGTCACTCCAGAAACACCCCTCCCCACTCCTGCACCTGGCCAGGGGCATCTCCCAATTGCTAATGCTCAGTGCAGGTTTTCTTCATTATTTTTTTTCTTTCTCTGCAAGAGGCAACAAATGTCTTTCTCACTGTTTTACAAGACAACTTTAAATTCAGTAAGTACACTGTATGGGATGAAGATCAACTGACTACTCACCATCATGTTGTCTGTAGGAGCTGGGGGTGGGATTCTGGATGAGAAATTGCTGCTTTTATGGGCAAGTGTTGATGTGGATCTTCTGACAGACTGTCCTAATGCCACTGGCATTATATTGTAGCAGTAAAGACAGGTGAGATGCTTGAAGTACCCAGATTCCTGCATTTGTGCCTGTTTTCCTGTTTGTTTAGAAATGAGGAAATCCAGCTAGAGGTGACTTTGCTAAGCCTGTAACGCAGCTGGACTTTCTTCCTGCTCCTCTCGCCAAAGGGAATGTGAATGTCGTTTCAGGTTTCATTTCTGTTCTCTCCCAGTGAGAGGGGGGGTGACAAGGGGAGCAGGCCATTAGCCATCGCAGCAGCTACCAGAGGATCCTTTATATGTCCTGCCACTCAGTTAAGATACGTGCCACTGCTAATTCTTGGCTAAAAGACATGAGGTTCATCTCTTTTCCCACAAAAAGTTGTGTGCATGGAAACATCTGGGCTTTCTAATCCTACCTTCCTGCTTGCTATACTATGAAATGTAGTCTCTGTTCTGACACACAGATCCTTTATGGTTTTGCATCTTCCCGGTCAGGGTTCGATGGCATTTTACTGCTGAGTTATCCAGCCAGGGATCAATTGCATTTTTCTGCTGAATTATAGGCATTGTGTACAATCAGTCCAACCACAACCTGCCTCAGAACGGGGAAAGGATGGCTGAGTTACTGAAAGATGGATGTAGATGGGGATGCTGATCACAGTTGTTCCTGACTAAGCAGAACATCTGTTAGGGGCCAGAGGAGACCTGGCTGATCTGTGGCCTTAGAGGAGGCATGTACAGCTCTCAAGCTCTGGCCTGTCCCAGAGCCTGCTCCCCATGGCTGGCTGGGGTGGACGCTGGGGTGGCTCTCAGCTGTAGCAATGTCAGCTTGAGACGGGGGGTTAGCCTGGGAGAGGGGCTAACAAGTGAGGCACCTGCCATTATCAATGCCTGTGTGATGGACTTCTGCTGGCTGGAACTGCCTTGTCATTTGGACCCGAGTGTGACATTTTGCAAGGGGGTACACCAGGTTTGCCAGTGCCCTGTGCTGCATGCCTTGCATCTGCAAGGCAAGGATTGATCCACCAGGCAAGGCTATGGAGGCAGCTGCTTCCAGCATCGTGGCAAGGACAGGGAGCAGACAGTTGCAAAAGTATTCCCTTTTGTGCTGCTTCTCCTTCTGAATCCAGCTTTCTCTCACATATATTTGTGCTTATCTCTTCTATATGCTTTCTGTGTGCTTTTTTTTTTCAGCCTCAAACCCCTTTTTGAGGAAAAAAACCCATATATTCCTTCCATTCAGTCACAGCCATGTTGGAAGAACCAGAGTTTGGGTTCTTGCTTATGACTGGCAAGTGCAGGCCATGACCACAGGGCGCAGCTGAGTGCTCCACGTGTTACTGACCACATGCTGCTGTTGGAGTCTTACAACCGCTCACTTAGCCTCTCTCCTTGCTTGCTTTATACGACATATTTTTTGAACATGTTCTGTAACCATCTTATTCCTAGATTTCTCCCCGTACATCTGAAATCACAACTGCCCAGGCAAATTGTTCTTCTGGGGTAAGAGTTTGTTTCGTTATTTAATCCAATTGATTACCTGGAATGTTTTCCCTCTGAAATCAAACCTCTGCTTCCCCTGTCCATCCCAGTGTGCAGTACATCTGGGCTGGATGCCACTGTTTTGATCCAGGGCTGCAGTTTTGTTCTTCGCATTGGCTTTTCTTGCTGTTGTATCGTAGCCACTCGCTCAGCTACTAAGCACAGACTTAAAGGATCACACTGTGTGCATTTGACCTGACTGTCTTTCTTTGTAAGTTAGTATGAGCCCTGGGTGGTTGGAGTGGCTGCAGGGATACCCAGCATTCTGGCCTTGGTCCTTGCAGTCGTCTTGGCGGTGGTCTGTGTTCTCCAGTGGAAGAACTACAGCTGGAATCAGGTGACTACCTTCTGTCTCCTGGGTGCCTTGCTACTTCCAAGCTTAGTAGACCTCCACATCAGAAACTTGATTCAACACCCTCTGCAGCTCTTGGGAAGTTCAGGACTCCATCCCTTGGCACTCAGACTGTCTCTGCTCTGTCTCTCAAAGGCTGGGCCTCAGCCCGGGAGTTGAAGGTTCATAAGGATAAAAGAGAAATTCACATGAAAATACTGAAGGGCCACTGTCATCTGTTAACTAGCAGGAAATTAAAGAGAAAGCGAACTATCACCACTGTTTTTCAGTTAATTTCTCTGTCATTTCCCATAGGAAACTGTTCATTTAGGGTTCCTCTCACTCCAAAATGGTGTTACTTAGCTCCAGAAATGCTCCCAAGGTGTTTTGTAGTACATTTATCTTGGTCACCTTCTTCCCATGTTCCAGGCCATGAGGTGTGTCTTCATGCTCTGCCTACCTCCCCAGTGCTGGGGTAGAGTTAGGAGTTTCTGTGGCATCACACTTCCTTCTTCTGGGGTGAAAAAATCACCCGCATCACCAAAGAGACAGTCAACCTGTCTATGGAGGAAGAATGCCATAGCTCATTCTGGCAGCCAGACATTGACAGTTCTACCTAAAAGGGCCCGTTCCTTCCCCTGCCACTTTACAAATATTTTTAACCAGCTCTCATAGTTGCATGGATCTTTATTTTCTTACTTAGAAAGGAAGGTACTGAGGAAAGGAACTTAGAAAGGCACTGTACTGAGGGAGATGATTTCCCTGTAGTTGTTGTTTAACGTCATCCTTTTTTTTTCTTTTCTGGATGTAAATGTTAAAGTGAGGGTTTTCCCCTGTGTTAAAAGACCAGACAGATTTTGGGTGTTCTAATAAAGGCAATGCTCAGGTACTGAGGTTTCCCCTCAGCAAGGTCATTCTCACGGGCAGTCATCAAGTGGACCCTGTGATTGTTCCAAATGAAAGAGCGTTTTGTCATCCAGTTTAGAATATGTTGGATAGGCTTTTTAGTCTGGAGAAAAGAAGACCGAGGAGGGATCTTATTACTTATAAATACTTAAAGGGAGGGTGCCAGGTGGATGGGAACAGTCTTTTTTCAGTCGTGCCCAGTGATAGGACAAGAGGTAACAGTCACAAACTTGAATATAGGAAGTTCCATCTAAACATGAGGAGGAACTTCTTTACTTTGAGGGTGGCAGAGCAGTGGCACAGGCTGCCCAGAGAGGTGGTGGAGTCTCCCACTCTGGAGATATTCAAAACCCACCTGGATGCCATCCTGTGCAACCTGCTCTAGGTGAACTTGCTCTGGCAGGGGGGTTGGACTAGATGATCTCCAGAGGTCCCTTCCAACCCTGACCATTCTGTGATATTATCCCAAATATTATCCCGTGTGGTTATTTATCCCCTGAGTATGTCCTGAGTTCTGGAGCTGTTTAGTAACAGAACATTTTCTCACTGCCCTGTGTTTCTTATGCAATTGTTTATGAATGGTAACTAGATGCTGTTTGTCACTGTTTCATTCATTGCTTCAGACGAATCAACATCCCAATGGGCAGGAAGAACATGAATATGAATCATCCCCTCCCAGACCTCCTGATGTAAGTCATCTATTAACTGCTTCTCAACATAGCACACATGCTGCTGAGTGAGTTACTAGATGCAGGACTGGTTTTAAGAGTATCCCCAGACCAACAGAGAACTGTGGTGGGTGACCCTGGCTGGACACCAAGTGCCCACCAAAGCTGCTCTATCACTATCCCTCCTCAGCTGGACAGGAGAGAGAAAGTATAATGAAAAGCTTGTGGGTCAAGATATGGAAAGGGAGAGATCATTTACCAATTACTGGCACAGGCAAAACAGGTTCAACTTGTGGAAACTAGTTTATTACCAAACAAATCAGAGTAGGATAATGACAAATAAAGACAAATCTTAAAAAAACCTCCCCCACCACCACCCTTTCTTCCCAGGCTTAACTTTACTCCCAGATTCTTTACCTTGTCGCCCTGCAGTGGTACAGGGGGACAGGGAATGAGGGTTGTGGTCAGTTCATCACACACTGTCTGTGCCACTCCTTCCTCTTCAGGGGGAGGACTCCTCACACTCCTCTGCTCCATGGGGTGCAGTTCTACACAAACTGTTCCAGCATAGGTCCCTTCCACAGGGTGCAGTCCTTCAGGACCAGATTGCTCCAGCATGGGTCCCCTATGGGGTCGCAAGTCCTGCCAGCAAACCTGCTCCAGCATGGGGTCCTGTCTCCATGGGTCCACAGGGCCTGCCAGGAGCCTGTTCCAGTGTGGGCTGTCCATGGGGTCAGACCTCCTTCATCTACCTGATCCAGCATGGGATCCTCCACGGGCTGCAGGTGGATATCTGCTCCACCATGGACCTCCATGGGCTGCAGGGGGACAGCCTGCCTCACCATAGTCTTCACCACAGGCTGCAGGGGAACCTCTGCTCCGGCGCCTGGAGCACCTCCTCCCCCTCCTTCTTCACTGACCTTGGTGTCTGCAGAGTTGTTGCTCTCATATTCTCACTCCTCTCTTCTGGGTGCTGTTGCTGAGGGAGGGTAGTGGGAGGGGGGGTACCCCTTCTTAAATACGTTATCCCAGAGGCACTACCACTGTTGCTGATGGGCTCAGCCTTGGCCAGTGGCAGGGGGGGCGCCGCGCCGGCGGGGGGAGGGCCGCGCTTCTAGCGGCTTCTCACAGAAGCCACCCCTGTAACCCCCTGCCCCCCGCTACCAAAATCTTGCCACACAAACACAATACAAGAGCTCATGGTAAGGTCTCTGCCCACTCTTGCCTGGGGCTCCTATGTGACTGCTGTTTCTGGTTGCACATATGTCCATTTGATGCAATCCCAGATGAGAGGCCAGCAATGGTTTGTCATTGTTTTAGGGTACAGAGGCATTAGAGCTGCATCCTGCATGGGCAAAAATGGAGGGAGAAGTAGGGATGAACCTGAGATGTGAGGAAATATGACATTTTCTTCAAAATACTGCCAAACATTTCCAAAGAGAGGTGGAAATTCTTGCATACTGTGTTCTCTGCAGTACTCCAAGTACCTCCAATTTCTCACAGAAATTATATTTTACCTCTAGGACTTTTATATGACTATGATGCAGGGGGCAACACATACCTATGTAAGTGAAGATCAAGACAAACACCGTGAACCAGACATCCAAACACAAGCAAAGCCCATGAGGACAAATAAGCTCAGAAGAGAGCCACCTGTGGTGGAATCTGTTTATGAAAACCATATGCCCTTACACTGAAAGAAAAGCACCAAATAGTGGCTGGGACTAGAAATAACAGACACAATCCTTTTCCTGGACACCAGGGGTCACACGGTTGCAGTTGATGAACAAGAGTGTGCATACATGAAATTCTACGGAGGACAGGACAAAGAGACTTTGGATGGGGAAAGAACTTATTTTCAATGATACCTCTGAGATGTGGAAGCAAAAGGAGATTCCCGTGGAGTACCCAGCCTCTCTGGGAGAGATGGTTTTTGCTGTCTTCCTAAATTGAAGTTAATTCATTTTAATAAATAATATCTAAATCCTGGCAGTGATACTGATGGTAGAAAAGAGCAACAAGAGAGTTGGTTGGAGTCTCCATCATTCAGGTGCCTGAGCTTCTCACAACAGCCTGCAAAGACAGGGATGCACTTTTCATTTGGGAGAAGAGGTCCAGACCATAGGTGAAATGAAGTGATATGCCCAAGAAAACTGGAAGGAGAATGCAGTTCCAGCTGCAGAACTTAGCCCCCGTGAAGGCAACTTCCCTTCATTCTCAGCTGTTCCTTACCCACAATGGCCTCTCACTTTCCTCTGTACCTTGGCATTTCAGCTGGGAGGTGGGGTGGGAGCGTGGTTCAGGCAGGAGACACCATCCACAGAAATGATCTCGTCAGCAGCCCCATCTTGATGTGTGTGGTGGTCCTGAGTGACCACAGTGACGAGGGGGCTGTACTGGCAAATGCCTCAGGGGAGAACAAAAGGCCTGGGGGACATGGTGGGCAGAGGACAGAGAGGAGCCATAGGGAAGGTGGTCCCAGCTTGTATAAAGGCTGAGCCATACAGCACCTGAGAAGTGAGAGGAGCCCCCAGGAGCAGCCAGAGGTCCCATCAGGAGGGTGAAGGCAGCCAGAGCTTCAGCGCTCTCCTCCAGGAGGGATGCTGCAGCTATCCTTTGTCCAGCAGGGGGCAGCAGGATTGGCAGCCCCAACAACAGCTGATAGAGCTATTGGTAGCCCCAGGGCTGCAGGACTCCCTTCCCCTTGCACACGGTGAGCCTTCCTGACTGGGGCTGTGCCACAACTGTCCAGGGGCTCCTTACAGGCAGCAGCACTGTGTCCAGTGGCTGAAGCAGGCAGGACCCTTGCCTGGGGAGGGACAGCCCTTCTCACAGGGCACTGGCCACAGGCGCTGCAGACCTACTCTGCAGTGGAGCAGGAGATGGGGGCACTGCCCCAACCCAAAGGAAATAACAGCTCAAATCATCATAAATAGATTTTTCTTTATTATTAACATACGCACATGCAGTGCTATCCATCTGCAAAGCATGCTGCTCTTGGTGGGACATGTGCTGTGGGAGAAGCAGGTTGTGGGCAGCCACGGGAACTATGTCTGTGAGAAAATCAGCTGTCTGATGCAGCCACTGCGCTCAAGGAGCCCGTGGACAGAGCATCAGTGCAGCAGGCTGCAGTGTCACCCAGGACCTCCCTGCAAGGTGGCAGCCAGGAGGCTTTGAAGGTGTCTACTCTGTGCATGTACCTTTGTTTGGGCTGTCTTCCTGGCAGCCTTGGGAAGGTGGGCCAATGCTTCTGCTGTTGGCTTTAGTAAGGGACATGTAAAGGAGTAGCCAGGCTTAGGACGCTGTGGAAAGAGTTTTCATGGTTTCCAGCGGGGGACAGCACAGAGTTGGTAGGCAGGAGGTATATTGCCTGTCCCACTCAGTGTTGGGGTTATGCTGAGTTCCTGGGGATCAACGATGGGCTTCAGGGTAAAGTTCTGCAAGATGATGGCCAGGAATAAGAATATCTCTATGCGTGCCAGGCCCTCTCCGGGGCATATTCGCTTCCCTGGAAGTGAAAACAGCAAACAGCGCTCAGTGGGTGTTGCTGAGCAGACCAGTTTGTACTAAGCAGATGTGTTATGCAGCTCTATTTACCAGATACAGCTGCAGCAGTGAGATGACTGTCAGGATTACTGAAGACATTTGCAAGATAAGAGTTTGTTGGAGAAAGATGGACCCCCACCCTTGGCGGTTTGTTTGGATGTGTGAAGGAAGAACAGGAGCAGGAGAAGCCCTGAATGTGGAGGGCGCATCACAAGAGGCAAGAAGAGAGAGTAAGGTGACATAAAGTGCAGGTGAGAAAGCAGAGGGTTGGGGCTATAGGTAGGTGAGTGGTTGCATGTAGCCCGAGAGGTATTTAAGAGGTGCTGGGGAAAAGTGCAGCTACCACAGAAAGATAGGTTGGTTAAGGATGACTATGGTGGTTGTGTAGGCAGGTGACAGGTATTTTAGAAAGTGTCAATGGGTCCCATGCACATCATTACATCGGCAACCCCCAGTAGGAGGTTTGAGAAGCCACCAGGCCTGAACAAGATGGGAGATGGAGCTGGGGAAGGGAGAAGCAGGGAGGAGTTATCCAGAGAGCAGTGAGTCCCAGGGAAGCACCAGTGGGGCAATGCTGGGAAGAGGGAGTGTGTGTTATAGGGAAAGGCAGGGTGGTCCCCAGAGGAAGAGGTTGACAGAGAGAGGGAGAGAGAGAAAGCCTGTGCTTTACCTGCTGAGAAGGGCATGAAGTACTCGCTCTTCCTAAAGGTGCCATTCTCATTCAAGAAATGTCCAGGGTTGAACTCATTTGGGTTTGGAAACTCTTTGTTGTCATGGAGGACAGAACTGAGGGCAGGAAAGATTGTGGTGCCCTGAGATAACACAAGGAGAAGAGCAGAATAGGAAGAGGAGGCGAGTCAGATCACTTAATCCAACTGCCTGCCAAGTTATGGCAGAGCTTCCCAGCACAGTCCTACTAGTGCCTTTGGTTTCCCTTTGGGGACCCTGACTTTGGGGAGGCAGTTTTCATGAGACCCTGGCTAGATGTCACAGCAGGCACAGTTGTTGGCTGTTCTTCCTGAATGCTGCTTCTCACTTTCAGACCATTTATCCTCACCTTGCTCTGATCATCTGGGGACACTCCAGCTTATTTTTCCTCTTTATTTTACCATAATGAGCTTGTAGATGTTCCTTCTTTTCTGCGAGCCCGGAAAAGCAAAAGCACACAAGGTTGTGGAAGTGAAGCTCTCTTCCCCTCTCCTGACAAATTTCTCCTGCCATGATCCTCTTCCTGACCAGCCATTGATGGAGGCATGGGATAAGTAATACAGCAGTGATGACACAAGAGCCCACTGCTGGAAGCTGAGCAGGTCCCCAGGTCCTGTCTTTTGATTTTACACAGACAGTTGAAAATCAAAACGCCAACAGCCCGTGTGCTGCTGTTCCCCTGCTGTACACAGTCACCCAGAAGAGCAATGAGCACTGCTGCTGCAGGCCAGGCCAGGCCGTGGGTTGCTGTAGCCCATTGCCCTGCCTCTGGCAGTGGCCAGCAGTGACTGCCTCAAGAAGCATGTAAGAAAAGGGCAAACAGGTTTTGCTTGAACAGGTTTTGCTTGTTCCCTTGAATGCATACAGAGCCTCCAGCATTTTGTGACTCAGGGGCTTTCTGTGCTCAATAACCACCAACTGACTTTGCTTCCAAGCATGTGGACAGGCTCTCCTGGATGCTGGTGAGCAGTTCCACGGCTTTGCTGCCTTTTGTGTGAGAATTCACTGCTCTGTTTTTTTGTGAACCCACTGTGTTTCTGCAGATAGGTAGAGCTTCAGAGCAAGTGAGCAAAGGTGCTGGCAGAGCTACTATTCCAGTCTTGGCCCATGGAGTGGCAACAAGGGATTGCAAGTGAGCTATAGAAGCCTAAGGATAAAACCTGCATGAAGGGCTGGATGACAGCTAGGTCTGGCCACAGCATTTCTAGCTTGTGGCTTGTAACTGACAGCCTCAGAGCAAATGTGCTTCCACCTTGTTGATGGTCTTGAAGGAGCTTGCCCACTAACCTTGGGAATGACATAGTCTCTGAAGTGGACGTCTTTGGTCACAGCACGAGGGACACTCAGGGGGATGAGGGAGATGAAGCGCTGGATTTCATGGACCACTGCATCTGTGTAGGGCATCTGGGTCCGGTCAGCCACACAAGGTTTTCGTGACCGTCCTACTACCCGGTCGATCTCTTCTTGAACTTTCTCTGTCATGAGAGGCACAAATCATAAAATGGGTAAATAAAACCAAACCTACCTAAACAGCTGTCCACAAATCACAGATGACAGGAGCATTGATGTTGGTTTTGGTGTTGACTAGAACACAGCTCCACCGTGGCCCATGCAAAGAATGTCCTCCTAGTGATGTGGCTAAATAGGAGTACTGGGAGATAAAGATGTGGACACAGTCAAGTCCTTGGCTGTGAGAGGAGTGCAGCTGATGATGATGCCAGTGAAGCTGAGGGATCTCTAGCGGCCACCCTGGGGAATGACGGTGCACGGACTTTGCCCGTTTGGGTAAATTATGAGAGAGAGAAGAGAAAGGTTGGGAGAAGGATGTGATGTTAAACACATGCTCAGCCCAGGGGGATAGCTAGAGAGGAAGAGGTCACAGACTGGTACCTTGTATCTTCGGGTACTTAAGAAGAAGCAGAAGCCCATATCTTATGGTGGTGCTAGTTGTCTCCGTTCCGGCAATGAACAAGTCGAAGGTGCTGGTTATCAGGTTCTTCATGTGGAAACTGGAATTGGGACGCTCTTTCTCCTAGGGAAAAGGCTGGGCTGTTTTTCTGTCTGAACTGAGAAAAGCAGCCCTTTCTTGTGTCATCCCAGGCCTTCCTTTTCACCTAGAGCTGTTGCATTTTTCTGCTAAGGTGCAGCAGCCATCTGGGATATTGTAATGCTATCTTTGTGCAGCGAGCTCAGCCCTAGAGCAACCTTCTTTCAGGCTGTGCACCAAATGGTATGTATCTGCCTGTTTGCCTTTGCTGTGCCAACTGCTTTCCAGTGAAAGAAGAGCAAGACCAGACTGCAAATGTCCCTGTGTTTCAGTGACAGCAGATGAAGGTCTCGCTGTGTAAGGAGCTGCAGGTAGCAGCTGGTGAGTGTGCAGACCCAGAGCTATAAGCTCTAGCACAGGCAATATCTGGGGTATTGATGGTGTCTTCCCACTGCAATTCCCCCCCCCCCCCCCCCCAGGCTGTCTGGGAAGGGGTCATCCCAATGTCTGTGTTAGAAGAGGGAAGGTGCTCCGCGTAGATGTGTTTGGGGATGAGCTGGGGCTGTATGCTGTCTCCTTACCTCCTGCATTTTGCTGAGGAAGCAGTCGATGAAATCCTGAGGGGAACTGGGATCTAGGGAGGCTTGGTGCATCTTCACCTCCTCTGACACAAAGGCTTTTAGATCATCAATTTCTGTGAATATTTTGTTGTGTGGGCCAGGCAAGTAATCCAGGATATTTGAGAACATCTGGTAAAGCTGGAAAGAAAGAAACAGGAAGGTCCCTAGCATGGCCATTGCCCCATCCTTTGATATTAGCAAAAAGCCTAGGAAGGCAACAAGCCTCTCAACTGAGCCAAGCAGAAGGGCTATGAGGCTGGGCAGCCTGACGGGGCAGTAGGGGCTTGCTTAGTAGTAGTAGGAACCTTAGAGGTAGAGAAGAAGGATGTCAGGACTAAGGGGAAGCTGGCAAAGCCACCTTCATTGGTAAAGGTGCTTCTTGCTCTTGAATGAATTCCCTCCTGTGCAGCAGAGCATTGATGGGGTCCTAGTTAGAAGACTGAAATGGGACTTCATTGGGAAGGAGACCTCCTGCTATCCTAGGAGAATGCTGCCACTGTGAAATGGCTCTTGAACGTACCTGTCCCCAGTGGGAGTTCATCATCTGAAAGATATTGTTCATGTTGTTCATCAGGGACAGGAACTTCTTGTCTTTATAGTCATATCGTTTCCCAAAGACAATGGAGCATATGATGTTGGAGATAGCACAACTCAGCATGAAGGTTGGGTCAAAAGGTGCTCCTGTGATTTCAGAAAAGTTACAAACCATAAAAAAACTTATGGGTACTGTGGGTAACCTGAGCTCTGGTTGTTAGTGGAAATATCAGATCACAGTCTCTGAGGGACACAGAAGGATCCTCCAAAAAGAACAGTATGTGATCACAATTATTTACTGCTTTGTAACGAGGGGCAGCCAGTGCATGGACAAAACACATGCAAACTTCAATTCTATGCTAAAGACATGGGGTCCCTTAATACAGTCCTTTTTTTGTAAACATAAGCTATATTAAAAATGGACCATACCCTTTGTTTTGTTGATCTCTTCCAGCAAGTACTCAGTTTCCTCCTGGATCCTCTCTTCAATGCTCCTCTTCCCCATTCCAAAGTTGCGCAGAGTGCTGAGAGCAAACCGCCGGACTTGTAACCACTCCTCGTTGTTGCTAAAAACAATCCCTGCAGAGGAAGAAGGAAGAGGGAAGACCTGGCTTGGGTGTGCTGGGTGTGAGATGAACAGAGGCTCACAGTGACAGTAAATCCTGTCCCTGGGAGAACACTGACATGGTAGTGTCATAGTGTACTGTGGTTTGGAGGCAATCGATGGAGGTCCTGTAGTCCAACTGCCTGCTTTTGGCCTCCACCACATCCCCAACCTCCTTGTGAACAATTCATCACTCATATCTGCATGTAATTTCCCTTGCTGCACCTGGTGGCTGTTGCCACTTGTCCTTTCACTGCCAATCATTGAGATCAATCCAACTCCATTTCTCTGCTACCCTCTTTGGGTGGTGGAAGCCAGCAATTACAGCCCACTCAGCCTTCCCCTCTCCCGGTGGGACCCACCCACTCCCCACAGTCTTCCCTCATGCATAGTACACTCCAGCCCTAATCTGCCAAACCCACCCTCAGCCCTTCCCTTCTCCTCAGAAGGAGCTCAGTCAGCAAACATACCTAATCCATTGTTAGCCCTGTCTCCTAGTGGCATGTGTCCTCTAGCAGCAAACTCATCCGCACGATCAACCAAGGCTTCTTTTACCACATCATGTCCATGCAGCACCACCACTGGTTCAGAGCCCAGGTGCACGGTAAACACTGGTCCATACTCTTCACTGAGCTGTCAAAATGCAAGACAGAACATGGCCATGGAGCACAGAAGGAGGAGGAGTTCAAATGTGGCCTTGCGGCTGCATCCCACTGCAGGCAGTACAGCCTCACAGACCAGCAGCATCAAGATTTGGTCCTCTCATGATAAATGTGGGTGTAGAGAGCGTTCCCAGCTATTCAGCCCTGGACACTAGCAACAGCAGTGAAGGGGAACAGCTGAGATCCTCATGGCTTTTCTGCTCCTCTGGGATCGCTACTCATCAAGCTATGGCCACAGGTTGTTCCTGTGCACAGGTCCCACACATTTTTTGCCCACAGAAGAAAGTAAGAGAGAAGAAGAAAGTGGCCTTACCTTTTGGAGGGTTTGGGCCAAATTCTTTGGTTTCACCTGCAGCACGTTACCTAGGACAGGAAGGGGAGCTGGTCCTGGAGGCATCTTCCCCTTTCCAGACCTCCCTCTCCATGCTGCGAAGGAGAGCAGGCAAGCAACGCAAACCAGAAGGACAACAGTGGCTGCTCCCAGGAGCTCCATTTGCTTCTGCAGCTCAGGAGGCAGTGACTCTGGCTGCCGGAGCCTGAGTTTATATACTGAAGGGCTATGTTAGCTATGTTCACTATGTTAGCTCAACAGCAGGTTTTGGATCACGTGGCTGAGTTAGTCAATATTGCTAGTCAATCATTTGTTAGACTGCCCTGTGTTATGAAACTAGGACTTCTCACAGTATTAATTGGTTATCAAAGACACGCCTTATGTCAAACAACTGCAGAGGCCAACAGAGGTTAAGAAATTTATAACGTGTTCATAAAACTTGTTTTGTTTCACCTAAAGTTCACTGTTAAAGAGATCACGCTAGGGGCGCACTCTTCTACTGAGGTGCTCCTGGAAAGTCACTGTCATGAGAGCATCTTCCAAGTACTTCAGTGCCATTTGGATTTTCTGTTTTTCAGTATTAATTGTACAAGCTTTCAGTGGGGTGAGCCATCCTCGCTTGTTCCTGAAGTCTTCCTGACATTATCAGTGGAGTTCACACTGCGTGTGATGTGCCAAAGAACATGCTGACGTGTTCTCCTCAGTGCACAGCAATTGCCTCAGTCTCTCTTCCTAGGGGTGTCTGGCCTCACAAGAGAGGAAAGTATAAAATATCCATCTAGCAAGGGCAGAAAGGTCTCCAGACATCACAATAGACAAAAAAGGACTTGCTGGAAGAGATAAGATAAAGACATAAGAAAAGGGGACTAGACCTTGGGATGCTAACTTCTTCAAGGTCTCCTAAGCAGATAGAGAAGAGAGAAATCAAGAACTTGAGAGGGTCTCTGGGGAATGGCTTCCCAAGCTGAGACAGAGCTGAAGTTGTGAGAGGCTGTGTATAGGTTAGTGCAAACTGGTAACTAGTCCTTGCACTTGCAATGACCAAAGAAGCCCACCCGACCTACTGCTGGAAGTTGGCGTGTACAAGTTCCTGTTTTGTTGATGTCTACCTCCAATATGAGGAACTGCTCCCCTAGAAGGACCAGAGGTGCTCTGGGAGACTGCAGAGCATGTCTGGTGTGTCCCAAGGACTTCAAAAAGAGCTGGAGGCTTCCTGCCCAAGATTACTCCAGGGGCTGCGTACCTGCGAGGTCCTAACAGCAATGGCAATGGCAAGTAGAAAGGACCCTCAGGGCTGCGGCACTGCGTGTGCTCAGCTTGGTCAGTCTGGCTGTATCCCTCTGTCTGTCCTGAGCTGTGACACTTTTGCAGGCAGACAGGAGTCATCCAACTGAGCAGAAGGTGTTGCAAGGACAGGGGATGTGGGACTTGGTGGGAATTAGCAAGGGCCCTGGGTGAACCAGATGTTTGGCTGGGGTGTGCTGGGTTTGCTGTGCAGCAGGTGTGTTAATGGGAGTTTCCCCTTCGCTCAGAGGTGTGAGTGAGGTTTTCCAAAAGTTTCTGTAGCTTCCGTATGAGTTCTTAAGTCATCCTTGCTTTCTTGTATAAGTTCAATGATTTGCTAGTTGTCCTTTTTTTTAATATCATTTCACTTCTTAAAGACATGTACTTAATACTTTGGTAAAAAAATTGAATTGCCAGTGATTGGGGGCTAGTCATTCGTCTGCTGACCTAAACTCCTGCATCAGCTCATGTGTTGCCAGGGCAGTTCATGGGAGTTCATGTAGCTCTAGGGACTGCCACCTGGTGAAAGTGGAGTTCATGGGAGTTTGCACTGCTACATGAGGTCTCTTTGCTACCGGAGTTCATGACCTTTCCATCTTCTCTGTAAAGTCCCCTTGTTCCTGGGGACACAGACTTACTGCTTAGCTCTGTCTCACAGTTTGCGACAGTGGAATGAAAACTATCGCTCTATAGCTCCAAAGTACTTTGCTTATTTGTTATTGTTTACCCATTTATCAGCTGATAACGCAGTGAAATGAAACATTCAGCAGTCACACAGCAGCTGTGACATTTGGGCAAGCTGTCTTGAAACAACGCTCAGCTTCAACAGAGATGCAGCCTCCCTCCCTGCCAAAGTACAAATGTTTTCCCCAGGTGCCTCTCGACCGTGGCTGCCCGGTGCCCGGGCCAGAGCTGGGAGGAACACATTTGGTTCATGAGCACTGCTCAAACAGCAGCCACCCAGGTATCTTGTAGAGATCCATTTGCTTCAGCCCCTGCTGCGCAGAGCAGCTGAAAAGGTCTTGTACATTGTGGAACAGCCCTCCTGGTTGGTACATGAAATGAGCAGTGTGCAGGGTAGGCACGGTGACGTTCTTCACCAGGCCCTGCAGCTCTCCTCACCCACTGCAAATGGGGCTGTCGTCCACAGCCAGGAGTGTTAAAGGGGAATCACCCCCATTTAGGTGTGCAAAGCCTCCTGAGCACCATAGTTTTCAACAGATTTCAAGTGGGGGGCTATTTCTGTGATTGTATGTCAGCACCCTGTGTCTGGCATGTGAAGCAGTGGCACTTTTAAAAGAGCAAAAGAGCACTGCCATTCAGCTTCTTGCACTCAGGACATGTAATGAGCAATTAGAGCAGCAGTAGGGTACATGGGGAAAAGCAGGCAGATCTCCTGGATGGGCCAGCGGTGGGAAAAACTCAGGGTGAGAAAAAAGGGTTTGAAGACCCTTCCCTCTACGGGGTCTCTATAGTAAATTGCACAGATGAGTTCCTCTCAGCTTAGTGATATGAATACAGACCCATCTCTTGACACAAGCTCAGCTCCTGCCCTGTGGTTTTCTTGAAAGGGTGCAAGCAGATAGATTGTGATGGGTTCAGAGCCAGGTGAGGGCAATGGAAGGTGTTAAACTGCCGGGCTGGGTCCACCTGGACACATCAGGAACTTCTGATCACAGCTGGCTCCACAATTTAAAAAGGCTAGGCTAAAAGCTGCTGCTTCACAGTCCTTAGCAAGAGAGCAGGATGGGTGTTGCAAGGCAGTCTAGGGCTGCATTTGGAGCTATGCTCTTCCGGGGTATTTTTGGTCCCCTTGCTTTGGTTGTAGGGACTCAGGGTAGTGTTTTTTCTGATCCCACCCTGCTGGCTTGTGGCCAAGAAAGCCTGCAACTCATCTTACCTCCAGGTTGGGAAGGGAATGCTTCCTTTGTGCTGACCACTTGGGGTAAGTGGGGGTGGCTTTCTTACTGCTCTATCTTTGCATAGTGTAGCGGTATGCCTGGAATGAGGGGGAAGGGGCAGGTTTTGATGGAAAGTGTTTTCTAACAGCTTCAGTGCATCTTGTGTAAGCAGTGGGCTGTTTATATGACCCAGCAGTCAAGGGTTTTGGTGGAATGTTATGCCTGGATCTAAAAGGTTTCGGCTGCTGTGTTCCCTTGTGCTCCCCTGCTGGCCCAGACCCTAATACTGGCTAAGGCCTTGTTTCCTACAGAAAGCTAGTGTTGTAGACCACATCTTCAATGTGGGATGCTGAAGCCCCTGCTGCTGTCTCCTTTTTCCCTAGACACTGAGGGGAAGGCACATGCTCTGCAGAATGACTCTGAGTGCGGGCTCTTTATATCTGGGACTCCAGATGGCTCCAGGAAAGTATTGGTCTCCTACACTGGCTGTTATGTTTTTGAATGGGTGAGTGACCTTAGGGGTTCTGCTGGGACTGTGGCTACTGCTGGTCTGGCTATCCTGACTGGTGTGTCTCTCCCCCAGGATGGCAATTACCTCATGCTGGTTGGGCTTGAAGGAACAGATGCTGCCGGACAAAAGTTTCTTCATGAAGAGAAACTTCTCAGGTGCCCTGTGGACCTTCCTGGTAAGACTCTGACAGGTCCTTGGGAAAGCCTGTTTGTATCTTGTGGCAATGAGTGCCCTTCCTTTCAGATGGCTGTTCCTAGTCAGTCTGGGGCTGGGAAAGGGGACTTACTGCTGTTTGGAAGACTCCCTGGAGAAGGGTTTGAACATAGGAGCCATCAACTTGCTGGGGACTTCTGCCTCCTTTGCAGGGTCAATAGGTGAATGTTCCTTGTGTCTCCTGGCTATATTCTGACTGCATGAGTCCCTGCAAGTTTCGGGATTAAGCCAGAGACTAGGTACAATGATTTTTTTTTTTTTGCGCTACCAGAATTGATCCAGAATGCTTTATCTTGATAGATCCCATGCAGTCTAGTCTCTTGTACGTGGCTTCAGGGGGAGTCTCTGTTGCAGGGAAATGCAGTCCCCTTCTGAGCAGGCCTCCATGTCAGCTCCAGGCCGTGTGTTTGACCTTCGCCTGAGTCAAACCTCCCTTGATTTGTATGCAGAGGCACCAGGACGCCTTCCACCAGTGTCCTCTGTGTCTTTGTCCCCCTGCTCCTGTGATTTAGCTGCAACTTCCTGCTGTTTCTTCCAGCCCTGGATGCTCCAAGCAGTAGCGTCTGTTCTGCTGTCTTCAGCCAAGACCGGCTGCCGTGTGCCTCCTTGCCTATCAGCCAGGGAGACTGTGAAGAGCGAGGCTGCTGCTATGACCCTCGGGACAGGGTGAAGCCCTGTTACTTCGGTAACACAGGTAAGTGAGCAACTGTCATCCCCTCCTCCTAGAGGAGCTGCAAACTGGGATTCCTCACTTCCCTGACAGAGCAGGACTGGTGCGTGCTAGTCCTGCAGGTGGCTTAGGGCTATGGTTTTTGGCAGAATACTCTGTCCCATTGAAGTGTTCGGCCCTTTCATATGTATTGCAACAGACCTGGGTTTATGGCCAGAATCAGTGTTGCTGTTCAAGCTGGTTGCGCCTGTCTTGCTGTGCTTAGCACTTGCTGTGGGGGTTACAGGTAGGAGATCTTGCAGGACTTGCTGGACTTGCCTTTGCTGTGATGTCTGAGCCTCCCTTGCATCCCTTCTCTCCCTGAGCTCAAAATTGATTATATCTCTTTCTCCAGTGACAGCTCATTGCACACCAGATGGCCAGTTTTCCATTGCCATCTCTCGGGATGTGACCCTGCCACCTGTTATCCTGGAGTCTGTGCAACTGGCCAGTGGACACAGTACTGGCTGTGTCCCTGTTGTGAAAAACAATGCCTTTATTGTGTACCAGTTCCCACTCTCTGCCTGTGGCACCACTTTTCAGGTAAGAGTTGTAGCTGTCACTAGACTGGAATAGCAGGAGCTTGCAGACCTGGAACAACCTGATGTGGCTTTGGCTACTTAATGGGCACCCTCCAGCTGTCCAGAGGCCAAATGCTCTTCTCCAGCCTGGCATTAATCCAGCTTGACTTTAATGTAATGACAGTGCCTGGTCTGTCATTCCAGGTGACTGGAGACCAGGCCATATATGAGAATGAGCTGGTGGCATCCAGGGATGTGAAGACTGGGAGCCTTGGCTCTGTCACTAGGGATAGCACTTTCAGGTAATACCCTGGGGCCGGTATTGCTGGGTGCCACTGTGTTCAATGTCATGAGAGAATTTCCTGCTTGTCGCAAGCTCTGAATTAATTCCACAGATTCAAGTCTGAACTCTGCAGAGAATTTCAAGTATTTGTTAAAAGGAAGTGTTGGAGGAAAGATTTGGGATATGACTATTTAAAGCAGATATTACATTGCTATCTTGGAGAAAGGAGATATCAGTGTGACCTTTATCTGCCTGATTAGGGTTTTCCCTGTCCCACCAGGTTGCATGTCCGCTGTAGTTACTCCATCACTGGGAGCTTCATTCCCTTGAGTGTTCAGGTCTTCACACTGCCACCGCTCCCTGCTGTGTCCCAGCCAGGTCCTCTGTCCTTGGAGCTACGTGTTGCTTCAGGTATGAGAGGTTTGCAGGACTTTCTCAAGCCTCTTGGTGCAGGACTCTGGTCTTTGAGTAATAAGGGAGTATTGATGGGTGAATCTGGCACTGCCTCTTCTCTGGCATGTGGGAACTTAATGTCATGGCTATAAAGGATGCTTTCAAGTTGCCTCTCTCTGTTTGTTCCTGCTCTAAAATGGCTCTTGGGTTTCTTCCATCCCAGATGGAAGCTATACTTCCTACTATAAGGACAGTGACTATCCTGTTGTGAAGACTCTGAGAGACCCTGTTTATGCAGAAGTCAAGATCCTTCAGAGAACAGACCCAGACCTGGTTTTGGTCCTGCACCATTGCTGGGCCACACCAAGTATCAATCCCCAGCAACAGCTGCAGTGGCCTGTTCTGGTGGATGGGTAAGTGATTTGTAAGTAGCTTTGGGTCAGGGGAATGGCACACCTTTTTCACTGCTGGCCTCTCCTTCTCAGGTGCCCTTATGTGGGGGACAACTATCAGACACAGCTGGTGCCTCTGAGTCTTGCGTCAGGACTATTGTTCCCTTCTCATTACCAGCGTTTTGCCTTCTACACATTCACCTTTGTGGACTCTGCTTCCCAAGAGATGCTCTCTGGGCTGGTAAGATCCTGTCCTTGTTGCCTAGCTTCCTACTGAGGACAAGTAACATGTGAGCAGTAACAACCGCTTCAGCCAGTCTTCATAACTCTTGGCCTGTGGGGGGTGTGTGTGCAAAAGCTAGGAAAATCCCCTCCTGAAACAGGAGAGGAGAGGTTGAAGCAAGAAACTCTTTATTCCCTGAGATAAATGTGGCAGAGGTAAGATGCGTCACTGGAGGGGTGTGACAGAAAACGAGACTATTGAAAGGGTAGGTCTACTTAAGCAAGTGCTAGCTTGCTGCCTAAGCTGTTTTGTTGAACTAGCTTAGGGTGTGTGATCTAACTATGCTAATCAATATTCTCTAAACTAAATTTCTTGGCCAAAATAACTTGGAAATAGCTTTTGGTAGCTGGGAAGCGTCTGGGCTCTGAATCTCATGAGCTTCTGAGCAGATAAGTCATGTGAAGTTCCATGACTTGTACCATTTTCTTAGTGCTCCTAGGAGCAATTAATACTCCAAACTGGTCCCAGCTGAACCTAGCAGTGGTGCCTGGACAGCTGTGTCCCAGGTGTCAGGCAGAAGTGCTGCAATGCCAGATCTGACTGAGTTTGAAGGTGTATGGTGAAGGTATCAAAGCTGCCTTGCAGCATGCTGGCAGCAGAGGGCTCCAAGGCTACAGCCTGTATGTGAAGCAAGCCAAAGCTATCTTTCTGCCTTCTCCCTCCTGTGACCAGATGTGCTGGGTCTGGCTGGGATGGAGTGAACTTTCCTCATAGCAGCCCATATCGTGCTGTAGTTTTGGATTTGTGGCTAAAACAGTGATGATAATACACCAGTGTTCTAGCTAATTGCTGAATAGTGCTTGCACAGCATCAAGGCTTTTTCTTCTTGCTCTGCTGTTTCTCAACCCCAAGTGAGTAGGCATGGGTAGGGTAGAAGCTGGGAGGCAGCACAACTGGAACAGCTCACCCAAATTGGCCAAAGGAGTATTCCATGCTGTATGATGTCATGCTTAGCAATAAACACTGGAGGATTTTGTCTTCCAGTGTAGCTGGTGCTCAGACTGGCTGGGCATCGGTCTGCTTATGGGAGCAGAGTGAGTGATTTGCCTTTGCATCACTTGTGCTTTTGTTTTGGTCTTACTTCTCCCCCTTTCCTTCACTTATCAAACTGTTTCTATCTCTCCAGCCCTGGGTTTTCTTGCTCTTCCTATTCTCTCCCCCACCCTGCTGGGGCAGGGTCAGGGGAGTGAAGAAGTGGCTGTGTGGGTGCTCAGCTGCTGGCCAGGGTCAATGTACCACACCAGGATACTGCCTGTCTACAGATAGTGCCTGAGTGATTCCAGGCTGTGTCCCCTTCTTTCTAGGTGTACCTGCACTGCAGTGCTTCAGTGTGCCACCGGTCTGTACAGGAGTCCTGCACCATCACTTGTCCTGCTAGAGCCAGTAAGTGTCTTAGCCTTCCTGTTTCCCCATCCAAAGGGGTGACAAGGGTCTAGCTTCCAAGCTGGGGGTTAGGGGGACGTGTGGGCTACGGACTGGGTCTCTCAAGCCATAGACAGCTTGACAAGGCATTTGCTGCTCCTTTCCATGGAGGAAGGGCCCTTGTCCTTATGCCAAAAAGGCAGAGGTCTTTGTAGGCTCTTAGTTCTGTGCTGATTCACATGGAAGGCTTGGTCTTCAGAGCTTCTCGAGAAGCTGACCTGGACAAAGCTTGCTGACCTTCAGGGCTATATGTCTGCTCACTTAAAACCTTCATATTGCTTTGTAGGGGGTAAAAGGAGTGCTGAGCATCCTCTTCGGGATGGTGCCTCCTATGTCTCCAGCAAAGGCCCTGTGATTTTCCTCCAGGATGAGCTAAGATGGGACACAGCCAAGGATGGCCTTGGTAAGCGTGCCAGCCCAGCATAGCCAGGCTGGGGAAGGGGGCTGGTTTAAGTCTTTCCTGCAGAAAGACAGAGCCCCTAGATCATCCCTGTGCCTGACTGAGGGAGTGTTAACTGAGCCTTTCTCCCCCACAGGAGCAGCTGTGCATGCTGCAGCCCCCTGGGCTCTGGGGTTTGCTGCTGTGGCAACTGGGGCAGCTCTCTGCGTGGTGCTTGTGGCTGCTGTGCTGTGGCGAAGGAAGGTGCTGGTAACATCTGAAATCAATGTATCGCAATAAAGTGGCTGTCAAAACTACTTGGTCTGCGGGGCTCCTTCTCCCTGGCCCAGAGCACGTGGGGTTGAACAGGAGTGTCTTGGGGACCCTGGCTGTAAGCTTTTGTTTGCAAGACAAAAATTATCCTGATGGCTGAGAGAGAGCTTTCACAATGCTGTTTGTCTGAATCGATCTCATTTTCTGGCTATTATTCTGCTCTCGGATTAGTGTTAACTGCCTGCTGCTGCCAGGAGGGCTCCCTTGTCATGGCCTGGGCCGCTGGGAAGCTGCGGACTGAGAAAGGAGTGATGCTGGGTGGTGTCTGTGTCTCTGTCAGTGGCTAAGGTGGCCTTCAATACTACTTATCTTGGCCCCTCTCAAACACTGAGCTGAAGTGTTGCAACCTGCTGTAGGTGACCCTGCTCTGGCAGGGGGGTTGGACTAGATGATCTCCAGAGGTCCCTTCCAACCCTAACCATTCTGTGATTCTGTGAAGTGCAGCAAAACTAATCAAAAGCAAATCCTGCAGCTGCTTCTCCTTTGAGGATGCAGAGCTGATACCTGACTGCGCAGAGGAGCTGGGAATTGCCCACTTGCCCCTGAGCTTGCTAGGTAAATCAGGGCTGTGCTTGTGTGGCAGGGCTCAGGCAGGGATGGCGAAGCATGGCACAGATGGGCCTTCCTAATGATGCTGTACATGAACCTACCTTTCTTGCTCTGGAAATGAAAAAGGGTGGGTGGGAATTTTTTTCTGGAGGTTGAGAACAGAGAAACTTCATTCTAACTGACAAAAAAAATAAATCAAAGAGCCTAGGTGGTTTGAACTTCAGGGAAAAAATCAAACTTGATTTAAAGATTAATCTTAAACCTTCATGTGAGAGCAGAAAGCTATGAGTCTTCAAAGCTCTCAGATTAAAGCTAGTTTGACACCACTGTTGGCATAACAGTGCCATGGACGTGCTTTTTTGAGATGAGAAATAAAACTTCAGAGTGTCAGGAGCAGTTCAGTATGGTGTGGTCAGTCACAACAGCTGAGCAGGATCATTTTCAGCTTCCTAAGGTCCTTCCTGCAGAGGCTGGGGGAGCTCTGGTGCTTGCAGTCACACTGAGATCCCCTTATAGCTGATGGTCCTTGAGCAAGTATGCTTGAGGGGATGGAAAAAATGTGTTTTCCTTTTTTTATTTCTTCTCCCCCACCCCCCGGTTTGATTAGAAATTCCCACTGTTAAAAGGGGAGTAGTCTTTGTGCTGCTTAGGGCATTTAAAGGGGAAGGGCAGATGTTATATGTGGAAGCAAAGAACCAAACAGTATCTGACTTGAGGTAGCAGATACTGTTCTATTTAATTGGCTTCTGCCAATACTGTGTGATTGGAAGGTGTTAGCGGGTGGTGGGAACTGCTTTTTAATTCCTTCTTTACTCCAACAAGAAACTTCAGGAATCATCTTACAATGTTTTTTATTTTTCTAGCAGAACTGCACTTCCCTGCTACTTCAAGGATAACCAGTGCTCTTAGTCTTGCCTGCTTCTAAAATCTAATCAGAAGAAAAGATAAGACTCCTCCACGTTGTATGGTGGGAGGGTGAAGGAGGTCATAGGCTGGAGAAATCATCAGCTGGATAGGTCAAACAGCCGCCTCCTCTAGGGAGTGACTGGCAACTAAATGGCCTTGATACAGGTGGAGCTCTGTCTGGGAAAGCAGAGTGTAAACTCATAATGTGCCTTATGACAAGTCTTTAGGCAGCTGTCTCTAGTGTTAATTAACTGGGCAATTAGAGGATTAATATAGACCACACCTATTCAGTACACCAGGCAGGATGCCCTGGCACTGCTCTTAACTGTGTGTGCTAGCCAAGATCTAAACACCTTCTTGGCTGCTGCTGGAGTCTTCCCATGTCTCAGTAAGGCAGACAAAAATAGGCTTAGCTGCCTGTGTGGAGGCTGAAGAGGCTGAGAGAGGAGAGTCCTTGCCCAACTGCTCCCTGCTGCCCTCCATGGGGTTGCTGAACCTTCCCAAAGGGGCAGGGAGCTCTGGGCATCGGGTAGATTCCCCTGCAGGAACCGTCCTCTCTGGTGCAGAGCTGGATCTTGCTGTAATGGACCCGCTGCTTAGTGTAGGGCATGTGCAGTAGTAAGTGGAGGTGGGTGAACAGAGAAGTGAACTTAATTTCCTTACTTGCTCTGTAGGGAGTCTTCTGTGCTTAAGGCTTGCTATTTGGTCCTGAGCAGGAGGGGAAGGACGCAAACAGCAGCGGGATGCCAGTTGTCTGTGAGGCCCTGGCACAGGGTGAAAGCTAGGCAACACGGAGGTTTCCTCTTCTAGTTCATTGTCCCCCTCTTCCTAGTTGTTCTCCACCAGGGTTTCCTTGCTGATTTGTTCTGCAATTTTCTCTCCTGCAATTGTGTACTCTTTTCCTTTTGCCTTCACGGGTGGATTTCCGGCTTTTGGTGTTTTGGGTTTTCTTTTTTCTTTACTTCTCTACTTTCTTTAGTTGGGTCTCATTGACTTTTCTCCTTTACTTTCTTTTGAGTAACTGCATGTGACTCCTGGTGTCAGCATCCTCTCTTTCACTTCACTCTATACTACCTGTTTGTACAGCTGAACTAAAGGTACTGTGGGTTGCTGTAGGCATTGGCTTAGACTCCTGCAGGTGAAGGAAAGCTCCTCTGTCCAGGAGGGTGCTGTGGGCTGCGAATGAAGGTGAAGCTGAAGAAAAGCAGCCTTGAGGCCAGCCAGCACCCACCGGTTGAGGCTGTGCATTGCTGCTAATGAACGCAGATTTTCAGAAACATCAATGCTGAACACCAGCACATGTTGTCCCCACTGCCCTCACCCATTCCTCTGGAAGTGGTGTGTGCTGCCCTGCTGTGTCTGCCCACTCTGCAGCTTTGGAAGCAAAGCCCAGCAAGAACACCTAATACAGGGCTGCTCAAAATGAACATCCATGCTCGGCTGTATCTGGACTTTCCAAAGGCCCTCCTCACCCTCTGGATCTTTGAGAACAGTACCAGCCTCAAAAGAACAAACCTGCTTCTTTGCCAGAGCTAAAGAAGTTCTTTAAAAGCTTGGAGGTAACAATTCCTTTCTTGACCAGCTATGCTTACTCGAAACCTTAAATGTGTGGCAGTTGCTATACTATAACCCATGTGTTCATTAATAAAATATCTGAAAACAATTATCATAATAGTCATGCTTTTATTAAATTTCTTATGCTTGTCTTACAATGCATCCTGGAGTGGAGAACTATACAGTATGTTACAAGTTATAAATATATTTATTTCTGAAAATACATGAATATATTTCATATAATGCTGTAATAAGAGTGCTAGTTCATTTTAGTTTAAAAAAACCCAAACACAACAACAAACCTATAATGTGAATGGGGGTGGTGGTGATGGAATACCAGTTTATGATGCTACGTCTTAAAAACACTTTAAATTCAGTTTGCACAGATTCACATTCCTTACAGTTTCTGTAAAGTTGGAGGGATAATGGAGGGTGCAAGTTAATACAGGATTTTAGTCCCCTGTATTTATGGAGATATACAGACTATTCACAGAATAATCAAGTTATAAATCTTTCTAGCTTTGGATGAAGCTAGTAAGATATACAGTGAATAACAAAGTCTTGCAGCAGCTACAACTGAAACATTAAACACAGCACCTACTTTAGGGTGCTAACTTTGAGTCAGCACAGACTTCTTTTTTTTTTTTTTTTTTTTTCCCCTGGGGCTTTGGTGGGTTGGTGGGGTTTTTTTGGTGATGCTAAGTTTCTCTTCTAAGCACTAGGAGAGCCAAGCCTGGGCTGCTGCCTTCACTCACCGCTGCCCTGGGAGAACATGGCTGGAGGGCTGCTGAATCTCAGAAGAGGTCCTGTTCTGGGTTTGAGGGCTCCAGCTGAACTGGGTGAGTGAGGGGGAAGCATCTGTTACTGAAAGGCTAAGCCTGGTGAACTTGATCCCATTCCTGCCAGATTCTCAAATCTTGGTTCCCAGGCAAGTTTGAGTTGAGGGATTTTTAAAGAGCAATTTCCTGACTTCCAATTATATTGTAATTTAGGGGGTAGAATGATCTCTTAACAAGAAGCAAAGTTGGTTTACTTAAATCTTTACTCCACATGCATTAATTATTGTGCTGGTACCAGTAAGAGCTGTTGTGCAGAGACCACTGCAGCCATGGAACCTTCAGAAGCAGGTGCTGCCTGTCCCTGCACTCTGGCATCAGCGGACATGTGGCAATAAGGCAGCCACCAAAGCCATAGTGTTACACAGTTGGTTAATGCGGCCCAAAAGAGCAGCAGCTTGTAAAGGCTGTATGTGTTTGAATAATGCTTCCTTGCAGCTCTGCTCTCCCTGTGGCCTTTTCGCAGCAGGGAGAGTGCAGGCTGAGCCACACAGCAGCAAGACCACCCCACCTGCAGCCTCAGGCCCCCACCTGCACAGCCAGAGGACTCAACTTGTAACTTAAAAGTAGGAATTCAAGCCCTGTGCCCCCCCCCGAGATTGATAGCACAAGAGCTGGGCTGCCTCGTGAAGGTGTTACCTCGGATGCACCCTCCAGTCTCTCGAAAGGCTGATTCCTGCAGTGCCCCTCGCTCTGGTCTCTGCCATGAGCCTGCACGATGCCAACTCTAGGGTAGCACTGGAATTGAGGGGCCTCTGCAGAAGGATTAGAAGCTAGTGGTGGATTCAGGAATGGCCTTGTAAGAAGTCTTGGCTTTACAGACTTGGTTTTTCCTGTTGGATTCTAGTAAAATGGCACATCTGGCCAGATGCTGCTCTGAAGGGAGAAGCTGTGTTGGGGACAAGCAGAGACTGCAACTTGACCTCCCCAGCGTGTTGGGGACAAGCAGAGACTGCAACTTGACCTCCCCAGAGGGAGGAGGCTGTCCTTCCAACAGCCGCTTCTGCACCAGGCAAGGAGTCCCTGGCACTCTTCTACATGCTGCCGTGTCCCATAAATGTTAAGTTTTTGTTTCAGCTGGAGAAGGTCTCGAGAAAGCAATGATAACTTAAAAGTTTCAATGTTTCAGGTAATTCTGTTCCTAATCCACAGAGGAAGAAGAATTTCCAAATCTTACTTAAAAGTGTCTGTTGGTTATGTTGCCAAGATGCTAATAGCAATTTTCATCTGTGTCTTGGCTTTTGTAACTATAGTTCAGATTCAGGAGCGAAGCCGTACGTAGCTGAGCGTGCATCTGTCCGCAGTCCCTTCTCAACCTCCTCTCCCTACCAACGCACAAATCGGAGTTGCTCTGTTGACAAGTGTAGGATGCAGATTGCACAAAGTAACCCCGGGGTTCTTGGATTTGTGTCCGTTGGTGTTCCCACTTTGCCTTTCTGAAAGAGAAGCATGCAGTGAGCGTGAGAGATTGGAATGGGTTTCTCTGCATTTAACCTGTGGGATGAGTTGGGTAGGTGGAAGATGAGGTTGAGCCTGGTTCTATTTTTAGACCTGACTGTGGGCAGATTGTCTCTTTCCCAAGACATCTGGTTGGCTTGTTATTTGGGAATCTTTTTGACTGACTGGAGATAAATGAATTTGCTGCTGTACTTTTTGTAAAAAGGCTGCATCATGGAGCCTATATAACTGCAGTTGCCTTTAAATTGCGGATTAAAAAAAAAAAGTGGGGACTATTAAAATGAAGGTATATGGGCCAGTCCTCAGCTGGTGTAAATGCATTTAATTTGAACTTCAAAAATCTGACCTGTTTGTTTTTGCATGTTGGAGCGTGTCTGGATGAAGGAACAGGACTGTCTCACTTCTGTGCTGAGAAGAAGCAAAAAAACCCCCAACCCACAGAGAAACACATGCTGCTTTACTTATTTTTACCTTGTTCCATTTGACTTGGGTTATCAGAAAGGCCATATGTTTTCATTCTTTGTATTTTGCCCCAGAACGATCATGGAGTTCCTCTCAGTTTTCCTCAGCTCCGAAGACACAATATCTGGCCTTAACAAATGGAAAAATACAATTAAAGTTGACAGCGGTCAGAATGCATGGCTGTGTTTTTTAGCATTAATATGCTGTGCATATGTACCCAACATCCGAGCTGCACCCAAAGCAGCTTCCCCCTCTCCAGTCTGAAATTCCAAAACAGATGCTGTCCAAATATTTGTGGCAACATCCAAAAAAAAAAAAAAGACAGCTACAAAATGCATCACTTGGCATGGAGTCACAATGTAATGGATGGACACAAACATCGCTTCGTTGAGAGCAACCAGGATTTTCTGCTTAGCTGGAGGCGAGGGGGAGAGACTGGTGGGTGAATGTCACAGGGAAGTTAAAAATTCTGGCCCGAAGTAGTAAGTAGGAAATGAGATGTTCTGAAGAACAACACTAAGCTAGCTGCTGTGGACTGTCTCCAGCTTAATTTTTTGTTCGTTATTTATTACATACAATTGAAATAAGTGTAATGCATCCTGTTTGGTTGTAATGGCTGTTAGCTCGGGCCTCCAGGACTTATGAAAGACAAACCTTTTGGAACACTTTTTAAAAATAGCTGCTGTTTAAGAAAGAAAAGCTGTAGTTTCAGGGGGTTATTTTAATGCAGTGTTTCAAAGCTACTTACAGAAATTAAATAGCTAATAGCTATTTATTTCAAATAATAATAATAATAGCTATTCACTCCAAGTCTTTCATTTGAAAAACTTTTCAGCTCGAAGTCCTGACTGATGAGGTACAGACTCTTTATTTTGCCAGCTAATAATTTTTTTTCTTTTTAATCTAAGCATTATAGGTTGGGTTTTTTTTTTTGTTTGTTTGGTTCTTAATTCTTTTACAATGGAATGGTCAGATTTCTGCCTTGATGTTATTCTTTAATTCTTTGGCTGCTTCTCAACCCTGAGCACAGAGATCTCCCTTGCTAGTAATTTCCTATGTGAAGAGCAGCGTTCAGACCTGGCTCTGAGGCTCTATGGCTTCAGCCTTTGCTATACAATACTGAAGATGGGGTTTTGTAATGTTAGAACTGCACTGTCCTTCCTAACTTACATCACCCTGACCACAAAGTAGTCGTCATACAGCAGCAAGCTTTTTGGTGGCTGTCAAACTGAAACTAGCATCCTTACCATGAAAGATACCGTAATTTGAGGTTAGCTCATTCCCACGCAGCTGCATTAAAGCTGCAGCTCCTGTAGATACACATGTGGGTGC